>NC_079198.1:32076264-32384389 GCF_029499605.1 Hyla sarda | reverse complement strand
GTTGACAGTGGGGTGGACATGGGTGACACGGGGGTGGACATGGGTGACAGGGGGGTGGGCATGGGTGACAGGGGGGTGAACATGTTATTATAACATTATTACAGACAGTGTACACAGCTGACATCCTAACTGGCCATGGTGTGGGATGAGTATGGACTGGATCAATGTTTCCCAACCAGGGTGCCTCCAGCTGTTGCAAAACTATAACTCCCAGCATGCCTGGACAAACTTAGGCTGTAGTTTTGCAACAGGTGGAGGCACCCTGGTTGGGAAACACTGGACTAGCGGGGTTTGAGGGGGGCTAGACATGGGTGACAGGGATGGACCGGGAGGTAGACAAGGCGGACATGGATGACAGGGGGGGTGGACATGTGTGACGGGGGGGGGGGTGCAGAGGGTGGACCTGGGTGACGGTGGTTGGACAGGGTTGAGAAGGGGTAACAGGGGGGAGGAAAGGGTACGGTACCTTCGGAAATCTCACCTCACACCGGCCCGCGCAGCTTGCAGTTCCACAGCAGTCCGTCGCAAATGCAGCTCTCTCCGCCGTCAAGCACCATTTTCGTCTCACTGCGCCGCAAAGGGGAGATTCGAGCAGGGGACGCAGGAGGATGCTGTGTGCGCAGTGCGCACGCAGGCTTCCCTTCCCCCCTGCGCGCAGGCCCGGGCGGGACATTTGAAAAAAAAATAAGAAAATGGCGCCAAAATCACAGCTCTAACTAGACCATTTAGGCGGCCGCGAGGCCCCTTTTAGCACGAGGCCTTAGGCGTCCGCCTAAATCGCCTAATTAGAGAGCCGCCTCTGCAGGGCACAGTGGTATAGTGTCACAGTTCATTAGGGCACAGTTAATTTAGGTGGAACAGTTCATAAGGGAAATAGTGCATAGTTGTGGTAGTGGAACAGCATAATGGCATAGTGCATCAAGGGGTTCAGTGACACTGTTTATTTAGTACAAATAGGGTGCCTAACTACAGATAGGGGCCAAAAGAGGGGGCCCAACTGCAGATGGGAGCACAGGAGAGGTCCTTACTACAGATAGGGGTACAGAAAAAGGGATATAACTACAGATAGGGGCACAAAGAGGACACTATCACTGTTTGGGGGCACTATTTTCAAAATTTATGTAACACATTTATTTTATTATATTTCACATACAAAAAAAAAACAAAAAAACAAACAAACATGAATGTATTTTTAACATCATAGTTAAATCCCATATGTATACATATATATCACATAAATCTATATGTATAAAACTCAATGTGTGTGTTTATGTATGTATGTATGTATGTTCCAGCATCACGTCCAAACGGCTAAAGATATTAACATGAAACTTGGCACACATGTTACTTATATGTCAACAACAAACATAGGATAGGTGATTTAACCCTTACTCACCCCCATTTGCCAGGGGCAGGGTTTTTGTTTAAAGTCCCATACAAGTCTAAGGGAAATATATGTTACTGCATAACTTCCAAACGGCTGGAGATATTTCGATAATACTTGGTCACATGTTACTTATATGTCCACTTAAAATATAGGATAGTTAATTTAACCCTTAACTACCCCCATTTGTGAGGGTCAGGGTTTTTGTTTAAAGTCCCATGCAAATCAATGGGAAATGTATGTTCCCAAATAACTTCTGTCGGGCTGGACATATTTCAATACCTGGTACAAATATTACGGGTCAGGATAGGAGGTCGGCATGGGAGTTCGAGATAGGAGGTCGAGATAGGAGAACGGGATATGAGGACGGGATAGAAGGACGAGATAAGAGGTCGAGATATAAGGACGGGATATGAGGAAGGCATAGGAGGTCAGGATAGGAGGTTGAGATAGGAAGACGGGATAGGAGGACGGGATATGAGGATGGGATATGAGGACGGGATAGGAGGTCGAGATAGGAGGTCGAGATAGGAGGACGGGATAGGAGGACGGGATAGGAGGACGGGATAGGTGGAAGGGATAGGCGGATGGGATAGGAGGACCGGATAGGAGGAATTGATAGGAGGTTGGGATAGGTGGTCGAGATAGGAGGTCAGGATAGGAGGATGGGATAGGAGGATGGGATAGGAGGATGGGATAGGAGGATGGGTTAGGAGGTCGGGATAGGAGGACGGGATAGGAGGATGGGATAGGAGGATGGGATACGAGGACGCGATAGGAGGACGGGATAGGAGGTCGGGATAGGAGGTCGGGATAGGAGGTCGAGATAGGAGGACGGGATATGAGAACGGGATAGAAGGTCGGGATAGGAGGACGGGATAGGAGGACGGGATAGGAGGACGGGATAGGAAGTTGGGATAGGAGGTCAGGATATGGCAACAATATATGAGGACGGGATATGAAGTCAAAAGCTTCCTCCTTTGTTTATTTTCCTCCCCAACAAGGATTAGGAAGGAAAAACCGGGCAACGCCGGGTACTCAGCTAGTATACATATATATATATATATATATATGTATATATATATAGAAGGAGAGGAAAGCAGCACTCCGAAAGATAAGATGCGTGGGTGCCTCCTGTTGTAAACCTTGGTAAGAGGTCCAATAAGCGTATATCCAAAAAAGAAGCAGGGGCACTCCCGTTGATTCAGTGCAAAGTGATGTCTTTTATTCACTCCACCGTGAGCTACGTTTCGACAGCCTCTCGCTGTCTTTGTCAAGCAACAAATGGTTATTCACAGTGGGTTTTTATAGTCACGCAGGACCGCCCATCAATAAAGCATGATTGACATGTAAACAAAACGAAATCGTGGTGGTGCACAGTGATCAAGCAAAAGAAACAAGTTATACAACAATGTATATACAGGCATTAGCAATAATCCATCCATGTATTGCAGTAAAATCATTGTTATATGGAGTACAGTGCATTAAAAGTCTCTCTTTAGCAAAAGTGGGCGGAGGATCCGGTCACTCACCCAGCAGATGGCTTCCTGTGCGAGCGGCGGGCATCACGCGCCTTTCCCCGACTTGCGAGGCGAACTCGTGGGAGAGCCGGAAGTGACGAGTAACAACAGACCAGCGTTGACGGTCACGTGCGAAGTCTCTGAGGCAACCACTGGCGTCACTCCCTGCGCATGCTCATGCGGCTGTCGGGGAGATTGGACGCCATCTTTAAGAAGGGAAAAGGTTTTGGCAATGATGTGGCAATCTCCTGGTAGGTATTTCTTGCTCGGGGACCGCACAGGGAGTCCCGGGTACCGGAGCACCCCTGTGTAGTCCTGGGTGGGGTTGTCCCTGGTCAGCCACCATAGGTAGCCAGCCTGGGTCGTCCTAGAGCTACCCGTCACTGGAAAAGTGCCAGAATTGGAGCGAAGACGTGAGGTTGAGAGTGGTTAGGGAGACTGTTGTGATGTCCAGTGGAATGCTGATGTTGCGGATGGGAAAGGCGGGTGCCCCCTGTCTGTTGCCGTGTCTGTCAGTAGGAACGAGGGAAATGAGTGAGAGACCGTGGGCCCACTTCTGTGGATGCAAAAAGAGAGAGAGAAGGTAGTTAGTACAAAAATGTGCCATGTGGGGGTGACAGTGAGAAATAATAATGGAAATAAATAGACAAACCAATCCTACACGATTTAGGGATGACACACAAAAAGATGCTACAACCTGGATTTAGCGCTCGTTGCAAATATCATGAGTTACAATAAATTCAACATTGAGCCCTGCTGGTTTCAGAGAGTTCAATTCATATATCCACCATAGTTCCTTCCTTTTGAGTTTGGCTGTTCGATTACCCCCCCCGTTTGAGAATGGGGACATGATCGACTAGAGTGAATTTAAGATCTTTCTCAGTGTGTTTGTGTTCTGCAAAGTGTTTGGGGACTGGTAAATCAAGCTTACCTTTCCTTATCGTGTATCTATGTTGGGTTATCCTTACCTTTGCTTCCAATGTGGTTTCCCCAACATATAGGAGATTGCAAGGGCATTGAAGGACGTAGACCACGTAAGGGGTTGTACAGGTCATGTATTGTTTGATGGCGTACTGTTTGCCAGTACTGGGGTGGGTGAAATGTTTGCCTTTTGTCATGTAGGGGCAATTGACACATGTTCTGCAGGGAAAGGAGCCCTGATTGATGCTGGTAAGGTAGCTTTGGCTGCTTTTATGTGCTGTTATGTCAGCTTTGACGAGTTTGTCTTTGATATTCGCAGGGCGTCTGTATGACATAATTGGGTAGTTGTTGAACTCTGGAATGTTGTCAGTTCCATCACGGAGAAGATGCCAGTGTTTCCTAATTATGTTGGATATTTTGTGGGACGTGCCCGAAAAGGTGGATACAAAGGCGAGTCGGTTTTGTGGCTGTTTGTTTTGAGATTTGAGGAGAGTGTCTCTGTCTAGGGACATGGCTTTGCGTTTGCTGTCAGTAACAAGGTGTTTGGGGTAACCTCTTGTGAGAAAATTGGTGACCATGTTGTCAAGCGCATGGTCCGCTTTCTCCTCCGAGTGGATGATCCTTTTTGCCTGGATCATTTGGCTGAGAGGCAGGGAGCGGACCATGCTGCGGGGGTGATGGCTGTCAAATCTTAGCATGGAGTTGCAGTCAGTAGGTTTAGAGTAAATGTCGGTCTCAAGATGGTTGTTGTTAATGATGATGGTGGTGTCCAGAAAATGTATTTGGGATTTGGATGCTGTGAGTGTGAATTGTAGACCGGATGAGGTGGAGTTGAGAAAATGATGGAATTCGGAGAGTTGGGTTTCGGTGCCTGTCCAAATGAGGAAAATGTCGTCTATGTATCTCCACCACTTCAGAACGTAGTCGAAGTGGGGAGACACATAGACGTACTCTTCCTCAAGGCGTGTGACATATAGATTAGCGTAGGTGGGCGCGACGTTCGTGCCCATCGCGGTCCCGACCAATTGCACGTAGAAGGTGTCGTTGAATGTGAAATAATTTTTGGTCAAAACAATTTGTAAAAGGGAAAGGATGAAGTTGGTTTGCTCATTGGTCAGCTTTCCACTGGACATCACAACAGTCTCCCTAACCACCCTCAACCTCACATCTTCGCTCCAATTCTGGCACTTCTCCAGTGACGGGTAGCTCTAGGACGACCCAGGCTGGCTACCTATGGCGGCTGACCAGGTACAACCCCACCCAGGACTACACAGGGGTGCACCGGTACCCGGGACTCCCTGTGCGGTCCCCGAGCAAGTAATACCTACCAGGAGATTGCCACATCATTGCCAAAACCTTTTCCCTTCTTAAAGATGGCGTCCGATCTCCCCGACAGCCGCATGAGCATGCGCAGGGAGTGACGCCAGTGGTTGCCTCAGAGACTTCGCACGTGACCGTCCACGCTGGTTTGTTGTTACTCGTCACTTCCGGCTCTCCCACGAGTTCGCCTCGCAAGTCGGGGAAAGGCGCGTGATGCCCGCCGCTCGCACAGAAAGCCATCTGCTGGGTGAGTGACCGGATCCTCCGCCCACTTTTGCTAAAGAGAGACTTTTAATTCACTGTACTCCATATAACAATGATTTTACTGCAATACATGGATGGATTATTGCTCACGCCTGTATATACATTGTTGTATAACATGTTTCTTTTGCTTGATCACTGTGCACCACCACGATTTTGTTTTGTTTACATGTCAATCATGCTTTATTGATGGGCGGTCCTGCGTGACTATAAAAACCCACTGTGAATAACCATTTGTTGCTTGACAAAGACAGCGAGAGGCTGTCGAAACGTAGCTCACGGTGGAGTGAATAAAAGACATCACTTTGCACTGAATCAACGGGAGTGCCCCTGCTTCTTTTTTGGATATATATATACAGGGGCGGACACAGACAGCAGAGGGCCCCTGTGCAAAGAATGTGCCTGGGCCCCCCCCCAGCACTGTGCCCCCTCATGTACCTAGACCCCACCGGGGGGGCCTCCACTTACCCCGCGCGTGTAGTGTCGCCACTTGCCTTGTCCACCACAGGTGGATGGAACGACTCCTGAGGTGGGCTCCGGGTGGCCCCTGTCCCTCTCAGTGTGCGGCCCAGTGAGTACTCCCCCAGGTCAGCCTGACCCGTATCTAGCTGGGAGGCAGAGGGCAGTGCTCCCCTTTACATTCGCACCCCTGGACTTAGCACGACACCCCTTGGCGCCCCCTGGTTCCTTGGCTTCTTATCCTTAATGATAGAAGTGACTTACAGGCAGGGCCAGACTGGGACCAAAAATAGGCCCAGGCATTTTAAAATAAACAGCCCATTTTTATGGTGGGGGTCTGACTCATGGGACCCCCACCAATCACCTTGGTTCAAGTGGCTCCCGAGATGTTGGAAAGCTGCAACTCCCATCATGTCTGAAGTGACTACAGCTGATGGGACAGTCAGGAGACTACACAATGATATCAGTGACTAAAGCTCTGATGGGACAGTTAGGAAAATACACAATGATATCACTGACCTGAGTGACGTCTTCTCTGTTGTCTTTACTTTTCTTCTTCATCTGGTCCAGACACCAGGATTTCTTCCATCTTCTCTGCAGAGTCTGACACCTGGACATCATTGGTTCCTTAATTTGTCAGTAGATCCTCATCCTCTGTATGATGACAATAATCATTATAACCTTGCCAAATACTGTACCCCTGAATATAATACTGCTAACCACTGTACCCCCTGAATACTGCCAACCACTGTACCCCTGAATATAATACTGCCAACCACTGTACCTCCGAATATAATACTGCCAACCACTGTACCCCTGAATATAATACTGCCAACCACTGTACCCCCTGAATACTGCCAACCACTGTACCCCTGAATATAATACTGCCAACCACTGTACCCCCTGAATATAATACTGCCAACCACTGTACCCCTGATTATAATACTGCTAACCACTGTACCCCTGAATATAATACTGCCAACCACTGTACCCCTGAATATAATACTGCCAACCACTGTACCCCTGAATATAATACTGCCAACCACTGTACCCCCTGAATACTGCCAACCACTGTATCCCTGAATATAATACTGCCAACCACTGTACTCCCTAAATACTGCCAACCACTGTACCCCTGAATATAATACTGCCAAATACTGTACCCCTGAATATAATACTGCCAACCACTGTACCCCTGAATATAATACTGCCCACCACTGTACTCTATCAATATAATACTGCCAACCACGATACACCACTGAATCACCCCATACACTCCATCCTCAGTCTCCTCATCACCCCATACACTCCATCCTCAGTCTCCTCATCACCCCATACACCCCACGCACTCCATCCTCAGTCTCCTCATCACCCCACGCACCCCATCCTCAGTCTCCTCATCCCCCCATGCACCCCATCCTCAGTCTCCTCATCACCCCATCCTCAGTCTCCTCATCGCCCCACTCACTCCATCCTCAGTCTCCTCATCATCCCATTCACCCCACGCACCCCATCCTCAGTCTCCTCATCACCCCATGCACTTCATCCTCAGTCTCCTCATCACCCCATGCACTCCATCCTCAGTCTCCTCATCACCCCACGCACTCCATCCTCAGTCTCCTCATCACCCCATGCACTCCATCCTCAGTCTCCTCATCACCCCATCCTCAGTCTCCTCATCACCCCATACACCCCACGCACCCCATCCTCAGTCTCCTCATCACCCCATGCACTCCATCCTCAGTCTCCTCATCACCCCACGCACTCCATCCTCAGTCTCCTCATCACCCCATACACCCCACGCACCCCATCCTCAGTCTCCTCATCACCCCATGCACTCCATCCTCAGTCTCCTCATCACCCCATGCACTCCATCCTCAGTCTCCTCATCACCCCATACACCCCATGCACTCCATCCTCAGTCTCCTCATCACCTCATGCACTCCATCCTCAGTCTCCTCATCACCCCATGCACTCCATCCTCAGTCTCCTCATCACCTCATGCACTCCATCCTCAGTCTCCTCATCACCCCATGCACTCCATCCTCAGTCTCCTCATCACCCCATACACTCCATCCTCAGTCTCCTCATCACCCCATGCACTCCATCCTCCGTCTCCTCATCACCCCATGCACTCCATCCTCAGTCTCCTCATCACCCCATGCACTCCATCCTCAGTCTCCTCATCACCCCATGCACTCCATCCTCAGTCTCCTCATCATCCCATATACCTTAAGCACCTCATCAGTATTACACAGCTGACACCCCCCACCCCAGTCCTTCTCATCAACATTAAACCCCCTAATCATTACCCCCCTGACCCCCCCTCTGGTCCTCCTTATCAACACTACGCTCTCCCAGACCCCCAATCTTTCTTATCATTACACCACCAACCTCTTCAACACCCCTCCTGTCCTCTTCATCATCATTACAATCCCCTCCCCCACCGCCCTGCACCCGACCTTCGCTCTCCTCACCTTATCTGCTCAGTGATGCGGCCGTGTGAGGCGGGAGGGTTTGCTGCTCCTGTCGCTTCTGCCGGGGTCAGAGGCCATGACACGTGACGTCAGGGGCTTGGAACAGATGTGCGTGCCTGCGCGGGGCACGTCTGTTCCCATCAGCCCCTGACCTGTCCTCTCGCCCGGCCGAGGTAAATTACTGCTGTCAGCGGCAGGTCCGGGACCTGTTGCTGCAGCATTTAGTATGAAGTACTGGCAGGGGGCCCTGCAGGGGCCCAGACTGTGAGGCCCAGGCTGTGACCTGGGCTACTAGGGGGCCCCCTAACACGCTGGGCCCCTGTGCAGCCGAACCGGCTGAACAAGTGATATGTCCGCCCCTGTATATATATATATATATATATATATATATATATATATATATATATATATACCATTCCCTGACATGCACACTCATTAGACACAAGTTCCCAGTCATATACATAGTTTGTAGGCTTGAAAAAAAAAGACAAGTGTCTATCACTTGTAACCTAAAACCCTACTGTGTTGATCCAGAGGAAAGCAAAAAACCCCTATGAGGCTGATGTCAATTGCCCCATGACAGAGGAAAAATACCTTCCTGACTCCAATATGGCCATCAGAATAAATCACTGGAACAATGTTCTATCCCCATAAATCTAGTATCCTTAACCTGTAATATTATATTTTCCTAGAAAAACATCCAGGCCCCCTTGAACTTGTTTATTGAGTCAGACATCACAACATCATGTGGCAGAGAGTTCCATAGTCTCACTGCCCTTACAGTAAAGAATCTCTGTCTGTCATGATGGTGAAACCTTCTTTCCCCTAGACGTAGAGGATGCCCCCTTGTCATGGTTACTGGCCTAGGCATAAAAAAAGATCACGAGAAAGATCTCTGTACTGTCCATTCATATATATGTACATTGTGATCAGATCGCCCCTAAGACGTCTTTTCTCAAAACTAAATAACTCCAAGTTTGTTAACCTGTCTTGGACCTGTAATCCTTCCATACCATTAGTTATCCTTGTTGCCCTCCTCTGCACCCTCTCCAGTTCGGCCATGTCCTTCTTATTTACAGGGGCCCAGAATTGGAAACAATAATCCATGTGCGGTCTGACTAATGATTTATACAGAGACAAAACTATGTTCCAGTCACAAGTGGACCCAGTACTGACCCCTGCACTACCCCACTTGTAACTGTCACCCAACCAGAGTAAGATCCATACAGTTAACTAAAATCCGTGGCCAGAAGGTGGCGCACTTGAACAGGCGCTGTATAACATACTCCATCCAGTGGCTTGAAGGTATACAATGCCGCCCCTACCTACCTTTACCAAGTGGTGTGTGCATGCCCAGCAGATGAGTGTTCCTGTGATCTGGTATGCTGACATGCCCTGCTCAGTAGTGTTGCTCGCGAATATTTGCAATACGAATTTTATTCGCGAATATCGCATCCATGGTTACCAATGGGTGCTTAATAAAAGTAGATTTGGGGCACTTTATTCTTCATTTCAATGTGTTTTATTTATATTGTATTCATGAATTTTGCTATATTTCTGTACATGGAATAAATTTTATTTATATTTACATAATGATCCATGCTTTATTTGCTTCCTGTTTGTGACTCCTTCCTCATTTTCCCCATTGGTCAATTTGTTTTTAATGCCATTTTGCCCATTAATAGCTGTTCTTGGTAAGCTGTGGCATTACCAATATTGGCCACAGTGCCTCAAAATGCATTGGGGATTATTTACTAATGTGATTCCCAGGTTTTTTGCCCAAATTGTGTTGCACGCTCTGTGCGGCAGAATTTGCTACCAAAAAATCCTATAAACCTGAACAACTCTCCATGTTACTCAGAAAACTCAAAAAGGGGGCGTGGTTGCTGGGGAAAGGGGCATGGTCCCCAAAAGGGGCATGTCTCCGACGGTTAGAAAAATCCCAACATATTATTTCCCACATAAAGAAGAACCATTATGTATTATTAGCATTGAAATAAAGCAGTGGATTTCCATATACATATGACTCTTTGAAGTGGTCTGCTCCAAAAAAAAAAAAAAAAAATAGGGTTTTTCTTTTTGTTTCCATAAGATGTTGGTCTGACAGACTCTTTGGAGAAGAACCTGCAGAAGCTGAATTGAGAAGAAAAGGAAAACTGACCAAATCTGGTCAAAAAAATACATCACCTGTAGATTACTCAATTTTTCGGCAATGTAATCTCTTGTATAATCTGAAGAGCCGGTGTAGAGCCAGTATCTATCTGTACAGTATATAGTATTAGTTATTTGGGCTGGCTACTTTTCTGTGTTTTTTTTTTGCAATGCGATTTAGGGGGATTGGCACCCTCTTTAGCTGTGCACCCATCCCTGTTCACAGGAGTTGTTTTTTATTTGATAGTGGATCCAGCATGTCAATCAGAGGCTATATGCCCAGCAGAGATGAGTGGAATGAGAGTGTTAGGGTCCTATTCGAAGTGAGGCCACCTCTCCGTGGTGGATGGGGGAAGCGTTTTGATCAAAGAGTGCATTAAGAGACTCCATTTGTTGACCAAGAGTGCTGCTGCAACCTTCTTTTTGAATACTGTGTATATGGTCCCTGTATATAAGAAATAATGGTCTGTGTATAGTGTTTTTTATTTAGTAACAGTATGGTAGTAATGTCCAGTATTGATTGGTAACAGTATATTATTTGGTCACTATGGTGTGGTAATATATGATCATGGTGTGGCAGTTTTATTTGTCCCTCAGGCTAAGTTTCCTCTTGTTTTTTTGTGTGGGTTTTTCCTAAAAAAAAAAAAACGCCAAAACGGCCCCCATGGCATCTTCTAATTGAAAACGCTGCAGCCAGATGTTAGCCGTAAATCAATGAGAAATCGCAAAATTATTTTTCCACTTTGCGTTTTTCAGTTTGATGTCTTTTTAATCCTTTTGGCCTTTTTCACTCTTTTTTAGCTCCTTGTTGAGCCTATCGCATTTTCTTCCCTGAAATTGTGGCATTTTTCTCCCATAGAAGTCTATGGGAGTAAAAAAAACGCCAAGAAAAACGACATGTGGATTTTAACTTTGGCGTTTTTGTATTGTAAAAAATTGTAAAAAAATATAAAAAATGATACAGTAGTGATGGAAAAATTGTATTTAACAAAATGTATCTTTTTTAATAACGAAATTTTAATTAATTTTAAAACAGAGATCAATTTATGTGGGCGGGCACTAAAAATGTAGCCGACAATGATAAAAATTTTATGTGTGGGTGTTTTTCACTTTTTTTTTTCACACTGTTCCATGATGGGAATAGTAGTACCTTTACTAATTGACAGATCGCCCCGGGTGTCACTTCTGACACCTGTTGCGATCCTCCTGTATAATGTAAAGATGCTGCTGGCCACTCTTCTATGGTCCCCTGCACTGCTGTATATATACACCTATTCATATTTCCCGCAGAGAGCTGTGATGGGCCAGATGGTTCTAGCCAATCACAACTCTCTGTGGGAAATATGAATAGGTGTGTATATATATACGTCAGTGCAGGGGACCATAGAAGAGCGGCCAGCCGCATCTATACATTATACAGGAGGATCACAGCGGGTGTCAGCAGTGACATCTGCTGTGATCTGTCCTTAACTGCGGGTACTACTACTCCCAACATGGAGCACACTCTGGGAGTAGCAGTACTACCTAAAAAATATTAAAAATTAAGTAAAAAAAGTGATAAGCACACACACTCACACACACACACACACACTACATTTTTATTATTGTTGTCTATATTTTTAGTGCCTTCTGCCCACATAAATTGATCACTGTATAAAATTATTATTATTATTATTATTATTAAACTTTCGTTATAAAAAATATAAATTTTGTTAAATACATTTTGCATACTGCATCCTATATTTTATGTTTTTTTGGTACCCAACAAATTTTGAAAAAAACATCAAAGGGGCCAAAAATGCAATTTCCACTCAAAGGCCAAAAAACGCCAGAAAAACCGCAATAAAAAAATGGCAAATACAGGAAAATGCTGTGGCGTTTTTCTGGCATTTTTTTCCTTGTGTTTTTTTGGGCCACAAGTAGAAACCTAGCCTTATATAGTCAAGAAGAAAGGCATGTCCAGCATAGATGTGCAGGTAAAAACTCGATGTGAAGCCTTTATTTCATAAAATGCATATTACACAGGGAAGCAGAAGTAACATGTTTCAATTGCTATACCCACTCTTAGGCTAAGTTTCCACTTGTTTTTTTTTTTTCTGGCAGTTTTTGGAATATGGCCACTGCAGTTTTTGAGCCAAAGTCAGAAGTTGATTCATAAGGGAGGAGGAGTATAAGTCCTTCCTTTATATGTCCTATTTCTTTTGAATACACTTCTGGTTTTGGCTCAAAAACTGCAGTGGCAATATTCCAAAAACTGCCAGAAAAAGAAACAAGTGGAAACTTAGCCATAGTAATGTGTATTGCCGTTACTTCTACCATACCCTGTGTAATATGCGTCTTCTGAAATAAAAGCTTCACATGGAGCTTTTACCTGCACATATGCGCTGGACATATGTTTCTTCTTGATTCTGTCTTGGGTGTGGCCATACCTCTGTGTGTGGTGCCAAGTGGGAGAGCTGAAGGTTTCCCATCCTTATATAGTGGGATAATTGACGATATTGTTCTCATTTACGGGTCATGTTCTCATACACAGGTTTCTTTCAGTGTAGGGTTAGGGGTACAGAACATACATTGCTCAAATAAATAAAGGGAACACTTAAACAACACAATGTAACTCCAAGTCAATCACACTTCTGTGAAATCATACTGTCCACTCAGGAAGCAACACTGATTGACAATCAATTTTACATGCTGTTGTGCAAATGGAACAGACAACAGGTGGAAATTATAGGCAATTAGCAAGACACGCCCAATAAAAGAGTGGTTCTTCAGGTGCTAATCACAGACCACTTCTCAGTTCCTATACTTCCCGGTTGATGTTTTGGTCACTTTTGAATGCTGGCCGTACTTTCACTCTAGTGGTAGCATGAGACGGAGTCTACAACCCACACAAGTGGCTCAGGTAGTGCAGCTCCTCCAGGATGGCACATCAATGTGAGCTGTGGCAAGGAGGTTTGCTGTGTCTGTCAGCGTAGTGTCCAGAGCATGGAGGCGCTACCAGGAGACAGGCCAGTACATCAGGAGACGTTGAGGAGGCCGTAGGAGGGCAACAACCCAGCAGCAGGACCACTACCTCCGCCTTTGTGCAAGGAGGAGCACTGCTAGAGCCCTGCAAAATGATCTCCAGCAGGCCACAAATATCCATGTGTCCAATCAAACGGTCAGAAAAAGACTCCATGAGGGTGGCATGAGGGCCCGACGTCCACAGGTGGGGGTTGTGCTTACAGCCCAACACCGTGCAGGACATTTGGCATTTGCCAGAGAACACCAAGATTGGCATATTCGCCACTGACACCCTGTGCTCTTCACAGTTGAAAGCAGGTTCCCACTGAGCACATGTGACAGACGTGACAGAGTATGGAGACGCCGTGGAGAACGTTCTGCTACCTGCAACATCCTGGTGTAGGGTGGCATTTCTCATTTCTTTGGGGGAGCCGCACAGCCCTCCATGTGCTTGCCAGAGGAAGCCTGACTGCCATTAGGTACTGAGATGAGATCCTCAGACCCCTTGTGAGACCATATGTTGGTGCGGTTGGCCCTGGGTTCCTCCTAATGCAAGACAATGCTAGACATCATGTGGCAGGAGTGTGTCAGCAGTTCCTGCAAGAGAAAGGTATTGATGCTATGGACTGGCCCGCCCATTCCCCAGACCTGATTCCGATTGAGCACATCTGGGACATCATGTCTCACTCCATCCACCAACGCCACGTTTCACCACAGATTGTCCAGGAGTTGGTGGATGCTTTAGTCCAGGTCTGGGAGGACATCCCTCAGGAGACAATCCGCCACCTCATCAGGAGCATGCCCAGGAGCATGTGGAGGCCACACACACTACTGAGCCTCATTTTGACTTGTTTTAAGGACATCACATCAAAGTTGGATCAGCCTGTAGTGTGGTTTTCCATTTTAGTTTTGAGTGTGACTCCATATCCAGACCTCCATGGGTTGATAAATTTGATTTCCATTGATAATTTTTGTGTGATTTTGTTGTCAGCACATTCAACTATGTAAAGACGAAAGTATTTCATACGATTAATTCATTCATTCAGATCTAGTATGTGTTATTTTAGTGTTCCCTAAATTTTGGAGCTGAAGGGTAGGCCCCAAGAATGAATTTCTCTGGTGGGCCTCAGGTGTTCCAGTCTGACACTGTACTGTGCCAAGGTTCTTCTGATTTACAGATGTTTCCCTATATACAGTAATAGGGAGTTGTCAATCAGTGCGGAAGAGTAAGGATGCATCTCAGATAGCTCAACGTTTGTTGACTTTGGTAAGAATAGGTTCTTATCGATTCTTAAGGCTTGAGGAACAGTAAACTATTCGTTCCTAGGTGACCTTTTGACTTTGCTTATCTTGAGAATATTAACCGAACAGCTGTAATTGTTTATACATGAGTGAAAGTATGTATGCATAGTGTAGATTGGAACCCTTTAAACAGTCTTGTCAGAAAGCAAACAGACTCAAACAGGCAGGTGTCTCAGTTTTGTATTCCTTGTTTTTTTGTAATAATTCACATACAGCAATATCTTCCGCTTGCCCAAAACTTGACGCATTCAGTCGCAAAGAAGGAAAAGGGGGGGGGGGGAAGGGAGGTAAAAAAAAAAAAGGCTGTAGGGGAAAGGAAATTGAACAGGATCAAGAGAAGAGAGTGAAAAAAAAGACAGAGGTATCATGAATAAGTAGTATGATCAGACCGTATTGTGCAGTCGTATTCTGCCGTTAGCTGTCCGGGCATGCTGGGTGTTGTAATTCTGCAACATCTGGAGGTCCGCAGGTTGTAGACCACTGTTAGAGGAAGTTGTACTCACCTGTTCCCGCAGCTCTGGTCCATCACCGCTCGTCACCACTGCCCGGGATGTCGCCGTCCATCGCTGTCGCCGCGTCCCTGGGGTGTCCCCGCCGCTCCGGCATCCTTGCTCTCAGTCGCCGCCATCACGTCGCTACGCACGCCGCTCCTATTGGATGACGGGACGGTGTGCGCAGCGACTTGATGACGTCGATGGAGAGCGCCGACAATGCAGAGGATCCCGAAGAGGACGCGCCGGAGCCCCGAGGACAGGTGAGTCACCATCACCGGAGCTCACGTGGCACCGTAAACGGCTATCCGGCGGCAGCTGAAGCAGTCAGCGCTGCCGGATAGCCGTTTATGCGATGGCCCCGAAATAAAAAAGAATCGTATGAGAGGCCATCGCATGTTGAAATTATCGTATGTCGGGGCCATCGTAGGTCGGGGGGTCACTGTATCACAAACAAGATAATCTGCTTAAAGGGGTACTCCGATGGAAAACTTTTTTTTTTTTAAATCAACTGGTACCAGAAAGTTAAACAAATTTGCAAATTACGTCTATTAAAAAATCTTAATCCTTCCAGTACTATTCAGCTGCTGTATGCTGTATACAACAGAAGAAGTTGGGAAGTTCTTTTCTGTCTTACCACAGTGCTCTCTGCAGACACTTCTGTCCATGTCAGGAACTGTCAGGAGCAGGAGAGGTTTGCTGTGGGGATTTGCTTCTACTCTGGAGAGTTCCTTAAACAGACAGAGGTGTCAGCAGAGAGGAGTGTGGTCAGACAGAAAATAACAACTCAACTTCCTCTGTAGTATACAGCAGCGGATAAGTAATGGAAGGATTAAACATTTTTAATAGAAGTAATTTACAAATCTGAATTCAGGTAGAAGAAACAGACATAGTCGCACATCTACAATCTTGTATAATGATCTAATTGCTTCTCAGCATAATATCAAAAACTAACAGGTTGTTAGTATACATTTTTGATCAAAAAGTACAAGCCCACTCGCCACGTCAAGGCCACCTATTTAGAGTTGGTCCCTAACGTCCCTAGCATAAAATGGCGTAGCACCGAGCGGTGACCACCACCGCCGCGACACCAGTGCCCACGGGGGGGCTGGAACGACCCACTGGCAGAGCGGCCCCAATGCCACTCAAACCAGTCTATGGGTCGCACCCCCCCACAGACACGGTGCCACTACAGCAACGGACGCCACACAGCACCACACCAGTGTGAACAAGGTGTAACAGCACACTTACCATGCTCTCCCAGTCAGACTGGGAGGCTGTTAGGAAAGAAATGGCCCTTGTGTAGCTAACTACTACTTATATAGGGTTGGTCTGAGGGGGTGGGGAAGAGTGTAGACACATGTTCAAACAAAAAAAAAAGGAGGGGATAGAAAACACAATGTGAATTCAGGTAGAAGAAACAGACATAGTCGCACATCTACAATCTTGTATAATGATCTAATTGCTTCTCAGCATAATATCAAAAACTAACAGGTTGTTAGTATACATTTTTGATCAAAAAGTACAAGCCCACTCGCCACGTCAAGGCCACCTATTTAGAGTGGGTCCCTAATGTCCCTAGCATAAAATGGCGTAGCACCGGGCGGCGACAACCACCGCCGTGATACCAGTGCCCACGGGGGGGGGGGGGGGGGGGGGATGGTAACGACCAACTGGCAGAGCGGCCCCAATGCCACTCAAGCCAGTCTATGGGTCGCACCCCCCCCCCACAGACACGGTGCCACGGCAGCAACGGACGCCGCACAGCACCACACCAGTGTGAACAAGGTGTAATAGCACACTTACCATGCTCTCCCAACAAATCTGTTTAACTTTCTGTGGTCAGTTGACTTCCTCTGAACTGCAGAACAATATCATCACCTATGAGATCTCTTCTGGCAGCTCACAGACCCCATCTCTCTTCACCCAGCTCTATCTGTATACTGCTGCTTCCATCTCTATGGGTTTAGGTTATATTGTAGTAATACACTCTCCCGAAGACTGTGTTTTCACATTGCCTTTGCACAAATCATGGTTAACAGCCCCCTCCATGACTGTGCAATATTAGTCGCTGGTAGAAAAAGCAATGATGTGCTGTCCTATAGACATTCTGGTTTCAAAAAGTGGATTGAAAAACTTTTTTTTTATTTGTGAACAATAAAGTAACAATATTTACAATAGTTTCAAAGTATGGTTCTAAAAAGACACTTATCAAGTACAACCTATAAACCTGAATTCATATAGAGAAAACAGACATTGTCGCACATCCACAACATGCACAATAATCTAATGCTTCTCAGCAACATTTATTAAACTAACAGGTCATTCATTAGTGTAGTTTATGATCATGAAGTGCAATCCCGTTAGCCACGTCACGACCACCTGTAAGTAGCGGGTCCCTAACGTACCTAGCATAAAATGGCGTAGCACTGAGCGGTGACCACCACCGCCCCAACACCAGTGCCCACAGGGGGAACGACCCACTGGCAAAGCAGCCCCAATGCCACTCAAACCAGTCCCATGGCCGCGCCTCCCCACAGACATGGCGCCACTGCAGCAATGGACACCGCACAACACCACACCAGTGTGAACAAGGTGTAAAAGCTCCTGTTACGCCTAGCGCTCCGGGTCCCCGCTCCTCCCCGGAGCGCTCACGGCGTCCTTCTCCCTGCAGCTCCCCGGTCAGCGCTGACCGGGAGCGCTGCTCTGCCATGGCCGTTGGGGATGCGATTCGCACAGCGGGACGCGCCCGCTCGCGAATCGCATCCCAGGTCACTTACCCGTTCCCGTCTCCTGCGGTCATGTGCTGGCGCGCGCGGCTCCGCTCTCTAGGGCGCGCGCGCGCCAGCTCCCTGAGACTTAAAGGGCCAGTGCACCAATGATTGGTGCCTGGCCCAATTAGCTTAATTGGTTCCCACCTGTTCCCTGGCTATATCTAGTCTCCTCCCTTGCACTCCCTTGCCGGATCTTGTTGCCTTAGTGCCAGTGAAAGCGTTCCTTGTGTGTTCAATAGCCTGTGTACCAGTACCTTTGCTATCTCCCCTGACTACGAACCTTGCCGCCTGCCCCCGACCTTCTGCTACGTCCGACCTTGCTACTGCCTACTCCCTTGTACCTCGCCTATCTTCAGTATCTTCAGCAGCCAGAGAGGTGAGCCGTTGCTAGTGGATACGACCTGGTCACTACCGCCGCAGCAAGACCATCCCGCTTTGCGGCGGGCTCTGGTGAAAACCAGTAGTGGCTTAGAACCGGTCCACTAGCACGGTCCACGCCAATCCCTCTCTGGCACAGAGGATCCACTACCTGCCAGCCGGCATCGTGACAGTAGATCCGGCCATGGATCCCGCTGAAGTTCCTCTGCCAGCTGCCGCCGACCTCCCTACATTGGTCGCCCGACAAGAGCACCAGCTGTCGTACTTGACCACCATGACACAGCAACTCCAGTCGCAGCTACAGCAGCTCCAGTCACAGCAACAGCAGCAACAGTCGCAGCTACAGCAAGTTCAGTCTCAGCTACAGCAGCAACAACCATCTCCTCCGCCAGCTCCTGCACCCCTTCCGCAGCGAGTGGCCACTCCTAGCCTCCGCCTGTCTTTGCCGGACAAATTTAATGGGGACTCTAAGTTTTGCCGTGGCTTTCTTTCCCAATGTTCCCTGCATCTGGAGATGATGTCGGACCTGTTTCCCACTGAAAGGTCTAAGGTGGCTTTCGTAGTCAGCCTTCTGTCCGGAAAAGCCCTGTCATGGGCCACACCGCTCTGGGACCGCAATGACCCCGTCACTGCCTCTGTACACTCCTTCTTCTCGGAAATCCGAAGTGTCTTTGAGGAACCTGCCCGAGCCTCTTCTGCTGAGACTGCCCTGTTGAACCTGGTCCAGGGTAATTCTTCCGTTGGCGAGTATGCCGTACAATTCCGTACTCTTGCTTCAGAATTGTCCTGGAATAATGAGGCCCTCTGCGCGACCTTCAAAAAAGGCCTATCCAGCAACATTAAAGATGTTCTGGCCGCACGAGAGACTCCTGCTAACCTGCATGAACTCATTCATCTAGCCACTCGCATTGACATGCGTTTTTCTGAGAGGCATCAAGAGCTCCGCCAGGAAAAAGACTTAGATCTCTGGCCACCTCTCCCACAGTCTCCACTGCAATCTGCGCCTAGGCCTCCCGCCGAGGAGGCCATGCAAGTGGATCGGTCTCGTCTGACCCTGGAAGAGAGGAATCGCCGTAAGGAAGAGAATCTCTGTCTGTACTGTGCCAGTACTGAACATTTTTTGGTGGATTGCCCAATCCGTCCTCCACGTCTGGGAAACGCACGCTCGCACTCAGCTCTCGTGGGTGTGGCGTCTCTTGATGCCAAGTCGGCTTCTCCACGTCTCACGGTACCTGTTCGGATTTCCACTTCAGCCAGCTCTCCCCTCTCAGCCGTGGCCTGCCTGGACTCTGGAGCTTCTGGGAATTTTATTCGGGAGTCCTTTGTGAATAAATTCCGTATTCCGGTGACCCGTCTTGTCAAGCCACTCCACATTTCCGCGGTCAACGGAGCCAGGTTGGACTGTACCATACGTTTCCGCACGGAGCCCCTTCTTATGAGCATCGGATCTCATCACGAGAGGATTGAACTTTTGGTCCTCCCCAATTGCACCTCGGAAATTCTCCTTGGACTTCCCTGGCTTCAACTTCATTCCCCAATCCTGGATTGGTCCACTGGGGAGATCAAGAGTTGGGGGTCCTCTTGTGCCAAGAACTGTCTAAAACCGGTTCCCAGTAACCCTTGCCGTAACTCTGTGGTTCCTCCTGTATTCGGTCCCCCTAAGGTCATTAAGGACTCTGCCTGCCACAGGAAATGCCCCTCCCCCCCTCCCAGTTCCATCAGGCAAGCTTCTGTGTCCCCTCATGGCCCTCGTCCTGGTGTCACACTGCCCCGTGCCAGGTCTCGCCCTCTGCCCTCTCTCCCCATTCCTACTCCTGCGGTTCTGCCTGCCGTTGAGGAATCCCTCCATCCTTTCCCGGTGTCCTCATCCCAGGGGAGGCAGTTACCCGATAAAGAGAAGGGGAGACCTAAGGGGGGGGGTACTGTTACGCCTAGCGCTCCGGGTCCCCGCTCCTCCCCGGAGCGCTCACGGCGTCCTTCTCCCTGCAGCTCCCCGGTCAGCGCTGACCGGGAGCGCTGCTCTGCCATGGCCGTTGGGGATGCGATTCGCACAGCGGGACGCGCCCGCTCGCGAATCGCATCCCAGGTCACTTACCCGTTCCCGTCTCCTGCGGTCATGTGCTGGCGCGCGCGGCTCCGCTCTCTAGGGCGCGCGCGCGCCAGCTCCCTGAGACTTAAAGGGCCAGTGCACCAATGATTGGTGCCTGGCCCAATTAGCTTAATTGGTTCCCACCTGTTCCCTGGCTATATCTAGTCTCCTCCCTTGCACTCCCTTGCCGGATCTTGTTGCCTTAGTGCCAGTGAAAGCGTTCCTTGTGTGTTCAATAGCCTGTGTACCAGTACCTTTGCTATCTCCCCTGACTACGAACCTTGCCGCCTGCCCCCGACCTTCTGCTACGTCCGACCTTGCTACTGCCTACTCCCTTGTACCTCGCCTATCTTCAGTATCTTCAGCAGCCAGAGAGGTGAGCCGTTGCTAGTGGATACGACCTGGTCACTACCGCCGCAGCAAGACCATCCCGCTTTGCGGCGGGCTCTGGTGAAAACCAGTAGTGGCTTAGAACCGGTCCACTAGCACGGTCCACGCCAATCCCTCTCTGGCACAGAGGATCCACTACCTGCCAGCCGGCATCGTGACAGCTCCCTTACCATGTGCTCCCAGTCAGAGACTGGGAGGCTGCCAGAAAGGAAGGGGCCCTGTGCAGCTTCCTGCTAATTTATATATGCCTGGGCTGAGGGGGAGGGGCAGAGTGCAGACCAAGTAAAAAAAAAAAGAGGGGGATAGAAAACATCTGTTCACATTGGTGCGGTGCTGTGCAGCATCCATTACTGTCCCGGTGCCACATCTGTGGGGAGGCGTGGCCCAGGGACTGGTTTAAGTGGCATTGGAGCTGCTCTGCCAGTGGGTCGTACCCCCTGTGGGCACCTGTTACTTGCTACTTGCACTTCATGATCATAAATTACATTAATGACCTGTTAATTTAAAGGGGTGCTCCACTGGAAAACATTTTTTTTTAATCAACTGGTGCCCGAAAGTTAAACATATTTGTAAATTACAGAAAAAAGGGGATTAAGTGCAGCTCACAATAAATTAGCCGAGGTACAGTATGGTTGGACACCTACACCTTAGGTGTGATAAGATTTTGGAAAAAGGAAAGAAATGGTAACCATAACCTCAAGGCCAACATCAGATAGCCTGATACATGATGAAAAATTTACGAGAAATTTATTATAAAGAACCGTGCTTCAAGTGTATGATGAAAGCAAAATATTTATTAAAAAATAACAAGACAATAATATTTATAAAACCTCCTTACACAGGGCCCTTGTGGGGAGGTAAATGTGCAAATGAATATTAAAATATAAAATATGAAATATAAAACCGCACCACTGAATGCAATAATTGGAATTAAGTCCGTTATTCCGGCATTTGTAGTTGGGAATATAGACTCTAGACTCTACTCCATGTATTTGGACAGAAAAATAGGGTATAGTTACCAGTCAGATGATGTACTCTGATAAAGCTTGCCAGAGAATTGGTGCTGGCAAGCACCCGTCCAGAGTGGGGTCCGAGCGTGTTGTGTATGGGTGCTGGCGTGCGCTCCCGCGGCTGTCTGCCTGCCACAGACTGCTTACGGACATCTGATGCATAGAGAGCAACTTGGCGTCAGACATCAGCTTGGTCAGTAGGCTTAGATGAGTGGAAGCTGCGGCCGTTGTATGGAAAGCGATGCTGTGATTGCTGGAACGGTGCTGTTTGATATTCCGAATGCCAGTGGTGCGTTAATGGTGCGTTAATTTAGCCTTCTACACGCGTTTCAGGGAATTCAGAATTAATAACCCTTTCTTCAGTAGAGATATAAGATAATGGAAGCACTGGTTCATTTTATATACGTATGGTAGTAATTTAGATGTATAGAAACAGGTTATCACATTGTGAAATATATAAACACAGAAATGGATTCAGAATGCCTTCTTGGAAACATTTTGTATCTTAGTATATATATATATATATATATATATATTTATATATGATATATATGATAAAATTATATGTGATAAAATTCGTCAGTGCATCCAATTGAAGATCTGAATGGACACCATAGACGTATAAAAAGATACCGTATATATGAAAAAACATAAAATAATATAAATAAGGGAAATATGCATAGATAGATCTTAATATTCAGGACCGCAATAAAATAGAAAAAGAATGGGAGTAATTAAAACATGTATAATAAATAGTGTATGAAGAAAATCTAATCAAAATAAAGTGCAAATAAAAATAAAATGAATATAATAAAATATTAGATCAAAAATAGATAACATTGGAAATCAAAATAAAATAGATATAAAATAAAAGTAAAAATAAAAATAAGTATAAAAATAAAAATAATAATTAAAATAATAGTAAAACTAAAAAATAAACAAAAAGTATATATTGGAGACAAAGTAACAAAGTAGAAAAGAGAATGTGTTGTCATGAAGAGTTTATAGGGGACGTAGTGTGCCCCGGTGGCCGTCTATATGTAAAAAGACAGTCAGCGGGACACAGTACGTCCCCTACAAAAATCCGAATAGTTCAAAGTTGGAATTCAGACCCTTGGGCTCTAAACTGTCGAATTCATAGATTTTCTTACTCTCTGCTCTTGACATTTTCACTATAAAACTTCCTCCTCTCCAATCTTTCTTAATTATTTGTAAACCTGTGTAAGAGAAACTAGTCAGTTCTTTTTCATGTACAATTGTAAAATGTGCCGACAAAGGGTGTTTCAAGTTACCATTTTTGATGTTGGTTATATGTTCTAAAATCCGTGTTTTAAGGGCTCTTTTAGTTCTTCCTATGTACTGTTTTTTTACAGCTGCCTTCTATCAGATATAATACTCCATTGGTATTACAAGATAAATGGTCTTCTATTGTCCATTTGAAATCATTACTGCATGATGTCACTTCAGAGTTTTTTTTAGGGCCTTTTATTTTTAGACAATTCGGACATAGGCCCCACCGAAATAAACCTTTGGTACCATGTTTTTTAATGACCTGACTTTTTATGGGGGAGGGGGGGGGATTTTATAGTGGGGGCTATTGTTATACCTAGATTGGGAGCTTTAGTATAAACCATAGGTGGACAGTCCCACCTATCTCTTTATCTTGTTTGATTATGTGCCAATGCTTATTAATAATGTTTTCAATTTTTTTTATATTCACTGTTATAAGGTAGGATAATTTTAACATTATAGTCCAAAGGACTAGGTTTAGTGACTTTCAGTGTAAAAAATGAAGATCTGTCTAGTTGTTTCACTTGATTTAGATATTTGTTTAAAAGGAAATCTGGATAATTTTTTTTCTTTAAAGTTGTAAGATTTTCTGCTTCCTCTAAAAAGGTAGCGTCAGACGTACAGTTGCGTCTAAGATGGTGGTATTGGCTCTTGGGCATGTTCATCAGCTATCTTGGAACTGTTGTAACCAATGTGGCTATTTTTTTGCTGCTGTTTTTTTGTGTTACATACCAAATTATTCAGATATGCTTTTATTTCGAGATATAGAAAAGTAATAGATTCTTTACTTATGTGAGACGTGAAATTAAGAAAGTGAGTGTTAGTATTTAGACCGTGAATACATAATTCTAAATCAGTGATAGCCCCATCCCAAATCAAAATAATATCGTCTATATATCTACGCCAGAGCACCAGATTTGTGCCAAGGTGAGGGATGAGGTTTTCCTCCTTCCACGCCGCCATAAAAAAATTGGTGTAACTTGCCGCAAATCTCGTGCCCATAGCGGTGCCAATTAACTGTAAATAAAAATAATTGTGCGTTAAAATAAAGTGAATAGCTGAAGTGATAAAATCAATCTGTGGTGGTTTGATATGTCCTTGGATAAGAAATGTATTAATAGCTGCTAGGCCTAAATCATGTCGTATGATGGTATAAAGAGAGGAGACATCTAATGTAGCTAATATATGATTTTCTGTCCAGTTAAAGGACTCTAAGATGGTTACTACTTGTGTGGTATCTTTTAAGTAGGATTTGGTGCTCTGTACAAAAGGTTGCAAAAATTTGTCTACGTACTGGGATAGGTTCGAAGTCATCGAACCTATCCCAGACACTATTGGTTGACCTGGGGTTCTTATATTTTAATATTCATTTGCACATTTAACTCCCCACAGGGGCCTATGTAAGGAGGTTTTATAAATATTATTTTCTTGTTATTTTTTAATAAATATATTGCTTTCATCATACACTTGAAGCACCGTTCTTCATAATAATTTCTCGTTTAATTTTTCATCATGTATCAGGCTATTTGATATTGGTCTTGAGGTTATGGTTACCATTTCTTTCCTTTTTCCAGATTTCTAAATTACTTCTATTAAGAAATCTTAATCCTGCCCCTCCCCCTCAGCCCTGACCTATATAAATTAGCAGGAAGCTGCCTTAGGGCCCTATTCTTTTCTGGAAGCCTCCCAGTCTCTGGCTGGGAGAACATTGCGAGTGAGCTTTTTACATCTGTTCACATTGGTGCGGTGCTGTGCGTCATCCATTACTGCCCTGACGCTGTGTCTGTGGGAAGGCATGGCTGAGGGACTGGTTTGAGTGGCACTGGGGCTGCTCTGCCAGTGGGTCATTCCCCTTTTGGGCACTGGTGTTGGGGCAGTGGTAGTCGCGGCTCAGTGCTGTGCCATTTTATGCTAGGGATGTTAGGGACCTGCTACTTACACGTAGCCATGACATGGCTAGTGGGCTTGCTCTTCATGATCATAAAGTACAATAACGACCTGTTAGTTTAACCCCTTAAGGACCCATGATGTACGCGTACGTCATGAGTCCCGGTCCTGCGATATAACGTGGGGTCACACGGCGACCCCGCATCATATCGCGGCGGACCCAGCATCATAGTGAAGCTGGGACCAGCCGCTAATAGCGCGCGGCACCGATCGCGGTGCCGCGCGCTATTACCCTTTAGCCGCGCGGCTAAAAACGAAAGTGAAAGTGCCCGGCTAGCTCAGGGCATAATCGCGGCATCTCAAACAGCTGTAACACAGGAGGAGGTCTTCTTACCATCTCCTGCGCTGTCCAATTGCCGAATGAATGCTTCAAGCCTGAGATCCAGGCTTGAGCAATCAATCGCCGAAAACACTGATTGATCCATTCCTATAGAGATGCATCAATCAGTGTTAAAGATCAGTTAATGCAATGTTATAGCCCCCTATAGGAGCTATAATATTGCATAAGAAAAGTGTAAAAAAAATCATTAACCCTTTGAATTATCCCTTCCCCTAATAAAAGTTTGAATCACCCGGCATTTCCAAGAATAAAAAAAAAAACTGTGTAAATAAAAATAAACATATGTGGTATCGCCGCATGCAGAAATGTCCGAGTTATAAAAATATACCACTTTTTAAACCGCACATTCAATGGCGGTTTTTAAACCGCACATTCCAAAGTCCAAAATAGCGCATTTTTGATCACTTTTTATACCAAAAAAAAGTTAATAAAAGTGATCAAAAAGTCTGATCAGAACAAAAATTGTACCCCTAAAAACTTCAGATCACATCGCAAAAAATGAGCCCTCATAGCGCCCTGAACACAGAAAAATAAAAAAGTTATAGGGGTCAGAAGATGACCATTTTAAACATATAAATTTTCCTACATGTGTTAATTATTTTTTTCTGAAGTGATACAAAATCAAACCTATACAAGTAGGGTATCATTTTAATCGTATGGACCTACAGAATAACAATAACATGTCATTTTTGCCGAAAAATGTACTGCGTAAAAACGGAAGCCCCCAAAACTTACAAAATAGTGTTTTTTCATCAATTTTGTCGCACATTGATTTTTTTTCCCGTTTCACCGTAGATATTTGGGTAAAATTACTAATGTCATTACAAAGTAGAATTAGTGATGCAAAAAATAAGCCATCATATAGAATTTTAGGTGAAAATTTTAAAGAGTTTGATTTTTTAAAGTTAAGGAGGAAAAAACTGAAAAAGCCCGGGTCCTTAAGGGGTTAATAAATGTTGCTGAGAAGCATTAGATCGAGGTGCATGTTGTGGATGTGCGACCATGCCTGTTTTTTTCTCTACTTGAATTCAGCCTATAAACCTACTGTGTTGATTCAAAGGCAAAAAAAAATTACCTCACATGAAGCCAATGTTCTTTGCCCCAATACCAAGGGAAAATATCCCTCCTTATTGCAAATCTGGTAATAACAATAAATAGATAGATGTTCCTCCTCCAGAAATCTAGTAGGTAAATGTAGCATCTGGTCCAAAAAAAAAAAGCATTCAGGACTCTCTGGAACTTGTTCGAGAAGTCAGCCATCACAACATCATGCAGCAGAGAATTCCATAGTCTCACTGCTCTTACAGTAAAGAATCTCTGTCTGTGATGATGGTGAAACCTCCTTTCCTCTAGATGTAGAGGATTCCCCCTTGTCATGGTTACCAGCCTAGGTGTAAAAAGATCACTAGAAAGATCTCTGTACTGTCCATTCATATATATGTACATTATGATCAGATCCCTGAGACGTTTTTTATTCCAAACTAACTTGCCCCAGTACACATCTACACTTGACGAGAGTCTATTAAAGGAGTTATCCACCATAAGGTGATTTTGGTATGCACCTACCAGACAATAATAGCCATGCTTAGTAAGAATATGCGCTTGTCTTGTAGCTCAATGGCTATGTTATGAGATTACCATAATGCTGGGGCTATCTTTTTGTGAACTGGCTATTTCCTGTTGGAGTTTGTTCCCTCCAACTACAATTCCCATCATTCCTTGTTTGTGAGTGTGAGGTCACTTTTCTCCCTTCCACACATCAGCCACCCCACCTATTAAACACACCTGTGATCCCTTCAATGCAAAATACCAGTATTTTCTGACCAGGGTGCCTCCAGCTGTTGCAAAAACAGAATGATCTTTCTCCCACCCAGCAGTTGCTCTGAACATTGAAGCAAAGACTGATAACCTGACTAGTGATGTAATGTCTAAAGCCGCACTGCAACCTGGGAAAACCTGAGACAACACTCATTTTATATGCTGTTATATATAAACCTTGGGGCAAAAATCACAGAAGAATTGCAACTCGTGTTTCACTGGTTTCCTTTTTTTAATGCAATTCTTTATTTTGAAATATAATTTGAATAGACAGTTAAAGCTAAGTAGTAAAGATTACAGATCTGCATAGTCTTATACAATAGTTTGGATAATAGTAGGATGTATATGAAGTCGAAGAGTACAGTTAATGGGGTACTCTACTGTAAAAAAAAATGTTATATCAACTGGTTGCAGAAAGTTAAACAGATTTGTAAATTAAAAAATGTATACAGTATATATATCACTAGCGCTGGAATAGTTGGATTCTGGCAGCCACAGTATCGCTATGAGGGTCCTGGCAGCTCCTCATAAAGGTACAAAGTGAGTAATAATATATTGTTTTAGCGAAACGGCGCACAGAACACAAAATGGTAGCAAGGACTTACTGAATATAAGGCAGTCTGCCGTATCCTGGGTGTAGAAAGAGTAATGTACGCTGGTTGAGGAAAGTCAAATGCTGAAAACAGGTCTCTGCTGAGAAGGTAGATAGACAGATATATGTAGGTATATACAAACACTTTTAACTGTCAGAAATTGGTAACTGTGTTATATATGTGGACACAAGTACTAAAAAGACATAAGGTGTCACTTACTTCGGACTACTTTGCATATATCCTGCAGTGAAGTTCAGCTGTCTGCTTATATTAATTTGTAGGAATACCAGGACAGACAGCGCTCAGTGTGTAGGCTTCTTAGAATGGTATCGTGGTCCGGTGTTTCCCAGTATCTCGCGCTCCAGAGGATGTGAGTGCGGGATTAATTAGTTACTTGTTCGCGGTAAGCAGGAGTTGTCCGTGGTGGAGTTGATTCAGTCCGGGGATGGTAGCGGCTGCACGCACCGGGAGGATTGCTCCGGCCGGGAAGCGTCTCACCTGTGCGGCAAGCGCTAAACGGCAAGCAGGTTGCGGTATTGCCTGAGTACTACTAAGTGACGTCACTAGTGTCGTAGGGCACAGTGGCCAGATTAGATCCTATGCATTTCGGATAGTACGCTATCCTTCCTCAGGGATGGGTGGTACCCCCAGGCAACACTTCTTTATACTCTCTGCTCTCCAATGATCCGGCATGTAGACAAATTCCTTTAATCCGCGGTTGTTCCCAACATTACCCAGGGCGCACGAGACCCCAGATTCCAAGCACATCCATGGTAGAAGGATATATTCTTAATTATTTAATGTCCAAAAATTGGACATTAAAAAAGAGTTTTCCACTGGAGTACCCCTTTAATCCTTCCAGCACTCATCAGCTGCTATATGCTCCACATGAAGTTATTTTCTCTTTTAATTTCCTTTCTGTTTGAATACAGTGCTCTCTGCTGACACCTCTGTCCATGTAAGGAACTGTCCAGAGCAGGAGAGGTTTTCTATGTTGATTCACTCCTACTCTGGACAGTTCTTAAAATGGACAGAGGTTTCAGCAGAGAGGACTGTGGTCAGACAGGAAGGAAATTAAAAAGAAAAGAACTTCCTGTGGAGCATACAGCAGCTGATAAGTACTGGAAGGATTAAGATTTGTAAATAGAAGTCATTTACAAATTCGTTTAACTTTCTGGCACCAGTTGATTTACAAAAATGTTTTCCAGCAGAGTACCCCTTTAACAATTCAGTTGCTAATGCTGAAACATTAGACTGCATCCCAGTGGTTTCTAACCAATCCTTTTAGAGTCTACCTCTACCACAATCGTGTTTGTATTTTGCTCATACGAATCACTATACTTTGAGAAGGTTCACCCAGCTGGATGCCAGTACAGAGGAGAGAGAGATAAGTAAACATACAGATATATGTGAACCTAGCCTAAGATCATGATACTGGAAAGTTTTCCTTGGTATATAAGCTTAACTTTTTCACCAACCAAGTATAGAACTGCTTTATTATTTTAAATATAAATAAGCTAAAAAAAAAAAAAAAAAAAAAAAACAAGCAAACAAAATAAAATAAAAACACTGCAGAGTTGGTAGCCAGGATTCCTACTATCTACTCAAAGACACTGTCTGAAAACATAAGGTTCTAGCATCAAGGAATATGAAAACCTCCATGGATCCCCCCAGTGAGTTTTATGTATATTATATGAAGCAGATGATTAGGACCTGCAAAAATATATTTAAAAATTGAACACTAAGGTTATTTCCTTTTAGCCTCATTCCAGTAAACTGCAGTTGTTTCAAAATATTTACTGGATATCATAAAAGTAAAAAAAAAAAAAAAAAACAGCTGGGTTCTTCTAGGTCACACATGTCACAACGCATATGTACTTGTAAATGGCCTTAGAAAATATATTTTAAAGGAAATCTGTCATCAGAATCACCCGCACTAAACCTGTTACACAGGCTTGTAGTGCGGGTGATCCTGATTAAAACGCTTCTTACCTCATTAAAAACTGTGCAGCGGTTCGCCAGATATCTTCATTTTTAGTTATATGGTATTCCCAGGCTTGGGGCTCAGTGGGAGGTCCGCAGCATCAGCACGGACTCGCTTACGTCATTTTCGCCGGGCGGAGCGGCTGCCCGGCTCATGAATATTCATGGCTGCCTCATCGCAGTCTTCCTCCTGGTGTAGGGTGCCGCTCACAAGGGGGGTGCCAGAGAAAGATGGGAAAGAGGGGGGGGTGTAACTGCATATACCTATGGGAATGAGGGTGGGGGTGTAACTGCATATACCTATGGGAAAGAGAGGGGGGTGTAACTGCATATACCTATGGGAAAGAGAGGGGGGGTGTAACTGCATATACCTATGGGAAAGGGAGGGGGGGTATAACTGCATATACCTATGGGAAAGAAGGGGGGTGTAACTGCATATACCTATGGGAAAGGGGGGGGTGTAACTGCACATACCTATGGGAAAGAGGGGGGGTGCAACTGCATATGCTTATGGGAAAGAGGGAGGGTGTGACTGCACATACCTATGGGAAAGGTGGAGTGTAACTGTGCATACCTATGGGAAAGGGGGGGTGTAACTGCATATACCTATGGGAAAGAGGGGGGGATGTAGCTGCATATACCTATGGGAAAGGGGGGGGGGGGTGTAACTGCATATACCTATGGGAAGGGGGGTGTAACTGCATATACCAATGGGAAGGGGGGGGTGTAACTGGATATACCTATGGGAAAGAGGGGGGTGTAACTGCATATACCTATGGGAAAGAGAGGGGGGTGTAACTGCATATACCTATGGGAAAGAGGGGGGGTGTAACTGCATATACCCATGGGAAAGAGAGGGGGGGGGGTGTAACTGCATATACCTATGGGAATGAGGGGGGGGGTGTAACTGCATATACCTATGTTAAAGAGGGGGGGTGTAACTCTGCTTATAACTATGGGAAAGAGGGGGGGTGTACCTGCTTATACCTATGGGAAATAGGGGGAGGGGAAGGTAACTCTGCCTATACCTATGGGGAAAGGGGAGAAAAGGGGGGGTGGGGTAACTGCCTATACCAATGGGGAAGAGGGGGGTAACTCTGCCTATACCAATGGGGAAGAAGGGGGGAATCTGCCTATATATATGGGAAGAAAGGGGTTTAACTCTGCCTATACCTATGGGAAACGGGGGGAGGTTTTTTTTTTAACTCTGCCTATACCTACGGGGAAAGGGGGTGGGGGGACTCTGCTGCCTATACCTAAGGAGAAAGGGGGTTAACTCTGTTCCTATACCTATTGGGAAGGGGGTTTAACTCTGCTGCCTATACCTACAGGGAAGGGGGGCTACCTAACGTTGTACCTGGATGCCTAACTACTTACCTACATACCCAGCTACCTAACTATGTACATACCTGGCCTTCATACATGGCTGCCTAACTACATAGCTAGCCCCCTACCTAACTCGTCACCTACCTACATATCTGGCTTCCTGATCTACCTACCTAGTTACCTATTTGCCTGGCTATCTACCTACCTGCCAGTTTACTGTGCAGGACACCGAGGAGGGCATTATTACAGTTTGTGGGCCTATAGATGGAAAGATTGTGTAGAGGAGTGGAGGGCACTGGAAAAATGCAGAGTCTGACATATTTTTCCTGCAGATGTTAAGAGATCCACATGGCGGTTTTATCCAGACGGAGAAGAAAAGGAAAGAGGACGCCGTTGATCAGAAATGACGTAATTTTGAGTCCCGAAATGTAACTGCAATCACTTATATGGTGTACACATCCTGTGTACAGCTGTTATCTACCGCCATATGGTCCTGTATATAATCACTTATATTGTGTACAGATCCTTTATAGTATAGTGGTCTGTATATAGTGGTTTTATTCAGTACAGTATGGCGGTATTATCCAGTTATTGTGTGGTGGTATATATTTACTCCTTGTATACCAGTATTATTGGTCATGGAAATTTACCTATGTTAAAGTGTTTCTTATATATATAAATTTTAGTTTATTGTGTGTGGGATTTAGGTGGAATAGGGGCGTGGCAGAAGATTGATGAGCTGCAGAGCCTAGCAGGGGCCCTTGCTTTTTTGGTCTTTGGGCCCCGAGTGTTGTCAGTCCGCTCCTGGGAGGGGGTGTAATTAAGGGGGGGAGGAGGAGGGGGGTAAATAAAGGGGGGAAGGGAGGGGGTGTAATTAAGGGGGGGGGGTGCGAGTGGGGGGTGCCAAACAAAGGGTCCGCCCCGGGTGCCAAATGCTCTAGGTACGCCCCTGGCTATACCCCTGGTGTTAGAAAAAAAACTGGAGAGATTTTCCCTCAGCAACCAATCACAACTCAGGTTTCACTTTACCTGCATTAGCTGAGCTGTGATTGTTGCTGTGGAAAAGTTACTACCGTTTTTCTTTCACACAGTTTGATAAATCTGGGCCATTGTCTTACATTTTCATTCTTCAAGAGGAAGGATGAAGTCTCTGCACGAGAAAGGAAGTTAAACAAGGGCCTCTCTGTCTTACCCTAATCTGATCACTGCTGGATGCGCCTTTCCAAATGTCGTGTCACAGATTGCTGCCAAAGGCTAAGGAGTAAAGTGAAGTCTATATTCGCACCTTGTACCAAGGTGGACCAGCCCTTTCCCAAAAGTTTCAGTAATTCTGGTCTATGAACTTGAGTAGTGAAGCATATTGAGCATATATATGTGCACATACATCTGCAGTAGACATTACATGTACAAGGTGCTAAAGTACCTGAAGATTACCAAATTCATCTAAGATGTTATCAAAGCAAATGACTGTGACCAAATTGCAATTCTCCTGACTTTTAAGTTGTATTCTACGACACTGTATCAAATTATCGGTAATTCATTGGCAGAGTAGACTTTATAAAAATTGTTTAAAAACACCTTTAATTATAAAAATGCAAAAAAACAAGGTCAGAGCATGTAGGACCCATAATTAATACTAAAGGGGAGGTGGTAACTGGGATATAGAAAAGGCAGAGCCACTGAATAGGTGTTTTTTGAGGAGCTGAGTAGAAGCCTGAACAGAGGGATGACTGTGGATATAGTATTTATGGATTTTGCTAAAGTGTTTGACATTGCCCCTCGTAGATGCATGATGGGTAAATTTGGGTCTTTAGGTTTAGAAAGTTCAGGTTGTAACTAGATTGAAAACTGGCTTACGGACCGCACCCAAAGAGTGGTGGTCAATGATTCGTACTCTGATTGGTCCTGGTTATTACAGGTGTACCCCAATGTTAAGAACCGGGCTTTTGTTTAACTTATTTATTAATGATATAGAGGATGGGATTAACAGCTCTGTTTCTGTCTTTGCATCTTGTAGATTACAGACTACAAAACAGCATGCCACATCAAGTTGCTGCTTCTAAGGCTAGAAAAGTCAGAGAAAAGAGAAAACATGTTCATAATGTGAATAAAAACTGACTAAACATAATTACTTAAATATTTCCTTCTCATGTCCTATAGTTAATTATGCATCAGTATGTTATACGGCCAAATGTATGCAACCAATAATCATCTATCAGAGGCTTTCATTGCTTCCTTGCATTTATTCAAAATTTCTTGGTGATGTATCTTATGGCAAATGCATGTGACTTTCAGTAGTTTTATAATGGAATATTTCAAAGAGAACATAAATGCTACTTTGCTAATACCTACATAACAGTTAATGTATGGCTTAGCCCTTCTTCTATATTCACTTGGTAGACCTTGTTTAAACACCAGGTTACTTGTTCTTTACTACGGCTCTGATTTATTTATTTTTTATGTATGGCTTGCTCATCATTGTTACTTCTTCCACTATCTTCCCATATTGATCCTTGCCTATCCTAACCATCACTTCTGCACTGTACCTTGCCCTCTCCAGTACGCATGCTGCTAGTTTCTCCAGTATGCATACTACTAGTTGGTGCCAACTCTGGAATTGTTACTTTTGTGCCAATTTGTAAGGGTTCACAGTTTAACCTAGGACACCTGAGACAGTAGGTGGCTTTCCTGTGTTTTCCTCTGTTCTTGATGGCCTGTGCAATCCTGTGGTATTACCTGTGATCTGACATCTGAAATTTACATTCGTGTTTATAAGAGAAAGCTCACAACAACAACAAATTACTGATACATGAGAGCCATAATGTTATATAGTCACATAAATCTTTAACCAACAAAACTATCACAGAAAATCTATTCAAACTCATGAAATAAGTAAGAGCTGTTAAAGATAGAAATGCGTTGGTGTTTTAAAAGCGTTAAATTGAGAGCCCTGTATACACTGCTAGGCCACTTAGGTATGTTTTCAAATAGATTTAAAGTGGTTTTAAGGCTAAGTCATTATATATAATACAGCAGAAGGTGTTAATTCACTGTAGCTTGTTTAAAAACACACTGCACTAGCAAATATATGTTTTTTTACCATGAAAACAAAAGTGCATAAAGTATCTCTTTTTGTTAGCAGATGCCTGTCGGTCTTAAAAAGCACATGGAGGTATCAGATGAAGCAATGGATTTTTCCAAGCAGTCCAAAAAAGTCTCCAAAAGTCATTTTGGAAGTTGCAACAGGATTGGTATCTCAAATAGTCAAGAAGAAATAGCTTTTGTAAACATTAAAAAGTTGGAAAAATTCTCAAAAAATCTCCCTATTTGGGAGTTGCAACAGGATTGGTGTGTCAAAATAGTGAAAAAAGAAATATCTTTTGTATGAAAAGCTGAAAAATGTATCCCTTTAAAAAACGGGTTGTGTATGTGGAGGCTTGGCTGGTAGTAAAAGCAACAAATGTGGTAAACTGGTGGTATTTGTAGTAGCCATGGTACAGCAGGCAGTGCTGGACAGGTAGGAGTTGTAGTAGCCAGCAAACAGCAGGCAGTGGTGGACTGGTGATAGTTGTAGTAGCCAGCGGACAGCAGGGGTGCTGGACTAGTTGTAGCTATAGCCAGCAGACAGCAGGCAGTGGTGGGCTGATGGTAGTTGTAATAGCCAGTGAACAGCAAACAGTGTTGGACTGGTGGTAGGTGTAGTAGCCAACTGACAGAAGGCAGTGGTGGACTGGAAGTATTGTAGTAGCCTGTGGACAACAGGCAGTGATGAACTGGTGATAGTTTTAGCCAGCGGACAGCAATCCGTGGCGGACTGGTTGTAGTTGTAGCCAGTGGAAAGCAGGCAGTGATGGACTGGTGATAGTTGTAGCCAGTGGACAGCAATCAGTGGTGGACTGGTGGTAGTTGTAGCCAGTGGAAAGCAGGCAGTGGTGGACTGGTGATAGTTGTAGCCAGTGGACAGCAATCAGTGGTGGACTGGTGGTAGTTGTAGCCACAATCCACAATTTGTATTTTGATCTATTTGCTTCTCAGCCTAAATTCAAAAACTAACAGGTTGTTAGTATACATTTTGATCAAAAAGTACAAGCCCACTCACCACGTCAAGGCCACCTATTCAGAGTGAGTCCCTAACCTGACACTGGCTTAGAGCAGGGCGGCAGCCACCACCACTGCGACACCAGGCCCACAGGGGGAGTGTCCCAGTGGCCAGACAGCCCCAATGCTGCCCAACCAAGCCCCTGGCTCCAGGCCACTCCACCCCACAGAGAAAGCACCACAGTAACAATGACTGCTGCAAAGCACCACACCAGTGTGGACACCTACCAAGTGCTCACTGCCAGAGGGCTCGGAGAATGCTAGGAGGGAACCCATATGCAGTCTCCTGCTAATTAAAAATGTCTGGGCCAAATGGGTGGAGCAGAGTGCTGCCTATGAAAGAGGGGAGAGACTACAATTGTAAAACAAAATAGAGAAAGAGAAACATAGCCACACATCCACAATTTTTATTTTGATCTATTTGCTTCTCAGCATAAATTCAAAAGCTAACAGGTGGACTGGTGATAGTTGTAGTCGACAGAAATCAGTGGTGGACTGGTGGTCATTGAAGCCAGTGGAAAGCAGGCAGTGGTGGACTAAAAGTAGTTGTAGTAGCCAGCAGACAGCAAGGGTGCTGGACTAGTGTTAGTTGTAGCCAGTGAGCAGCAAAGAGTGGTGGAGAAGTGATAGTTGTAGCCAGGCCTTGTGATGCAGCTCCTTTTCCTGGCCTTACTTTTTGTTTAAAGAGATGGCACTGTGTCTAGTTTTTCCTATCTGGTAAGACTGAAAAAAATTTCCACACAGCAAAATACTGTGACGAGATAGGTACCAACTGTGCCTCTCCTCTGGTATACTTTTTTTTCTCAATTCTACAAATGCAGCAGCTGTCAACTGCTCCTGAGATGATCATACCAGAAGGCCTATATCTAGTATGCTTGACAGATGTTGTACCACTACTACCCTCCTGCTCTGAACACCTCAACTCCTCTTCACCCTGTATTGTGCCCAAAAGTAGATCATCATCACCAAATTCCTCCTCATCTTTCCTGCCACTACTCTCAGCACGAACTTCTGATATCTGATCATTTACTCCTTTCTCCCCCTCAGCATATTTACCACAATGTCTTACAATATCACCAACATAATTGCCGCCACCAGTCCCACTAGTGCTATGCTCGGCCACAGCTTCCACATCCACCACTTATGTAACACACTCTAAAAGCTCACTGTCCTCTTCATGCGACTCCTCCTTAGCTTATGCTATCCTTCTTGTTAGCACTAGTGAGGAGGGAACAAAGACAAAGATGATTCAACAGACCATCTGCAAACGCCACTTTCACCACGCCATATAACTTTAGACAATGAGGAATCCACTGACACATGGCTCAACATCATATTGCCAGACTCCTCCTGTGATGAACGCAAACAAGCCAACCAATCCACAATGAATGTATTATCTTCCAAAACAACACAACCCCTGGAAGAAATGGACAAGTTTACCTTGCTGATGCTACTACTACCACCAGGCACTGAGCTGCTGTTACTGCTATACTGGGAAAAAACACCCCTGCCAAGTCAACATGCTTACTAGCAGATGACTTGGCAGGGGTGATTTTTCCTCTACCCCGTTCTTGTCCAACCATTTCTTAATCAAAATTATTTTTCTTGAAAAAGATTTTAAGTTTTTTGGGTTTGTTTTTTGGGTGATTTGTCACTTAACAAGAAGTCAAGTGGTGGAGAAACTTCCAGTCAACTTCCACTCTCACAGCAAGAAATTTGCAGTCCCCCCCCCCCAAAATGCAGGTAGTGTGGCGTACGAGGCCTGATCAATCATTTCACTCACACAGCTAGAAATGCTGATGTTTGTTAAACTCAGCTAGAAATGCTCTTTTTATTGGTAAACCCAGAGAATACAGGTCACGTGGAGAAAAGTTTTGTTTTATAATACTTTAATACCAAAACAGGTCAAAACCTTAGCAAAAGAATAAATAAAGCAAAAATAAATAAAATAATTTGTTAGTGTAAAACAATAATAATTTGTTAGTGTAAAACAATAGCTAGAAAGCTAGAAATACTGTTGTTTGTTAGCCCCTTTAGGACTGGGCCATTTTAAATTTTAGAACTTTTGTTTTTTCCTCCTCATCTTCTAAAAATCATCATCAATACTTTAAATTTTCCAACTGCAGACCCATATGAGGATTTTCTTTTGCACCACCAATTTTACATTGTAAAGACATCAATCATTTCACCACGTGAAGATCTATGTCAAAACCAGAAAAAAAATATTTGTAGGGCAAAATTGAAAAAAATAAATAAAGAAATAAATAAACACACCATTTTGTAACTTTTGGGAAAAAAATTATTTATACAGGTTTTATAAATTTTTTTTACAAAAAAAAATATATAACTACATTCACAAAAATTTGTATGTTTAAAATTGTAATTTTCTCACCCCTATAACTTTTTTATTTGTCCGCATGCTGGGATGTATGAGGGCTTATTTTTTGCACCGTGATCTGAACATTTTATTGGTACCATGATTGTATTGATGGGACTTTTTGATCACTTTTTATTAGATTTTTTAGGGTATACAAAATCACCAAAAATACACAATTTTGGACTTTTTTTTTACACATACGCCATTGGCCGTGTTGTTTAATTAGCATTATATTTTATAGTTCGGACATTTTCACACGCGACGATACCACATATGTTTATTTTTATTATGTTTACATCATTTTTAAATGGAATTTGGGAAAAGGGGGGTGATTTAAACTTTTAGTATGGAAGCAGTTAATTCACATTTAACTTTTTTTAAAAACTTTTTTTACACCAATTTTTAGTCCCCATAGGGGACTATTACATACAATCTTCTGATTGCATACACTGTTCAATGCTATGCCATAGCATAGCATTGATCAGTGTTATCAGCGCTTTGCTGCTCCAGCATGGATTAGCAAATCGCCGATTGGACGGAGAGGAGGCAGATAGGAACCCTCTCCTCGTTCTCTCAGCTGTTCGGGATGCCGCGATTTCACCGGGGCGGTCCTGAACAGCCTGACTGAGCTACCAGGAACCGTTTTCTTTCACTTTAGACGCAGCAATCAACTTTGATCGCCGCGTCTAGGGGGTTAATGCCGGGCATCACCGCAATCGGTGATATCCGGCATTAGACACGGGTCCTGGCGGCTGATAGCCGCCGGGGCCACCTGGCTATAACCTGGGGTCAGCCCGTGGCCCGGCATCATAGCAGGGGAGCGGGACCAGGTACGCCCTTGGTCCCCAAGGTGTTAAACCCAGTTAGAAATGCTCTGTGTATTGTTACACTCAGAAAATATAGGTCCTGTTACATAAAAGGCCTAGTCAAAATTTACTCTCACAACTAGAAATGCTGTTGTTTTGTTAAAACCCAGCTTGAAATGCCCTATTTTTTTCTTTATGCTTTGCTCAAATTGCTTTATGTTGTAGTGTGACTTCTCAATGAGCCCATAGGAAGCTTTTATACTACAACACAAAGCAATTTGAGAAAAGTAATATGCAGTGACCTGGGCTGACGTGCATGACTATGTTTAATGATTCTTCTGCACTACAGATCCCAGTAGTGTGACTGCTCAAAGAGTTCATAGAAAGCTTTTACACTGCTGGGATCTGTAGTGCAGAAGAATCACTGGACACAGTAATGCAGGCCAGTCCAGGCCACTGCACAATGCTTTGCTCAGATTGCTTTCTGTTGTAGTGTGAAATCTTTCTATTGGCTTATTGTGCAGACACACTGCTGGGATATGCAGTGCAGCAGAATCACTGAACACAGTATTGTGCACAAGCAAGTAGAAAAAAAATGGTCTTTTATAGGCGCTGCTGCTGCTGAAAGACCTATGAAATACCTGTTTTTTCTACTTGCTTCTACAGGTGAGTTTATTCACCATCTTGTGGTTACTGGATAATGCATAGGGTTTTGTCCCTCCTTTTAGACCCACCGCTATTCTGTCTCCTGATTGGCCTGGGAGCTGTATGCAAGCAATGATTGGCTAACCTGTGATCATATGATGTTGCTGATATCTGCAAAGTATTCTGGGTTACCCTTACATTATCTCATTGTTACTACTTTCCCATCCTTTGCATTCAGGTGCCAAACCACCACATTTCTCATCCCTTGTCCTATTATAGCGCTGTTACCAGACTCATGTGGAATGAACCAAGCAAAGTTCTAATGTTCGCTAAACATCATTTAAGGCAAAGTTCTGAGCAAAACCAGATTTTATGGTTTCAGGTCTCTCATCTTTACCCATGATGCTAAACTCACCTATTTAAGGGGCTAATATATTGTGTTTGTTTTTTCTATGAGTTGCAGGAATATTTCCCCCGAATCATGCCTTTCTTGGCATAGTATACCTTTAAATCCTAAACAAGATAAGTTTGCATTGAACATTAGACATTGTGCAGCTCCAGCTTACCCCCCCCCCCCCCACACACCTTGTGTTTTCCAGTAACTCATAATTCTTCAGTTTTCTGTAAGATATTTTCCATTTAAGCCCAATTGCTTTGTTGAAATGACCATATAATAAATGCCAAACAGTTGTTCACATGCAGTATAGTGTAGAAATCTTTTAATAGCTGAAAATAAAATGGGGGCTTGTTCCGTGCCAGGTAGTGAAATCTTCAACAAATTCTTTCTCAATGACAGAACTGTGTATTAATATGAATATTATCAGCACGTTCATCTATTCTGTACTCCGGGAACTCAGCAGGTTTACAGGCCAGATATAAAGTGATGGATTCTGCACCTTGGTACAAACTGACTTTTTGTTCAGGTTTCTCTCCTGACGGGAATTAGGAATTCTAGGGCCTTTTCCGTAATCTAGAACCAGCTGCATGCTGTGTGGGTGCAGCAGAGCCAAGACATGTGTAGACACATTGTCGCTCAGTAACAGCAGTCTGGGAAGAAGGAACAGTGTATAGACCAACATAAAAAATCAATGGTAGTGATAAAAAAATGGAAGAAAAAAATACATTGTGTTCTCCATTCCGCCAGGCAGGAAAGTGCTCCCTAAAGGATTGAGCTGTACATTTACATTTTTCTTCCCATATTTCTGGTAAGGAGGAGGTGTGCTTTTTTTTTTTTTTCTTCTTTTAATTCCGTGAACAATAGCAGTAATAAGGACATTGAATTTATCTCGGCAAGGAAACGTAAGGAGATTATTCCTGGAATTAAACAAAAGGGTTTCACACATGTCCTGCCTGCAGGACATTCACATCGTATTCATTTATTTGTGCATTCGATGTGTTAGTTCGCCCCTTTCTCACATTTAGCAGAATTAACAGCAAGGGTCGGCAGCGGTCCAGCTCTGATGGAACAACACTTCCCAGCATCATGTGCAGTGGAAAAAAAGAATATCAAGGCTGCATTCACAACTTTCTTTTATCAAATGAAGATTTTGAAGCAGTGCCTGGCAAGGTTTTATTTATTTTTTATCTGGGGTTATAAGCCTAGCTCCTTTAAAGTGACAGCTTTAAAACATTTTAAGGCTGTGTTCACATATTGCAGCTAATTAGCGTTACCACAACTAATTAAAATAACATGTATTACTGTAATATGCAAATGACTGTTAAACGCTCCATTTTTACCATGTGGTAATAAGTTGTAGTACAAGTTATTAGCCAGAATGTATGAACACTGCCTAAGTTCTTCTCTTCTTTAAAGGGGTACTCCGCCATTAGACTTCTTATCCCCTATCGAAAGGATAGGGGATAAGATGTCAGGTCGCAAGGGTCCCACCGATGGGGACCCCCAGGATCTCGGCTGCAGCACCCACCTGTTGCGGCGTCCAGCAGCGCTGGAGGGTCTCATCCTAACGGCTCATGACCACAGTGACAGGAGATCGTGACGTCACGACTCTGCCCCGTGTAACGTCACGCCCCGCCCCCTCAATGCAAGTCTATGGGAGGGGGCGTGACGGCTGCCCCCTCCCATAGACTTGCATTGAGGGGGTGGGGCGTGATGTCACGAGGGGGCGGGGCTATGACATCACGAGCTTCCGGCACTGGCTCCAGCATTAGGAACAGTTTGTTCCAAACGCTGAGGAGTGGAGTACCCCTTTAAGACCAATGTTACCAAGAATGCCAGTATACAAGGATAAATATTCTAAACTTACATATTACCAGTATAACTGTTACTGACTAAATCCAGTATAGAGAGACTAATTATTCCAGTATACAGGGGCAATAATTCCACAACACCACAACATTTTATATGGTATTTTTCAGCAGAATACAGCTCTGCAGGCTTCATCTCTAATTTGCAATTCCCCCATAACTGGAGGGTGGAGCTCCCTCCTCTCCCTTCATAGACTTTGATTGCTTGCAGACACAGGACAAAGCTGAGCTGATTTTTAGAGAGTAAGGCTATGTTCACACACCGGAATGTCAGTACAGAGAATCTCCATGTGGACATTCTGGACACTGTGGGGCATCGGCATAATATGCCGGTGCTAGGACCGCACAAGAATGCGCCGTCTCAGGCGGCTAGGCATTCCATGCACTTTCCGCACAAAGAATAAACATGTTAATTCTTTGTGCGGACATGGAAATTAAAATTTTCGTGCCGGAAACATTTAGCACAGAAATTCCACCATGTGCACAGAGCAGCAGAATCCTGTTGAATTCCAAGCGTAATTTTGCATGGAAATTCCGATGTGTGAACATGGGCTAAGGCTACGTTTGCAAGGTGGAATTCCACAATTCTGTTCAAATTCTGTTCTGAGAATTTTTGCGGAATTTTTGCGGAATTTCTGTGGAATTCTGCAGAATTTCTGAAATTCAAAGCCCCATTGTCCCCCATTAATTGGAACCTAACGCAGAATTCTGCAAAATTAATAATAGGTTTTGAAATTTTGTGAAATGCGGAATTTCCACAGTGGAATTGCTGCCTCAAAAAATTCCACTGTGTGAATTGGACAGCCGAATCCCACTGAAGTAATTGGGCAGTACATTTTAAGAAAAAATTCCGTGTGAACATAGCCTAAGAGTTCAGCAGCAGGAAAGGGGGTGGGGAGAGTTTGATAACACAGGAAAAAGAGGCCTTTTTGTCTAATAAGATGTATGACTAAGTTTCTTATATTTGCTTGTACTATTGATCTATGAAAGGTTTGTTCAAATGAAAGTGCTTATTTAAAGGGGTACTCCGCCCCTAGACATCTTATCCCCTATCCAAAGGATAGGAGATTAAGATGTCAGATCGTGGGGGTCCCACTGCTGGGGACCCACGGGATCTCGGCTGCAGCACCCACCTCAACAGCTTCCGGCAAAGCTGGAGGCTTCGGATCCCGACCAAACGAGCGAACGAGCGTGACGTCACGACTCCGCCCTCGTGTGACGTCATGCCCCGCCATTCAATGCAAGTCTATGGGAGGGGGCGTGACGGCCGTCACGCCCCCTCCCATAGGCTTGCATTGAGGGGGCGGAGCGGGACTTCACACGGGGGAGGAGCCGTGATATCACAACACTCCGGCCCCGTGATCGAGAGTAATCAGACCTGGAGCGAACATGCTCCAGGGACTGATTTTAACGGGGTGCTGCGTGCAAGATCACGGGGGTCCCCAGCGGCGGGACCCCCTCGATCAGGCATCTTATCTCCTATCCTTTGGATAGGGGATAAGATGTCTAAGCGCCGGAGTACCCCTTTAAGCATTTTGCTTATTGGGTCACTGGCAAATCTGCATACAGGTAAACCTGGCACCCTCCACCTAAGGATTCCCAACAATGGCTGCAGTATCCCTCTAACCTATGTTCTTCGATAGTGTTGTGCCTATGATAGCACAAGTGAGCCTCTGAACCTACTCACTACAAATTGCAAGATATTTGTCAGAAAACATACTAATTCCAAGATATTTGTCAGAAAATATACTAATTCTAAGATATTTGTCAGAAAACATACTAATTCTATGTAGCTTCTATGCAGAGTCCATGCACATGGCATTGTCGTGTACCTAAACTCTATAGTTGCCCAATTACTGTACTTTCATTGTAGTTTTGGCAAATAGCTATTGTCCCTGGCAAACTCATACCCATTACCATACATAAATCAGATTGCTATCAAGTGATGGTTATCTTCAGGGTTAAAAAAAAATGGGTGAATTTTACCTGCAAAATAATTGGTCCTCTGAGATCACATATTGAGGGACAGTCTGTCTGCTCCCATAGACTTTACATTGTCAGCAGATTGTGTAATGAGGTCATTTGTTAAGTAATTTTTGTTATGGTAAGCGACTGCACAAGATTGTTCTTCCTTTTTTTTTTGCAAAATACTGCTATTTCAAAAGTATTTCAGAAATATAGTCATAACATAAAGCCCTATGACTCTATTGTATATAAAAAAAAATCCTTCCCTACAATGGTTTATTACCCATTCTGGTCTAATGCGTCTTCACATTAACAAACTTTTGTCAGTCTGTTTCCCTGGCTGTGTGTGACACGCTCTTTTACTCTCTTGCCTGATTTACATAGTATACGGTCAAGATTTCCCAGAAATGAGAAGCTCCTCCCCATTCTGTAAATGACAGATAAATGTTTAACAAGAATTCATGCAGACTCCCGTAGAAACAGATAAATCAGAAAGGGGGAGGCGATGGGGACTGTGATAAGAGAGGTACAATAAATTCAAAGCAGACAAGAAATAAGCATTAGATGATGGAGCAGACACAATGCTGCTATCTTACATAAATCAATTTGGAATCCTTTTTTGTGTAGTGGCATGGCAAGTGCTGCAATCTCACGAAGCAGCAGAGCTGTCCTGCAGTTAACTATTTATACCATGGGGCTCATGGAAATATGGTGCAACTATGTCCTATGGTGCGAAGTAAAAGATGTGCATAAATATTTTGCAAACCGTTCCTCAAAATATTAGGAACTTGTCTTATATCTGTAAAAAGGAGTGGGGGTTTTAAAGGGGTATTCCGACCTTTCGCGGGGACCCCCGTGATCTCCGGGCAGCACCCAGCATTATGTGCCGGGGCTACTGCTCCAATCTCAGAAACCTCTGAGTTTCCAGGATTGGAGACGTGACTACACGCCACGCCACCTTGTGATGTCCCTCCAGAGGGTTCCAAGATTTGAGCAGCAGCCCGGCACAGAATGCCGGGTGCTGCGCGGTGATCTTTGGGAGAGGCATGTGGGGCATCCCAGCAGCGGGCCCCCCACGATCAGACATCTTATCACCTATCCTTTGGATAGGGGATAAGATGTCTATGGCTGGAATTCCCCTTTAAGGAAATTTACAATGTGGGACCATACAGCAACATATGTATCATTTCAGCAAGTTACCAAGGCTAAGTTCACACTGCTGTTATGCTCCGTTCCATTGTAGGTCTTTTTTTTTTTTTTGCCACAAGTGGATTCGCTCACCTCCTGTTGTTCCGATGGACTGGCCGACGGAGCTTTATTAACTTGAGAACAATGGCAGTGTGAGAAAGTCCTTACTTAAAAATGTGTAGACATGTAATTTATGTACCATGCTCACAAAGCAATCAGAAAGTTTAGACCCTTGATAAGTTGTGGCCTTGTTCTAAAAAAATAAAAAGTTCCCCCATCATTCACTGCACCTAATACCCCATAATGACAAAGTGAAAACAAAACATTAGAAATCTTTGCTTATTTATTGAAAAGGGAAAACTAAAATATTGCACTGACATCAGTATTCAGACCCTTTCACCTGGAACTTAGTTGAGCCCCTTTGGCAGTGATAACAGCTTCCGGCCTTCTTAAGAATGATGCCACAAGATTTTGTGGTGGCCCAGTACGGGAGGTGTTACCCCGTGCTCCTTCTGTCCTGTCAGGCAGCCTCCTTCAGTGTCTCCAAGGCCCCCTGCACTTGTTTCCCCATTGTAAATATGTTTTACCATGTAAAGTGTTATAAAATGTAATGTTGCTTTAAGAGTTATGTGATATGTCAAGTGATTGTTATCCGGGAGGTACCAGTGACCAGGTGATCCCAAGAGTGACCTATGGGCTCCCTGCTAGTCTCCCCCACATAAGCCCTGGGTGGAGCTAACTTCTCTATTTTTGAGCTCTGTGTCCAAAGTGTTGGAGACCTCAAAGTCAAGTCCTGTAGCAACCATCAAGTCAAGTAAGCTACAGTCACAGTTTTATGAGTCAAGTCAAGCCAATCCCTGTCATCTGTCAAGTCAGCGTGGTCTGCATTCAATTGTCCAGTCCAACTAGAAGTCCCAGCAAGCCCTTAAGGTCTCTGTCACTGGTCACTCCCTTGGGCCCTGGCTGAACTGTATAGACTTTACCAATGGTCTACCCTCGGTAAAGCTACCGTTGTCCATAACTTGGGGTCAGAGTCTTTATTGCCCCCGTGCCTAGCCCAGGATCCAGCGCTATACCTTCGGGTGGTTATAGGCTAAACCACGCGCTGGCATCACGAATGCAAGGGGTTAATGCTATCTGCCCCTAGGGGAATAACAGCTGCCCTGCACCACACACCCTGCCACCACAACTTTTGGTATCAAGAACAGGATATGGGTGTGCGCCTTATGCCACAAGTCCTCCCCCCTAGTCTGAACTGTGTCCAATATTGTCTGCAAACACCGCATGCCGATGCGATTTAAGTCTGCACCAAAAAGTGAATGGGACTTTGCAAGTGAAAAGTGTTTTACTTGTGGCGCTTGTGAAACAGAGGGGAGGGGAAGAAAAGACTGTTATTTGCCTATGTGGATCGTAGTGTCGGTACCTGGAAAGGTTAATTGGGTCCGGTGTTTCCCGCGTGATCGGTCGCAGCTCCGCCCATCAGTCCCCAGTGGTGACGCCTCTCCAGCACAGTGAGGTGGAACCAAAGAGCCACCCTGTGTTGCACGGGGAAGACTTTGCTGACCGGACCAAAACAAGAAGTTCCCTGGGCGCAGCCATATTGGAGGTTCTGGCGGCTGCGTCCGGCTCCGCTGTCTTCTATCAAGCACCCGCTGCAGCGCAGACTCTGCAAACACTAACATTTACCAGTATCAAGTCTCTGGTGCCGGTAACTATCAACATTAACCCACTAGTGTCCAAGTCTGGTCGCAAGACAAATCACTACTGGGTACCGGCAAAATAGAGGGGGAGCATTCATTATAGTACTCCCACTAGCCGAGTCTAAGCCGCTGAAGCACTTCAGCAAATTATTTTAAAGGGGAAAGCACCTTATTCTTCTTAAAGCGACAGTGCACTCAAAATTTAACAAGATGTCAGAATCCAGCTCTCCAGATAAACCAGACGACAGTGTCCTTCCATCTCAAGCAGCGGGATCATCACATGCCCCAGTGGCCGGAATGTTGCCAGTCCTGCCTGCAGTCCACATCAACAACCCTGGTGTTCCAGCGCCTGCACCGGTATTCATGGGGAACCCTGTCCTCTCTACCTACAATGGAGACCCCTTCACCCTGAGGGATTTCAAAGAAAGATACAGAACTTGTTTGTCTTTTACTCTTTCCCTCCTAATCAACAGGTTCAATTGCTCACAGGACTACTACAAGGACCAGCGTTAGAGGAAGTCTGCACCTGACCAGCCTCCGAGAAGGCAACTGTAGAGCAGATCTTTGAAAGACTGTATCAAGTATTTGAGTCCCATTCTCCATCAGAGGTACGCCTCCGGCTGTATGAAAGGCGACAGAAGCCAGGTGAGACCTTGAGAGCATATGCCGTAGCCCTACAGAATGCCCTAGAGATGAGATGGTATAACTCCCGAGCAGGGCAACAAGGTGTTAATGGGCAGATTTATTGATGGGGCTCATAATAAGTGGGACAAAGCCCAGCTGAGAATGTTAGCGGTCCAAAACCCCAACTTGTCATTCCCCACTTTCAAGAGACTGGCTGTCCAAGTGATTGAGTCCGGGACTGAGTTAGAGGAAACTTGTCCACCTGTCCAAGAGCCATTAGGGGCAGTAGCCAGACCTATATTACCACCATCATTAGCCCCCGCCACAGTGTCAGCTGCTTTGCCAGTCACCGCAGCCTCAGATTTACGGAGTGTTAGGCAGATCATTGAACAACTGACCAAGGCTGGGAAGGAGCTTGCCACCCGGTCCGCCCCACCTGACCGTGAACCGCCCCCTCCCAGAAAACCTGCCCCTGCTCCCCGCAATTTCAACCCCGCAACCCTCCGCCTAATAGACCCTCAAGGACTCCAAGACCCTTTAGTACCTATTGTAATAAACCAGGATATTGAAAAATGCAGTGTTTGGATTTAAATGGATTTCCCCTGAGGTCGTGGACCGGCCCTCAGGAAAACAGTCATCAGGTCCAATCCAGTCATCCAGTCCAAGTCAGGACTCTCACTTTATTTCGCCTCCTGCCCCTGTGTAAAAATTATTGTAGAAGGTGTACCATTGGAGGCATTGATAGATTCAGGGTCACAAGTGTCTACTATACCTAAAAATGTTTTCTATCAGCATTGGGATGCTAGTTTATTGTGTGAACCGGAGGATGTTAACTTCAGAGTGATTGCGGGTAATGGGCAGCCAGTCCCCAGACATGGATACTGGGAGCCAACCATTCAGTTGGGAGAGCATGTACTTAGCGGGCAGGGAGTGATTGTGTAACTAATGTGACAGATAAGGGGTCTGCTGAATTTATACTGGGGATGAACATTATGAAAAACTGTTTTGTTGAAATATTAAATGCCTTGCATGCCTCTCTTCGCCATATGTCCCCTTCAGGCCAGCGGGCTGAGCAGCACCACTTGAAAGTTCTACAAGCGGAGTGGAAGTTTGCCAACAAATATGGTGAAATCTACAAAGTTCAAGACATCCAGTCGGTGACCTTTCAACCCAACACAGAGACTATCATCTGGTGTCGTGCATGTCCCGGAGTCAAGAATAGAGACTATCAAGTCCTGCTGGAGCCACTGAAACTAGAAGACCACCCTCTTGTCCAAGCTGCGAGAAGCCTTTTCACCGTTACCAATGGGAGAGTTCCAGTCTGGTTAGTCAACCTGTCAGATGCTGCTACTGTGTTACCCAAATACACCCCAATATTGTATACATCGGTGCCATGCTTTTAGTTTATACTGCTGCACATGTGTTTGGCCATAGCATCATGCTGTGTTGCCCTATTCTATTACCATACACCTGTCTACTACTAATGAGGTTTGATTGTATATCTCATATCTCACTGTCAGCCTTATGTTCATTATACTACTATCCATATGTTTGGTCACATTATTGTACTATACTACTCTAGTGTGCTACTTATTATGTTGATCTGTCAGTTCCACATGCCTTACTAAGTTGGTCACATATCCCTCAAGGCCATTCGGATTTGCCAAATTCTGACCTGAAATATTATAAGCTATGCTTTCCACGTTTTTTTTTCCCTTGACATTTTCTCAAGATATTACCTAGTTCATATAACTTTGATTACACGATTTTGTATGTAATATCTTGACTTCCTTTTGTTCATGCCATTACACTGTCTTGTATATTACTATTATGGCATCTTTTTGTATATATATGTAAATATACACTTATTGGTATTTATGTCATATAATTCTAGATCTGATGAAGGTCATTGTTTGACCAAAACGTTATCTATTTTGTGGATTGCACATGAAATAAATCACACATTCACAGTACCGAGTGCCAAGTATTTCTGTCTTATGAGTTAAAGGAGTGGGATCCTACTTGTGCACCAACATTTGATCAAGAGTGCCATATTCTACCACTAGATTTATACTGGGGATGAACATTATGAAAAACTGTTTTGTTGAAATATCTGGTTATTCAACCTGTCTGATGCTGCTACTGTGTTACCCAAATACACCCCAGTAGCCCAGTTGTATCTCATAGAGTCAAAGGTAATCTGAACAGAAGGTATGGTGGCCCGACAGCCTACAGCCCAAGTGGCTGAAAGATCCAGTACGAGTCCTCCCGAGCCCTGGTGGGCACAACTCAAAGTTGGAGACGGCACTACCCCAAGGGACCAAGTCAAGGGAGTCATCAATGTCACCAAAAGGTACCATGAAGCTTTTAGCAAACACCCCACAGATTTCAGGCATCCAACACTGAATTCTCACAGGCGAAAGCCCACCTATCAAGGAAAGACACCGCCCGGTCGCGCCAGACATGTATCAGACTGTCAAGAAGATGCTGGCCGACATGAAAAAGGCAGACATCATCCAAGAAAGTCAGAGTCCCTGGGCGGCTTCACTTTTCCTGGTCAAGAAAAGAGACGGAACCATCCGCTTCTGTGTCGACTGACAATTACATTGTATACATCAGTACCATGCTTTTAGTTTATACTGCTGCACATGTGTTTGGCCATAGCATCATGCTGTGTTGCCCTATTCTATTACCATACACCTGTCTACTACTAATGAGGTTAGATTGTATATCTCACTGTCAGCCTTTTGTTCATTATACTACTATCCATATGTTTGGTCATATTATTGTACTATACTACCCTAGTGTGCTACTTATTATGTTGATCTGTCAGTTCCACATGCCTTACTAAGTTGGTCACTTTGATTGTCACATATCCATCAAAGCCATTCGGATTTGCCAAATTCTGACCTGAAATATTATAAGCTATGCTTTCTATGTTTTTTTTCCCTTGACATTTTTTTCATCCAATTCTTAATTTCTTCATCATCCAAGAAAGTCAGAGTCCCTGGGCGGCTCCATTTGTCCTGGTCAAGAAAAAAGACGGAACCATCCGGTTCTGTGTCGACTAGAGGACACTGAACAATGTCCCACATAAGGACGCTCATCCTCTGCCAAGGATCGAGGAGTCACTCACAGCCCTTGGGTCTGCTTCTTACTTCTCCACCCTGGACTTAACCAGCAGATATTGGTAAGTGCCCAAGGCCGTGGAAGATCGGGAGAAGACTGCCTTCGTGACACCGATGGGACTGTTCCAGTTTAAAAGTATACCGTTTGGGCTATGTAATGCCCCTGCTATGTTTCAGCGTTTGATGGAAAGGGGCCTGGGTCATATACATTTTCCAAGTGTCCTATTGTACCTGAACGATGTCATTGTGTATTCCAAGTCCTACCAGAAGCACCTCAGTCATCTGTCAGACATCTTCCAAGTGCTGATCAAGCATGGGCTGAAGATCAAGCCATTGCTCAAACCTCATGTACACTACCTGGGTCATGTTGTCAGCCCCGAACGAGTCCAGCCCAATCCTGAAAAGGTGGAAGTTGTCAAGAACTGGCCTACCCCATGCACGGTGAAAGATGTTAGGAGCTTCCTGGGATTTGCCGGCTACTACCACCGCTTCATTCCCGACTTGCAGAACCCCTCACAGCTCTCATATGGGGTACGGTGAAGGAGAACTACAATGGGAAACTGCCTGTTGAAAGGGCCAAAGAGCAAGAGACAGCATTCTGAGCCACCCGTCCTGGTGTACCCAGACTACAGTCAGCCGTTCCGGTTATATACCGATGCCAGTTTTGTTGGTCTGGGAGCTGTCCTGTCCCAAGTCCAGGAAGGGCAAGAGTGAGTAGTTGCCTATGCTAGTCGTAACCTGTGAGGAGCAGAGAAGAATTATGCAAACTACAGCTCATTCAAGTTAGAACTTCTTGCCCTGGTATGAGCCATGACCGAAAAGTTCAAGACTACTTGGCTGCATCGCCATTTACTGTCCACACAGAGAATAACCTGTTGGCTCACCTGAGCACTGCCAAGTTGGGTGCCATCGAACAACGTTGGGCTTAAAGATTAGGCAATTACAGTTTCACCATCAAGTACAGAAGTGGCAAGTCGAAAGTCAATGCCGATGTACTGTCTCGGATTACCCCCGGCGAAGAACCACCTGTTGAAGACGTGTGGGAGGACGTGGAGATGCCCCCATTTTATCAACGGTTCGTGGACCAGAATGTTGTGACCGCCCTGATGGACGGTGAACGGTGAACACATGGAAGACTCTTCAAGATGAAAGTCGAGTCATGGGGGATCTGTTGGACTACCTTCTGGTGAAAAAGGTACCAACCCGTCTACGCCAGGCCCAGTTTAGTGTTGAGCGGAATAGGCCATATTCAAATTCGCAAATATTCGCGAATATATGGACGAATATTCATCATATATTCGCGAATATTCGCATATTCGTAATATTCTCGTTTTATTTTCGCATAAGCGAAAATTTGCGAATGCGAAAATTAACATATGTGGAAATTAGCATATACAAAATTAGTATAAGCGAAAATTTGCATATGCGAAAATTTGCATATGTTAATTTTCGCATATGCGAAAATTCGCGCACACAGTAGTATTAGAGCCTTCTTTACACCACACAAGCTGGAAGCAGAGAGGGATGATCACTGTGATGTGTACTGTGAAAAAAAAATAATAATAAAAAAAAAAAAAGAATATTCGTAATTACGAATATATAGTGCTATATTCGCGAATATTCGCGAATTCGCGAATATGCGTTATTCGCGAATAAAATTTGCATTGCGAATATTCGCGAGCATCACTAGCCCAGTTTGATTATGAGCTGAAACGTCTGTGGTGACAGAGGAAGCAAATGTTTGTGCACAAGGGACTGTTGAGCCGAAATTCTTTGGATCCGGTCTCTGGTGATCGACTTCATCAGATTCTGGTTCCCCAAAGAGACGATAAAATGGGGGCATCTCCACGTCCTCCCACACATCTTCAACAGGTGGTTCTTCACCGGGGGTAATCCGAGACAGTACATCGGCATTGACTTTCGACTTGCCACTTCTTTACTTGATGGTGAAACTGTAATTGGCTAATCTTTAAGCCCAATGTTGTTCGATGGCACCCAACTTGGCAGTGCTCAGGTGAGCCAACAGGTTATTCTCTGTGTAGACAGTAAATGGTGAGGCAGCCAAGTAGTCTTGAACTTTTCGGTCATGGCTCATACCAGGTCAAGAAGTTCTAACTTGAATGAGCTGTAGTTTGCATCATTCTTCTCTGCTCCTCGCAGGTTACAACTAGCATAGCAACTGCTCGTACCCGTACCCGATGGTCCTCAACCCATACCATGATCAGAGGGGACACTTTGGAGTCCATAAGATCGATGCTACTGTCAGGCGAAGATTCTATTGGATCGGAATGTGGAGCGACATTGAGAAATGGTACAGTGAAAGTTCTGTCTGTAATGTCACCAAGAATGTGCGCAAGGACGCAAGAGCACCCCTCCACTCCATCCAGAGTGAAAGGCCTAACCAGTTGGTCGCGCTAGACCATGTCAAGTTGTATCCTACCCGGCCCGGGTACACTGATGCTCTCACCATGGTGGATCACTACTCCAAATGGGTTGTCGTTGTCCCCGTCAAAGATCTTACAGCAAAGAAAGCGACCCAGATGTTCTACTCCAATTGGGTGCAAACCCTTGGGTGTCCGGAGTCTGTCCTAATGGACTGGGGAATGGCCTTCGAGGCCCAACTCTTCCAGGAGCTGTGTCAATTCCATGCCTGCAAGAAACTCCAGACTACTGCTTATCACCCCCAGGAGAATGGGCTCTGCGCATCAACCAAGTCTTTATCCACATGTTGCGAGCCGCCTCTGTGTCAAGACAAGAAGAGTGGCCCAGACTGCTGCCCGAACTATTGGAGATCTATAATAACACAGTCTACTGTTCTACGGGGTACAACCTTTTCTAATTGATGATAGGGCGCCATGGACAGCTGCCTAAAGACCGAACATTTGGGCTCCAAGCCCCTTTCAACAACTCTCTGCAAGCTTCCCTGGAGTGGGTCTCTGACCGCCAGAGAAGAATCCAAGAGGCCAAAAAAATTGTCAGCAAGAAGATGGGCGAGGCCCAGCAGAGACAACAGGAGGATTATAACTGTCATGCTTCTGCCAAACCACTTTAGTTGGGTGATAAAATCTGGCTGTGGAAGTTTCCAAGGACCCACAAGTTAGACTCTATCTGGGAGACAGAACCGTACATGGTGACGGCCATACCCTATCCAGACTGTGATGTATATGAAGTACAAAATTCTGGGTATGAGCCACTAAGTTGTTCACTGAAACCGAATCAAGTTGTGTCTGAAAGAAGATCTACCAATGCTCCCAGCACCACCTCCTCTAGCTGTCAGACCTGTGAGAGAATATGTCACAGGAGAAGGAATCCACCCATCCATGGATTTCCCCATGTTTTCTCCAACTCAGCCTGCAATCTTCTGTGTCTCACCAACCCCGAGGCTGGTTCAACCAACACTAGTTTCCACACCAGTCCCAGTCTTGTCACCATTGACTCCGGTCTTTACACCAGTTTCTAGAGTACCAACTCAGTCTCCAGCCTCTCCAGTGAAGATGCCCGCAACTCTTGGTCCAGCCAGCCCTGGATCAATACCCGCTCTTGAATTCATCAAGGAAGAGTTAGCTGCAGCTTCAGAGGCTCCAAGGGCTCCCGAAGACGCTAGAGTTCCAGATTCTCCCAAAGTGGTGTTGCGTAGGTCCCAATGGTCGACACAAGGAACGATTCCCGCCAAGTACAAAGATTAACTCATAATGTAAAGTTATGTACCACACATAGTCATTCCATGTATGGTAAAAGTAGTCTACACAAATGCAAATAGTTAAGATAGGACTGTAACTTTATTTGTCGTCCCAGTGCACAAGTTCTTAATATATACAGTTATGTGTCTAAAGTTTCTCTCCTGGTCATGTGTACAGGGTACTCTACAGGCCAGAGGGTTCACCTGTTATCTAGATAATGCACATAGAGCAACAGAATTGATAAATGTAAAGGTAACACTGTTGTATAGTGTAAAAACGTATATTGAGTTCTGAGGCGAAGAGTTTGGAACCGAGGGGCCCCAGCAGCCATGGCATTGGGTAGGTAGCCTCCGACAGCGCAATCCATGAATCTATGTATATTGATATGTATATTGTTGTCTTGAGTGTCTTCAGAAAGCAGTTACAAAGTCAAATTAATCCCATACTTTTAAATAGCATGTATGGACATCACCATGCCACATGGACTCATTTTTTATCTTGTTTTGTAATCCAGATCTGAGAAGGACATTGTGCATAAATGCCCCAGGAACTGTCACTGGGCCATAGTGGCCACTCCAGTCCTCCGCCCTCCGCCCTCAATAATGACTTTAATTAACAGGAGGAGTTTGTGGTGGCCCAGTACAGGAGGTGTTACCCTGTGCTCCTGCTGTCCTGTCAGGCAGCCTCCTTCAGTGTCCCCAAGGCCCCCTGCACTTGTTTTCCCATTGTAAATATGTTTGACCATGTAAAGTGTTATAAAACGTAATGTTGCTTTAAGAGTTATACCATGTGATATGTCATGTGATTGTTACCCAGGAGGTACCAGTGACCAGGTGATCCCAAAAGTGACCTATGGGTTCCCTGCTAGTCTCCCCAATATAAGCCCTGGGTGGAGCTAGCTTCTCTCTTTTTGAGCTCTGCTCTTCTGCCAAGCTGAGGTCCAATGCAGTCGTGCCTAGTGTGTGTGTCCAAAGTGTTGGAGACCTCAAAGTCAAGTCCTGCAGCCACCATCAAGTCAAGTAAGCTAAAGTCACAGCTTTGAGTCAAGTCAAGTCAGTCCCTGTCATCTGTCAAGTCAGCGCGGTCTGCATTCAATTGTCCAGTTCCACTACAAGTCCCAGCAAGCCCTTAAGGTCTCTGCATCACTGATCACCCCCTTGTTTCACAGTGCCACAGTTTCAGGATTCTTACAGGCCACAGGCATACAGCTGCCTACGGAGTATAAGAGTGACACACTGTAACAAACCTACTCCACATGTAATCTCCTTACTACTGGGGGGACACACTGTAACAAACCTACTCCACATGTAATCTCCTTGCTACTGGGGTGACACACTGTAACACACCTCCTCCTCTTGTAATCTCCTTACTACTGGGGTGACACACTGTAACAAATCTCCTTCCATGTAATTACCTTACTGGGGTGACATGTGACATGTCATCTCCAGCTCAGCCCCGCCTCCTCCACAGCATCACACAGATCCTTCAACCACGATCTTTCCTCTCCTCCACAGCTAAGCTCCGCCCCCAACATGTGATGCTGACATCATCAGCATGACCTACATCTCCAGCATCTAGCAGTCCGGGCCGGGGGAGTAGACGGAGGGAGGGTAAGAATAATTCAGAGGTCGGTCCTGCAGGACTAGTGTAACATGGACAGCTTTCCTCCTCTGGAAAAAGCAAAGGAACGCCGTTCCTGTGCGTTTCTGCACGACTCGAGCCCTGCTCTAAGCCCTATCCTGAGGCCGCTCAAGCGAAGCAGAATCTTAAACTTGCACCTGTTTTCCAGAGACCTGTTCAAACTCCTGTGGTGATACCGCCTGAAAAACAATTATGAAGCCAGACCACAGTACCCATGCCCCTGCCCTACAGAAGAAGTTTTTCTCTCATGTTGGTTCCAAGAAAAGGGGGCAGCATAAGAAGGGGGGGGGGAGTACTGTAACGCTGCTGGCTGGCAACCACTGGCATACTATGTGTGGTGGCTCTTACCTGCATCAGACGACTTGCTCTGTGAAATTTCTTTGCTGTGCACCCTAGCCTTCTTCCTCTGGTGTCTTTCTTGCTGCTTCTGCGATTGCTGCAGTTTACCCTTTGCCCTCTAGTGACCATGCCGGAGCACTGGCTGAGACTTATAGGGCTAGTGTGCACTCTCTATTGGATCCCTCTCCAATCCCTGCCAGGCACCACCTATAAGAGAACACTTCTTCCTTCCTGTGGTGCCTGAGCAATATTGTAGGTTTCTACCACTGTTGTTTTTCAGTGTTCCTGTCTGCTGTGTTCCAGTGTTCCTGCGCTTCACCAGAGCTATCCAGCTCTGCTGTTGTAACAGCACCAGCCTTTAATGAAGTTTGTCTGTTTGAAACGAAATTGATTTATCATGATGAAGCACAAAATCACAGGGGACTTAGTGATCCCATAAAGAAGTTACTTAGCTCTTCTGAAGGAACGGCCGAATAGTCTGGTTTCCTCTATGGGCAGGTGAGGGCTAAACCTCAGCCAGACAACTCTGGTGCTTACTTATCTCTTCCAGAACAGAGTCAGGTGGAAAAAATCCAACATACTTGACCCCTTCCTTCATTGTCATCATCACAGGGAGGCTGCCATACATCTATTAGGCACCATTATAGATTTTGTTCTACCAAGTACTATTCACATGAGAGCAGCATTTTCATGGTCTATTCACACACACAGTATTCTGCGCAAATTTGATGCGCAGATTTGATGAGCAGGATTTTCTGCTGCAGATTTCAATGTAATCTGAATGACTAAACACAGCTTGAAATCCTGCGCATCAAATCTGCACAGAATACTGTGTGTGACTATACCCTAAATGTTTTAATTTTATTCTGTACTGGTTTGTGATGAAAACGAAGGTCATTGTCACTTGTAATCCAAAAAAATCTGTTGACTTTTTGGTGATGTTGGATACTTTAACAATGCACTATTTTATGTATTTTACAATGTTATGTATACACAACTTTTTCTGTTTTTAATTTTTTTTGTAGTTTACTCTAACCTAGACGACACTTTTGTTCAAATTGTTATTTTCACAGTAACTTTCCCACCAGTTTGAAGTTGCTGCTGTATCCTGTTCAGGACCCCTCAATAGACAACGTTATCGTAAAATATGACCTCCGTTTCCTTGCTCAGGCATATCTGATTTTCATCAATGTTGAGACATATATATCCTGTGCTCTTTCCTGACCCCTGACTGAAAATTAACAATGAAAGACAACAGATTAGTAAGAATTACAGTAAATATGCATAACATTAAAAAAGAATGTGGAAAGTTTACGGCCTAAGCTGTTTTATGTGTTTTTTTTCCAATCCTGTTACCGTATTTTATGTATTTTTAGAAGAGATGTGCAGAGGGACACTACACTTTTATATCTGCCCAATATTTTTGTCAACAAAATCAATAGAAAAATCAATTCATTATTCAATTATGTCCAGACATAAAGTCGCAATTAATTTTAGCAGAATACTAGCTCTATATCTTTTATCAAGACTTCACGTATACACCTTTCAATACCATATTGTTTTTAGGTATAATAATTCTGTATGGATTAACCTCTTAACCCCTCCCTGCCGCAATCATTTTTAGTGACACATTTTAGTTTTTTATTTCTTGCCTTAGAGCCATAACTTTATTATTATTATTATTAACAGAACCCTTATTTGAGAGATTTCTAGCTTTAAAAAACTTTTAAAAATGTATTTAGATCACTACATTTTGATCCCTTTGAACTTTTTATTTTTATTTTTTTAAATCTACAGAGCGGTATGGGGTTTTATTATTTTTTTAAATCTACAGAGCGGTATGAGGTTTTATTGGTACCTATTTGGGGAAGATTTGACTTTTCAGTAGTTTTTTTCCCCAGTAGTTTTGGAAAGTGATGTAACAATAACAATAACACAACAATTTTGGCTTTTATTTTGTATCTCCGATGTCTGTCATTACTGGTGGGTGTCAGAACCATAGAATTTGTCGGCAGAGAACCATTTGACTTATCTTGTCTGCCCAGTATTCTGAATACTATAGCTATAGAGTAGGTAAAGCAACGCAGAGCACTGTCGATTATAGCATAGTCCAATGCTTCCAGGGCCGTGGTGTGAACAAACCTCCAACACGGTAAACGCTAGGCTACATTAGGTGGTGCTATCTTGTGGTGCACACAACGCAATGTGAATAACATCCAAGAAAAGAAAAGATGCACTCACCACATCCAGTAGCAGAAAAGCTTATTTTAATATTGCAGTGTAGTAACAAGCCAGACCCGGGAGTAAATGCAGGACGCTGCAGACATCTCAGGTGTGACAGCTATTTCACCCGCGCATGCGGGCTTAGTCCGACCACACCTGTCAGTGACGCCGACCCTGGTAAATACCCTAGAGTGAGAATGTCACGGATCAGGTGCTCACAGGTAATCATGCGATCTAAAAATATACATAGATTAAAACCAACTACCTGCAATGCATTAGTATAAGATTCATTCATAAGAAGATACCTAGGTCTATCTTATAGTTTAGCCCTAAGTTCCCTTGCGCTTCGGTTTTTAAAATCCATAGAGCTTCTTTGCGGAGTAGGGATTTCTTTCTGTTTAACCCTTCTCGTATGGGAATTCTCTTGATTCCAAAGAACTTCAATGCACCAGGATTGTTGTTATGTGCATTCTTCATGTGCTGCATTTCTCGTGAGGAACCATTCCCAGATTTGAGAGAGTATAGATGCTCGCGAAAGCGGGTATGCATCGGGCGTGTAGTACTGCCTACATAAAATCACCTGCAATCGCAAATTAGAGCATACACTATATAATTAGTTCTGCAGCACATGAAGTCTTTTGCCTTTATTTCGGTGCCACCTATTCTGAAATACATTCCACTACATAGCTGTGGGCACCATTTGCAACTTCCACATTTGTGGTTGCCCTTAGGGTTCGCATCTTGTAGCAAATCCCTTCTTTTTTTCCTGGAATATTTGCTTCTGGTGAGGGAATCACCCAGGTAAGGCACGCGCTTAAAGGCTATAATAGGTTTTTCCGTACTGTACTTAGCTAGTATGGAATCTTTTTGTATTAAATACCAATTTTTGTAGATGACATGTCTTATTGTGTTGGCTATTGGACTATATTTAAAGGTAAAGCAGAATTTGGTGTTTGGATTATTGGATATATTTTTTTGCGTTTTTGATGCATTATGTTTACTTAATAATTTGTTTCTATCTTGTTTTCTGGCTTTATTTCGAGCAGTATCTATGATGTTACTTGGATATCCTCTGATGAGCAGGCATCTGGTAAGATCTTCTGCCTGCTCATGAAAGGAATGTATTGTGCTGTTTATCCTACGCAGTCTAAGGTACTGTGTATGGGACTGCTATATTAGTGTGTGGCAGGTGATAACTCCCATAATGCAAAATAGAGTTCCCGGCTGTGGGTTTTTTGTAACCCACAGTCTGCAATTCTCCGTCTTGGACTTTCACAATAAAGTCTAGAAATTCCAATTGATTGTCACTTGTTTTTAATGTAAATTTTAAATTAATATTGTTATTGAGATAATTGACAAAATTTCAAACTCTGACTCTGATCCTGCCCAAACAATGAGGACATCATCCACAAAACGTACATAATTGACTATTTTGGATATGGAAAAGTTGGATTCAGAAAAAAATTACTTTTTTTTTTTTCAAATATTGCTAATTATATGTTAGCCAATGTACATGCTACGGGGGTGCCCATGGCCACCCCGCTTTTTTGGCTGTACCAAATTTCATCAAACTGAAATACATTGTTGGACAGGATCAGGGTCAGAGCCTCGGAAATTAAATCAATTTAAACTTCATTTTGGTGGTGGCCAAAAGTTCACGAATACATTGTATGGCTAATTCTTGGTTGATACTAGTATAAAGACTTTCGATGTCTATGGATACTAGGATATAGCCTCGTTTCCATGTTGCATTCCTGAGTTCGCTGAGGAATTCGTTTGTGTCTTTAACTAAAGATGGAATGTTGGAAAGGAGTGGATGTAGGAACCAATTGATGTAGCGGGAAAGGGGTTCCATTAGAGACCCAACTCCGGAGACAATGGGTCGTCCGGGTGGGGCCTCTAATGTTTTGTGTACTTTGGGCAAAAAATACCATTGAGGGTATTTCGGTTCTGTAGGAAAAAGCTTATAAGCGTGGAGTTTGAAATAATATTGCGTTCTGCGCTCTTTCTCAAAAATTTTTGTAAGTAGGTTGATATTTTCTTAATGGGATTAGATGTTAGGGGAGTATAATTGTGGGTATTGGATAACTGGGGCTGAGCTTCTTAATATATAAACATTTTTCTGTCATAAGCACAATATTGCCGCCCTTATCAGACCTTTTTATGATGACGTTATGAAGTTATTTTAGCCACACAATCGCCTTTTTCTCTTGGGGCCTCAACTTTGATGCATCTTTAGGATATTTGAGAGCTTGAATATCTTTGAGAATTTTATGCTGGAAGTAGTCTAAGCTACTCCCAGGTGTAATTGGGGGATTGTATGTACATTTGACGCCTCCTGAGAAAAAGGACGGGTCGTCCTCCATATCTATTCCCATTCAGGGCCGGCCTTAGGTGTTCAGGCACCCTCTGCGAGCTAACCTTGTGGCGCCCCCCAATGATTACAGGTGGCGTCTTCTCTATAGTCTTTCCTTATCTAATTCAGATGGTACATACCACCGGGTCCAGCTAAATCTTCTCTCTGCAGAACTTGACGCCCAGATGATTCCTTGCTATGTCAGCGGAATCTGATCCTCTATATGAAAACAATAATTATTATAATACTGCCAAACTCTGTATCCCCTGAATATAATTATGACACACACCATACCCTCTGAATATAATACTATTACACACAGTATCCTCTAAATATAATGCTACCACACACTGTATCCTCTGAATATAATACAACACACACTGTATCCTCTGAATATAATACAACCACACACTGTATCCTCTGAATATAATACTACCACACACTGTACCCTCTGAATCTACTACCACATATTGTATCCTCTGAATGTAACTTTACAGTTCAGTGCACCCTCTTAATACAATATCATAATGTATTGTGGCCTGTAAAAACCATACCACCCCAGAAATTCCTTATAATATACGCTATACCTATGAAATGCAAAACATTATGTGCCCCTCACATATAGAAATAATGCCCCATTCTGTGCCCCACATATAATAATTATGACCCGTCCTGTGCCCCCCACATAGTAACATTGTCTGTCCTGTTCCTCCCACGTAATAATGTCCTTTGTGTGTTATGTGTTATATGTTACAGGGCATTATGTGAGGGGCACAGGACAGGGGTATTATATGTGAGGGGCACAGGACAGGGGGTATTATAAGTGTGGGGCACAGGACATGGGGCATTATAAGTGTGGGGCACTGGAAAGGGGGTATTATATGTTAGGGGCACACAGTGGCGTTGCTATGGTTGGTGTCACCCGGTGTGGTAGAAAATGGTGTCACCCCATACCTACCCCCCCCCCCACATAGTAAAGTTTTTAGCCTGTTGTGACGGATGCCACTGGTTTAGCGCATTGTGAAAAATTCCAGTATAATAATTAAATATACCAATTGCCACAGAATGGAAAAGCCCTAAAGAGGTTTTCACCATTTAAAACTACAACTCCCAGAATTACTTAAAGGGGTACTCCACTGGAAATTATTTTCTTAGGAATCAACTGGTGCCAGGAAGTTAAAATCTGAATCCTTCAAGTAAGTAATTTACAAACCTGTTTAACTTTCTGGCACCAGTTGATTCAAAAGAAAATGTTTTGCAGCTGAGTACCCCTTTAAGCAGTGGTGAGGTTATTCTGGGAGTTAAGTTTCACTCATCTTAACTGCAGAACTTACAAGTGACTACAGCTCTGATAGGAGAACACACAATAATATCAGTGACTACAGGTGACGTCTTCTCTATAGTGAGGAGAATACACAATGATATCAGTGATTACAGGTGACGTCTTCTCTATAGTGAGGAGAATACACAATGATATCAGTGACTACAGGTGACGTCTTCGCCTATAGTGAGGATAATACATAATGACATCAGTGACTACAGGTGATGTCTTCTCTATAGTGAGGATAATACACAATGATATCAGTGATAACAGGTGACATCTTCTCTATAGTGAGGAGAATACACAATGATATCAGTGATTACTGTAAGGATCCGGACTGGTAGCAGGAAGCGGTACTGGTAGTGGATCCTCTGTGTCAGTGAGGGATTGGCGTGGACCGTACCGGAGGATCGGTTCTAAGTAGTTACTGGTATTCACCAGAGCCCGCCGCAAAGCGGGATGGTCTTGCTGCGGCAGGAACTACCAGGTTGTGTCCTCCGGTAGTGGCTCAACCTCACTGACTGCTGAGACAGGCGAAGCACAGAAGGGACAGGCAGAGGCGTAGTCAGACGTAGCAAAAGGTCAGGGCAGGCAGCACAGGTTCGGAGGTGGTAGTCGTGAGCAACGGGTTCAGCAACAGGCAAGGAATACACAATAAACGCTTTCTCTTGGGCACTGAGGCAACACAAAGATCCGGCAAGGGCAGGAAGGGGCAGGGTACATTTATAGGAGTAGTAATATTGTATTGGGCCAGGCACCAATCAATGGTGCATTGGCCCTTTAAATTTTACACAGACGTTGCGCGCGCCCTATAGTGCAGGGACGTGCGCGCCGGGAACCACGTGACAGGGGAGCAGAGGAGAGAGCCGGAGCAGGTGTCGGTAAGTGAGGATGGGCCGCATGGGGACAGCCCGCAGTGCGGACCGCGTCCCTGCCGGTGACAAAAACGGAGTGTCCCCCGGTCAGAGAGTCTGACCGGGGCACTCTGCGGGGACAAACGCAGTGAGCGCTCCGGTCCAGGAGCAGAGGACGGAGCGCTCAGCGTTACAATTACAGGTGACGTCTTCTCTATAGTGAGGAGAATACACAATGATATCAGTGATTACAGGTGACGTCTTCTCTATAGTGAGGAGAATGTACAATGATATCAGTGATTACAGATGACGTCTTCTCTATAGTGAGGAGAATACACAATGATATCAGTGACTACAGGTGACGTCTTCTCTATAGTGAGGAGAATACACAATGATATCAGTGATTACAGGTGACGTCTTCTCTATAGTGAGGAGAATACACAATGATATCAGTGACTACAGGTGACGTCTTCTCTATAGTCTTTCCTTATCTAATTCAGATGGAACATACCACCGGGTCCAGCTAAATGTTCTCTCTGCAGAACGTGACGCCCAGACGGCTCCTCACTATGTCAGCACATTCTGATCCTCTATATGAAAATTATTATTATTATAGACCTGCCAGACACTGTATCCTCTAAATATAATAAACTAGTATACACTAGGGCTGCACGATATAACGCAAAAACAATCGAATCACGATTTTTGCTTTTTGCCATATATCGATATGGCCCCCGGGAAAATTTGCGATTATCTGCCCGGGCGGATCCCATGTGAGGCTGCAGCGTGGGCCGGCCAGGTCAGATAAAAACAAATTTAATTATTAAAAGTCTGTGTTTCCCAACCAGGGTGCCTCCAGCTGTTATGAAACTACAACTCCCAGCATGCCCGGGCAGCCAAAAGCTGTCCGGGCATGCTGGGAGTTGTAGTTTCACAACAGCTGGAGACACCCTGGTAGAGAAACATTGATCTAAGTAAAGGGCGCAGGGATAAAAAATAATAAAAACATTATGCTCACCTCTTCCCGGCCCCTGCAGCTGTACACCTCTGTGCGGTCCCGGTGTCTCTATACAAGCTGTAGGACCTTTACTTTATCAGCCAATCACTGGCCGCAGCGGTGTCACATGTCAAGCCAGTGATTGGCTGAAAGGTAAAAGTCCTCAAAGGTCTGCAAACACACACAAACCTAGTGTGTGTGCTGCCGGGCAGGAGTAATGTGACGGGAATATGTGACAAGGGGTGGAGGGGGCAGAATGTTAAAGGGGGGAAAGGGGGAATGTGACAGGGGGGGCAGATTGGGACAGGGGGGCAGAATGTGACAAGAGGGGGGAATATGTGACAGGGGGAGCAGAATGTGACAAGGGGGGAATATGTAACAAGGGGGGGGGAATATGCAACAAGGGGGGGCAGAATGTGACAAGGGGGGGCAGAATGTGACAGGGCAGGGGGCAGAATGTGACAAGGGGAGGGGGAATGTGACAAGGAGGGGGAGGGGGAATATGTAACAAGGGGGGGCAAACTGTGACAAGGGGGAGGGGGAATGTGACAAGAGGGGGAGGGGCAGAATGTGACAAGGGGGAGGGGGAATGTGACAAGAGGGGGAGGGGCAGAATGTGACAAGAGGGGGGGAATGTGACAAGAGTGGGAGGGGCAGAATGTGACAAGAGGGGGGGAATATGACAAGAGGGGGAGGAGCAGAATGTGACAAGAGGGGGGGGGGGAATGTGAGGGGGGGAGATGAGATGTGTAATGGGCGGTGGGCATAAAATGAGTGAATAGTTGTAAAATAATCGCAATTGCACATTTTTCCCATATCGTGAAGCCCTAATATACACTACACTCTATGAATATAAACCTCACACACCGTGCCCCCAGCAGTAGCACCCCCATCATCCACCAGCTGTTGCTATTACCACTGAACAGGGGGGTAGGGGGAATGGGGGGCGGGGTGCCCTGGCAACACCCCCCAGCAGTAGCACCCCATCATCCACCAATATCCCCCCATTCCCCCTACGGTAATAGAATCAGCTGCTGGATTATGGGGGTGCTACTGCTGGGGGAGGGTGCTGGTGGATGATTGGGGTTACTGCTGGGGGGTACTACTGCTGGGGGGGTGCTGGTTGATGATTGGGGTGCCACTGCAGGGGGGGGGGCGGGTGCTGGTGCATGATGGGGATGCTACTGCTGGGGGGTGCTGATGGGGTGCAGCCTCATCATCCACCAGCAACACCTCCCCCCTGAAATAGCACCCCCATCATCCACCGTGACCAGAAACACCTCCCCCCAAAAATAGCACCCCCATCATCCACCAGCACCCCCCCCCTTCTGGATGATGGTGGTGCTACTGCTGGGGGGGTGCTGGTGCATGATGGGGATGCTACTGCTGGGGGGTGCTGATGGGGTGCAGCCTCATCATCCACCAGCAACACCTCCCCCCAGATATAACACCCCCATCATCCACCATGACCAGCAACACCTCCCCCCAGAAATAGCACCCCCATTATCCCCCAGCACCGCCCCCTGGCTGAATGATGGTGGTGCTACTGCTGGGGGGTGTTGGTGGATGATGGGGTGCAGCCTCATCATCCACCAGCAACACCTACCCCTCAGAAATAGCACCCCCATCATCCACCGTGACCAGCAACACCTCCCCCCATAAATATCACCCCCATCATCCACCAGCACCCCCTTCTGGATGATGGTGGTGCTATTGCTGGGGGGGGGTGCTGGTGGATGATGGGGTGCAGCCTCATCATCCACCAGCAACACCTCCCCCCAGAAATAGCACCTCCATCATCCACTGTGACCAGCAACACCTCCCCCCAGAAATAGCACCCCTATCATCCACCAGCACCCCCCCCCCTGCTGGATGATGGTGGTGCTACTGCTGGGGGGATGCTGGTGGATGATGGGGTGCAGCCTCATGATTCACCAGCAACAACCCCCCTCCCGATAACTCCCACAGCACCCCTTTTTCTCTGTACCTGGCTGACTGGTGCAGACTGGTTGCTGGCTGGCTCGGCTGCTCCAACTGTCCACGGGCTCACTAGTGCGGGCCTGACCAGTGCGGACAGCGCGTCATGTTAGCGCCGTCCATGTAGCTCTCCGCCCGCTGAATTCCCGTCACATGCCGGGACGTGTGCCGGACGGATCGAACTGGAGGTTCGTGGTGAGAGAACGGCCCTGGGGGGAATGGGGGATAATCGCGACGCGCATCAATCAAAGGACCGGTGCGGGGTGGGGGGGGGGGGAGAATGAGGGGGCGGGAGGTAGAGGTGCTGGTAGAATCGCGGTGGGGGGGGGTGTGCAGCGGTGGTGGAAGGATGTTGCAGCTGCCGGAGCCGGGGGGGGGGGGGCTTTTGGTGCTGTCAGAGCTATCTGAGGACCGGGGGGGGGGGGGGCTGTCAGACAGGGGGGGGGGGGGTGTCGGAGTGATGTCACCCCATCAGCCTGGTGTCACGCGGTGCGGTCCGCACCCCCAGCACCCCAGTAACAACGCCACTGGGGGCACATGATGGGGTCATTATATGTGAGGGGCACCGCACAGGGGCATTACATGTAAGAGGCACATGACAGGGGGCCCCCTGTCATGTGCCCCTCACTTATAATGCCCCCCTGTCATGTGCCCCTCAATTATAATGCCCCCCTGTCATGTGCCCCTCACTTATAATGCCCCCTGTCATGTGCCCCTCACTTATAATGCCCCCTGTCATGTGCCCCTCACTTATAATGCCCCCCTGTCATGTGCCCCTCACTTATAATGCCCCCCTGTCATGTGCCCCTCACTTATAATGCCCCCCTGTCATGTGCCCCTCACTTAGAGTCCCCCTGTGATGTGCTTATCACTTAGAATTCCTCTTGTGAGGTGCCCTTCACATTAAATTTTCCCCGTTTAGGTGCCCCCCAAGTTTTACTTACTGGTTACTAAGCTTACTGCTTGCTCCCAGTGTGCCAGCCGCGGGGACGTGTTTTTCCGGGCGCCGGTGCGATGATGTGATGTCATCGCTCCGGCCAGCCGTAGATCGCGTCCCCGCGGCTCACACGCTGCAAGCAAGGAGCAGCGTGTGAGAAAGGGGAATGAATGGTGGAGCGGCTGAGCTGACAGCTCCCGCTCCACCATGATAGAGTTCCGAGTGGGGGATGGGCGACAATCTCGGGTGGGATGGGTGGCAATCTCGGGGGGGGGGGCGGCAATCTCAGGGGGGGGCGGCGGCGGCAATCTCGGAGGGGGTACAATTGCCCCGTTGCCCCCCCCCCCCCCCCTCTGGATCCGCCACTGCAGTATGTGACAAATATGTTAGTGGCATGCGAGCTGTGTCGGCCGCCCGGCGCCCCTGTTGCTATGGCGCCCTGTGCGGCCGCACAGCTCGCACACCCCAAAGGCCGGCCCTGCTCCCATTAATTCCATCAGTGAAATTAAACATTCTGATTCAGCTTGGTTGGGGTTAACTAAAGGGCTAAAACCTGGTGGACCGATTGAGACCGGCTGTTCGCCTTCCTTAGTATGAACAGGTGTATCTTTATTACAGAAGATTTTCTTCAAATTAAGTTTGCGTACATTTCTAAATAGGTCTATTTCAAAGTCCACTAGGCTAAAGCTATCTGTCATACAGAAGTTAAAGGGGTATTCCAGGCCAAAACTTTTTTTTATATATCATCTGGCTCCGGAAAGTTAAACAGATTTGTGAATTACTTCTACTAAAAAATCTTAATCCTTTCAATAGTTATTAGCTTCTGAAGTTGAGTTTCTGTCTTCTGTCTAACTGCTTTCTCATGACTCACGTCCCAGGAGCTCTGCAGCTCCTATGGGGATATTTTCCCATCATGCACAGCTCCCGGGAGGTGACATCATCATTGAGCAGTTAGACAGAAAACTTCAGAAGCTAATAACTATTGGAAGGATTAATATTTTTTAATAGAAGTAATTTCCAAATCTGTTTAACTTTCCGGAGCCAGTTGATATATAAAATTTTTTTTTGCCTGGAATACCCCTTTAAGACCTTTTTCTAATACCGAGATGGCTGCAGTGTCCAGAGTAATGTCTGTTAAATTTATAATGGTGGGAGGATCTTGGGGGTTTCATCCATTTTGATGCTTCTTATGTTCTCCAGACCACTTTCTTTTGTTTCGTGCCGGATCCTGTGTGAGGGAGAGCATCACTGTCCTTGTTCATGGATGCAGATGGAGTACTACCCCTGTCTTCTGAAGCGCTTGAGTCTGATTCTGTTGTTAGAAAGTCTGTGGTTCTTTTTTCCATCTGCAATGTCCTGCACTTACCATACTCCCGCTCTGGCTGCCAAGGTCTCGCTTGTTACTACACTGCAATTTTAGAAGAAGCTTTTCTGTTACTGGATGTGGTGAGTACATGTTTTCTTTACTTGGATGTTATTCTGAATACTATGACTAGCCCCTAGTCCTATCTTATAAGAAGTAAAGTCTCATGCCTATTACATGCATGCTTAAAGGGGTACTCCGGTGTAAAAAAAATTTTTAAATCAACTGGTGCCAGAAATTTAAACAGATTTGTAATTTACTTCTAAATTTTAAACCTTTAAGGACTTATCAGCTGCTGTATACTACAGAGAAAATTGTGTAGTTATTTTCAGTCTGACAACAGTGCTCTCTGTTGACACCTCTGTCCATGTCAGGAACTGTCCGGAGCAGGAGAGATTTGCTATGGGGATTTGCCTCTACTCTGGACAGTTCCTGACATGGACAGAGGTGTCAGCAGAGAGCACATTGGTCAGACTGGTAAGATCACAACTTTCTTTGTACTATACAGCAGCTGATAAGTATTGTGAGGCTTTAGATTTTTAAATAGAAATAAATTACAAATTAGTTTTAACTCTCTGGCACCAGTTTATGCGAAAATATTTGTGAGTACAGATTATTTGAGTACAAAAACATTTTTTTTCAAATCAACTGGTGCCAGAAAGTTAAACAGATTTTTTAATTACCTCCATTAAAATATCTTAATCCTTCCAGTTCTTATCAGCTGATGTATACTACAGAGGAAGCTGAGTTGTTATTTTCTGTCTGACCATAGTGATCTCTATTGACTCTTCTGTCCATGTCACAGGAATTGTCCAGACCAGGAGAGGTTTGCTATGGAGATTTGCTCCTACTCTGGATAGTTCCTGATGGAAAGAGGTGTCAGCAGAGCATTGTGGTCAGACAGAAAATAATTATACAACTTCCTCTGGAGTATACAGCAGCTGATAAGTACTGGAAGGATTAATATTTTTTAATAGATGTAATTTACAAATCTGTATAACTTTCTGGAGCCAGTTGATATGAAAAAAAGTTTTTTTTCCACCAGAGTACCCCTTTAAACTCCTTCACTGTATTTGCAGCTACCACTTCTGTTCTGTATCCACTACACTCTCTGTAAAGTTACACTTCCTGATACGACTTTTAAACTTTTATGTCCTCTTGTGGTAGTTTTTCTTCTTTTTAATATACTCTCTTCTCTTACCGTGTTAATTCCCTGAATGTATTTTAAAGTTTCTATCATAGCTTTCTTTGCAGCTGACACCTGAGTTGGCGCAAGCTTGGTCTGTGCCATACTTCCTCACCCAACTCATGACATAATGATATGTCCTTGATCGGTAAGGAGTTAATAGTTTAGAGTTTGCCGATCGCTGCAATAGCAGTTATGTTTATGTGTTTATTTATTTATTTATTTTGTTTTACATGCTAAATAGGAAATGGCTTCATCGTGTTTACTGATAAAATGCATTCAAAACTTATGGAAACTGCATGGCCAAAAATTGCATAGTACGACTATAGTGGGTTCTGTTTTTTTTAGTTGCATCTCAAAAGATCAACCATAATGTGAGGGCTTACCCCAATAGGACAATTCTTTGTTATTAAGAGAGAGAAAATGTCTAAATTATTGATAAAACTCAATTGTTCTTAATACATGGCAAACATTATTATAATACTTTGTTTTCTGCTTTTTGAAGCACAAAACATTACTAAAAAATAAATAAAAACATATTATTTAGCAATAGGCTACATATTTTAAATATAAATTTTAAAATATTATCAATAGTTGCAGAAGAACATTACCACTATATAAGAATTAAATAATTATTGGAAAATGCTGAATAAATAGTAAATGTATTTAGAAAATGTAAATAATAAAAAAATATATTATAGTAAGTTTGTTTAAGCCCTTAAGGACTAAGCCCTTTTTCACCTTAAGGACCCTTTTTTGCAATTCTGACCACTGTCACTTTATGCTCTCTGGAATGCGTTTACCTTTTTATTCTGATTCCTAGATAGTTTTTTTTGTGACATATTCTACTTTAACATAGTGGTACATTTTTTTTGTTACTTGAATCCTTTCTTGGTTAAAAATCCCCAAATTTCATGAAAATGTTGCATTTTTCTAACTTTGAAACTCTCTGCTTGGAAGGAAAATGGATGTTCCAAATAAATTATATATTGATTCAAAAATACAATATGTCTACTTTTATGTTGGCATCAGAAAGTTGACATGTTTTTACTTTTTGAAGACATTAGAGGGCTTCAAAAATATAGCAGCAATTTTCAAAATTTTCATATGAAAATTTCAAAATCTGAATTTTCAGGGACCAGTTAAGTTTGAAGTGGATTTGAGGGGCCTTTCTGTGAGAAATATCCCATAAATGACTGCATTATAGAAACTACACCCCTCAAAGTATTCAAAATGACATGCAGAAAGTTTGCTAACCCTTTAGGTGTTTCACAAGAATAGCAGAAAAGTGCAGGAGAAAAATCAAAATCTGATTTTTTACACTAACATGTTCTTTTAGCCCCATTTTTTTTTTCATTTTTAAAAGTTGTATAAGGAGAAAAATCCCCCCCAAATTTGTAGCCCAATTACTGTCGAGTATGGAAATACCTCATATGTTGACATAAAGTGCTCTGGGGGCTCACAACATGGCTCAAGAGGGAAAGAGCAACTGTGGGATTTTTTAAAACAAATTTTGCTGTCATGGTTATTGGTGGCCATGTTGCATTTAGGAAGCCCCTATGGTGCCAGAACAGCAAAAAAAAAAAAAAACACACATGGCATACTATTTTGAAAACTACACCCTCAAGGAACGTAACAAGTGGTATAGTGAGCCTTAACACCTCACAGGTGTTTAATGACTTTGGACATGAAAAGAGAAAATTAGATTTTTAACACTAAAATGATGGTGTTACCCATAATTTTTCTTTTTCACAAGGGGTAATAGGAGAAAATGGACCCCAAAATTTGAAACCCAATTTCTCCCGAAATTAGTGCTGGCGCACTACAATGCTTAGAACAGAAGGAACAATATTTGGCTTTTTGAAAGAGAATTTTGGTGAAATGGTTTTTGGGGGGCATGTTGCATTTAGAAAGTCCCCAGGTTGTTAGAACAGCAAAAAAAAAAAAAAAACACATGGCAACTATTTGGGAAACTAAACCCCTCAAGGTACGTAACAAGGGGTATCGTGAGCCTTAACACCTCACAGGTGTTTGACGACTTTGCGTTGAAGTTGGACGTGAAAATGGAAAATTTTATTTTTAACACTAAAATGATGGTGTTACACCAAATTTTTCATTTTCACATGGCGTAATTGGAGAAAATGGACCCCAAAATTTGAAGCCCAATTTCTCTCAATTAAGAAAACACCCCATATGTGGATGTTAAGTGCTCTGCTATCGCACTACAGGTCTCAGAACAGAAGGAGCGTCATTTTCAAACCTCCCATAGTGACAGAACAGCAGAAACCCCCCACATGTGGGTTACAGCGAGTACTTACACCTCACAGGTTTTTTGAACAGTGGTCCGTAAAAGTGAAAAATTTGATTTTTAACACTAAAATGATGGTGTTACTCCAAATTTTTTATTTTCATTTGGTGAAATAGGAGAATATGGACCCCAAAATTTGAAGCCCAATTTCTCCCGATTAAGAAAACGGCCCTATATGTGGACGTTAGGTGCTCTGCTGGTGCACTACAGGTCTCAGAACAGATGGAGTGCCATTGGACTTTTGGAGAGAGAAATTTGCTGGAATTTAAGTCGGGGCCATGTGCATTTATAAACCTCCCATGGAGCCAGAACAGCAGAAACCCCACACATGTGACACCATTTTGGAAACTACACCCCTACAGGAACGTAACAAGGGTTAGAGTGAGCACTTATACCTCACAGGTTTTTTGAACAGGGGGCCGTAATAGTGAAACATTTAATTTTTCGCACTATATTGATAGTGTTGCCCCGAATGTTTCATTTTTACATCGGGTAATAGGGGAAAAGTCCCACAAAATTTGTAGTGCAATTTCGCCTGTGAAAGAAAATACCCCCTATGTGGATGTAAAGCACTCTGTGGGCGCACTGCAATGCTGAATAGAAGGAGCGCCACTGGGCTTTTGGAGTGAAACGTTTGTTGGAATTGAAGTCAGGGCCATGTCCATTTACAAAGCCCCCATTGTGCAAGAACAGCAGAAACCCCCACATGAGACATTATTTTGGGAACTGAGCCACTCAAGGAACGTAACAAGGGTTATAGTGAGTACTAACTGTGAGTACACCTCACATGTTTTTTGAACAGTGGTCTGTAAAAGTGAGAAATTAGATTTTTAATACTAAATTGCAGGTATTAACCAACATTTTTTGAGTTTCACAAGTAGTAAGAGAAAAAAAGCTCCACAAAATGTGTAGCCCAATTTCTCCAGAATAAGGATATACCCCATAAATGGCGGTATAACACTATTCAGGTGCAAAATAGGGCTTAGGAGTGAGACAACACCAATGAGATTTGAGGCCTATAGTGGTGCTTTGCACTGCAAGGGTGGAGGTTCTGACATAAAATCTAAAAAAAAAAAGGGGGGGGGGGGGATAAAAATTGCAATTTTAATACTGATATGACAATTATTTTCCCAGAAAGATGACCCAGAGTATAGCCAAAAGTAAAAATGATGCCTGCTCCAAACCCTATGTTCTGAATCATCATTCTGGGAATGTGATGTGTGTGGGTGTCCCTCACCTTTTACCTCAAATGCGCACGCCGCTCAGGTAGGGAGAGAGCGCTGCACATTTGAGAAAACTGAAAACCCCCAATGCTGTTGACTCTGTTTCCCGTGACCCATTTTCGGGGGGGGGGGGGGGGGGGGGGGGAGATATTATTTTTTCCGGGATAGTCCCTTCTTTCCAGTGTGGGGGACCTCACCTGGAAAGTGTTGGCCGGGGACGATCCGGGGAACAGAAGTTCCAGAGGTGCTCTGACTCGCTCTTTGGCGGCCTTTAGAACTTCCTCTTGAAACTACAGGAATTTCCCTGTGTTGCCAGCGTACTGGGACAGTACAAAACATTTATACATGGCAACCTGTACCAAGAAGACCGTATTTTCTGAATGGCATCATATGGCTTGAGGACTTGATCAGAGAGATCAACACCACCCATATACTGATTGTAGGCCAGAATACAATAAGGCTTGAGGATCAGTCCCAAGGTACCTTGCATAGGGACAGGGGTGCTGTCGTTCCCATGAATTGTGGTGAGCATAAGGACATCCCTCTTGTCCTTATACCGGACCAGCAACAGTTTTTTATGGGAAAAGGCACAGGACTCACCCTGGGGGATAGGAGCGTGTAGGGGATGGGGCTGAAGGCCTCTTTGATTCTTCCAGACTGTCCCACATGAGACTGTGGATCTGGCGGCGAGGGATGGGAAGAGAGGGATACTAGTGAAAGCTATTCACGCAAAGGTGGTAACCTTTATCAAGCAATGGGTGCCAAAGGCCTCCAACGATTTTCCTGCTAACACCCAGAATGGGGGGACATTCTGGGGGTTCAATACGGGAATATCGTCCCTCATACACCATAAACTTACAAGTGTACCCTGAGGTAGTCTCGCAAAGTTTATACATGTTGGCACCATACCGCGCTAGCTTGGTTTGAATGTATTGCCGGAAGCTCAGTTTCCCCTTAAAACTGATGTGAGACTCATCAATAGCGACCTCCCACCCAGGGACATAGGCCTCCCAAAATTTACAGCATTATCAGCATTATGCAAACATTTCCGAATGGCCTCGAACCGGGTACATGTCATGGCCATACTGTAGAGCGGGGTCTGGTAGAGGACGTCCCCACTCCAGTACTGCCTTACACTGTTTTTTTTTTTTAACTAGGCCCATATGCAGCACGAGGCCACAAAAGGTCCTCACTTCAGCTGCAATGACGGCGTACCATCCATTGGGTCTAGCTAAAAATTTGCCTGGGTTTTCAGCTACGAACTGTTGGGTGTAAAGGTTCATCTGGTCAACCATCAGATTGACAAAGTCCTCACTGAAAAAAACACTGAAATAGTCCATTTCCGTGAACCCGACGATGTCAATCTTAATTCCTGAGGCGCCAACAAATTCAGGAATCACGGGCTTGTGGTCCAGACAATTTTGACGGTACGGGGCACCAGTAAACTTGGCTGGGGGGCTTGACTAGTATGAGCGCCAGGGGGACTCATACTAGCATGGGGCACAGGACCCCCTATAGGTGCAAAAAATAAAATAAAAAAGATCCCCCAAAAAGCGCCTTCACCACAAAAAACGCTGATCAGTACTACGGGACTGATCAGTGGCGGGTGTGCTTTTGCTAACGGTGGTGGGCCGCTCTTTTATATCTAAGAGGGCCCGGCCACACATTTAGCAAAAATAAATAAAAAATAATAATCGTCTGTGTCCCCAAAAAAATACTGGGGGCAGACCGCAGCGACCCTGTGGGGCCAGGGTCACGCAGCTAAAGGTGCTACGGAACCGCGGACACCTATAGACTGTACGCCAAAAAAACTAAATTATTTCTATTTTTACCACCTAAAAACTCTCCCTGCCTAACCTAAAGCTGTCCCTAATTGCTAAAATTGCAAGATGGCACTGAAATAGTGCTGAAAAGCACTTCTGAGGGGGAAGAGGGCAGCACGGGGCTCTGTCCTGTTCACCAGCTCACAGATGTGTGCTGGGCAGAATGGAGCAACATGTTCCTTCACTCACCTCCCCATAGTGCCGTGATTGGTGCAGTCACTATGGCCGCTCAATCACAGCTGTACTGGGGGGGGGGGGTGGGGTGGCAACACTTCCACCTTCCAGTACAGTACGGAGAGTTATTGGTGGTGTATATTACCACTGGTCACTCTCCTTTTCCGGGTCATCGGGTGACATGTGACCCAGATGACCCGGAATCGCCGCAGATCGCCGGGGTTTCGGGGAGGTCCCAGGACCCTCCTTGGCGATATGCCTGGTGAACGATCTCAGCAGGCATCCCGGTCCGGTCCCTGCCCAGCGAGCTGCGGTGACCGGAGAAACAAAGTCCTTAAGGACTCGGGAACGGGGGTGTACCGGTATGCCCTGCGTCCTTAAGGGGTTAAATAACATACAGAACTGTGTCTTACGTTATACATTGTAGGCTGATATGTGATATGTGTTTATCATAAGGCTTGTGGACGTTCTATTTTAGCACATAAAAATCTTAAAAAATTTAATAGTAGGGAGTCATTTTATAATGAATGTTAGACATCACATAACATTGGCATAGACATGAATACCTTAAACCACATATATAGTTTAAAGATGGTTCCAAACCAACTAGCATGAAGTATGTGTGGCCAAAAACTACAAATCCTATACATAGACTACAAGAAAAACAAAGAATTTGCATTTCTAGAATTATAAATCTTAACACATGCCATAAATTTAAGACAGGTCTTTATATAAAAATAATATTCTGAACCTAAATATTTGCAGGAAATTTCTAAAGCATTTCCCAGAACTAGAGCAGGAACATACACATTTCATTTTTAACAATTTCATATCCTCCCCACTATGATTTAAATCTTTTATAGGATATATTTTAGTGATATGGGTGTGTAAGTGTGTTATTCAAGATGTGCCCCACACAAGCGTAATTTGACCCTATATCCATGGTTGTTAAATGCTTCATTTTACAAAATTTTCTTTGAAAGTATAATAGTTTTTAAAATTAATTCACTTTTTCTTAGGGTTTTAGCTATGGATAATACAATAATAAAAACTATATTTTAAGTCCATATTGAAGTAATGAAATTACTTTTCCCATGCTGAAAGTGGAAGGCGGATGGGTACAGATCATAAATATATGATCGCACAATATATTTTTTTGAATTGTCAGAAGTTTTTATGGATTAATATCTAAAATTGCCCGTCTATGACATATTAGCCCGACACCACCAATACTTGTCTCAAGAAATGAGGATACATCTTGAGACTTAATATGGATAGATGAGCCTTACTCTGACACCTTACCTACACCCCTTCACTTTGACTGTGAAGTGAGTGAGACACTATTGAATATTTTCTACCATCTTTCCAACTTATAGGTGGGGGCTTAGGTGTTTTTTGGGGGTCATTAAGACCGATACATACTTTTTTAGAATACAATTTTACTCTGCTTGCTCTGCTTTGTACATGCTGCAACTTGCCAGGGCTCGAATTTGGGTAGAGAAGGTAAAGCATCCTGTGTGGACAGGAGGGAACCTCTACCGACTCTGGAGGTAGATAATGATGTGCTATTCATTCTTTAGTATTACCAAACCAAACAGAAAGAGCCAGGTATACTGCAGGTTAGGGGCTCTTAGCGTGTCCAAGAGAGGCTTAAGGGCAGCTTTGCCAACGTAAAGGGCGCAAACTCAGCATCAACATATTTAACAGGTTGTTTTTCAAAAGCAGCTATGAGCAGTGGCGTTGCTAGGGTTGGTGTCACCCGGTGCGGTAGAAAATGGTGTCACCCCATACCTACCCCCCCCCCCTCCACATAATAAAGTTTTTAGCCTGTTGTGACGGATACCACTAGTGTAGCGCATTGTGAAAAATTCCAGTATAATAATTAAATATACCAATTGCCACAGAATGGAAAAGCGCTAAAGAGGTTTTCACCATTTAAAACTACAACTCCCAGAATTACTTAATTGGGTACTCCACTGGAAATTATTTTCTTTTGAATCAACTGGTGCCAGGAAGTTAAAATCTGAATCCTTCAAGTAAGTAATTTAAAAACCTGTTTAACTTTCTGGCACCAGTTGATTCAAAAGAAAATGTTTTGCAGCTGAGTACCCCTTTAAGCAGTGGTGAGATTATGCTGGGAGTTAAGTTTCACCCATCTTAACTGCAGAACTTAGAAGTGACTACAGCTCTGATAGGACATAGTGAGGAGAATACACAATGATATCAGTGACTACAGGTGATGTCTTCTCTATAGTGAGGAGAATACACAATGATATCAGTGACTACAGGTGACGTCTTCTCTATAGGGAGGAGAATACACAATGATATCAGTGATTACAGGTGACAGCTTCTCTATAGTGAGGACAATACACAATAATATCAGTGACTACAGCTGACAGCTTCTCTATAGTGAGGAGAATACAAAATAATATCAGTGATTACAGATGACGTCTTCTCTATAGTGAGGAGAATACAGAATGATATCAGTGACTACAGGTGACGTCTTCTCTATAGTGAGGAGAATACACAATTATATCAGTGACTACAGGTGACGTCTTCTCTATAGTGAGGAGAATACACAATGATATCAGTGACTACAGGTGACGTCTTCTCTATAGTGAGGAGAATACACAATGATATCAGTGATTACAGGTGACAGCTTCTCTATGGTGAGGACAATACACAATGATATCAGTGACTACAGGTGACGTCTTCTCTATAGTGAGGAGAATACACAATGATATCAGTGACTACAGGTGACGTCTTCTCTATAGTGAGGAGAATACACAATGATATCAGTGACTACAGGTGACGTCTTCTCTATAGTGAGGAGAATACACAATGATATCAGTGACTACAGGTGACGTCTTCTCTATAGTGAGGAGAATATACAATGATATCAGTGACTACAGGTGACGTCTTCTCTATAGTGAGGAGAATACACAATGATATCAGTGACTACAGGTGACGTCTTCTCTATAGTGAGGAGAATGTACAATGATATCAGTGACTACAGGTGACGTCTTCTCTATAGTGAGGAGAATGCACAATGATATCAGTGACTACAGGTGACGTCTTCTCTATAGTGAGGAGAATACACAATGATATCAGTGATTACAGGTGACGTCTTCTCTATAGTCTTCCCTTATCTAATTCAGATGGTACATACCACCGGGTCCAGCTAAATGTTCTCTCTGCAGAATGTGACGCCCAGACGGCTCCTCACTATGTCAGCGCATTCTGATCCTCTATATGAAAACAATTATTATTATAAACCTGAGAGACACTGTATCCTCTAAATATAATAAATTAGTATACACTAGGGCTGCACGATATATCGCAAAAACAATCGAATCGCGATTTTTGCTTTTTTGCCATATATCGATATGGCCCCCCGGGAAAATTTGCGATTATCTGCCCGGGCGGATCCCGTGTGTGGCTGCAGCGCGGGCCGGCCAGGGCAAATAAAAACAAATTTAAATATTAAAAGTCTGTGTTTCCCAACCAGGGTGCCTCCAGCTATTATGAAACTACAACTCCCAGCATGCCCGGACAGCCAAAAGCTGTCCGGGCATGCTGGCAGTTGTAGTTTCTCAACAGCTGGAGGCACCCTGGTAGAGAAACACTGATCTAAGTAAAGGGCGCAGGGATAAAAAATATTAAAAACATTATGCTCACCTCTTCCCGATCCCTGCATCTGTACACCTCCGTGCGGTCCCGGTGTCTCTATACAAGCTGTAGGACCTTTACCTTCAGCCAATCACTGGCCGCAGCGGTGTCACATGTCAAGCCAGTGATTGGCTGAAAGGTAAAAGTCCTCAATGGTCTGCAAACACACACAAACCTAGCGTGTGCGCTGCCGGGGAGGAGGAATGTGACGGGAATATGTGACAAGGGGTGGAGGGGGCAGAATGTTAAAGGGGGGCAGATTGTGATGGAGGGGGCAGAATGTGACAAGGGGGGGGAATATGTGACAGGGGGAGCAGAATGTGACAAGGGGGGGAATATGTAACAAAGGGGGGGATATGTAACAAGGGGGGGCAGAATGTGACAAGGGGGGGCAATATGTGACAAGGGGGGGGGAATATGTGACAAGGGGGGGGGAATATGTGACAAGGGGGGGGGGAATATGTGACAAGGGGGGGGGAATATGTGACAAGGGGGGGGGGGGAGATGTGAAATGGGCGGTGGGCATAAAATGGGTGAATAGTTGTAAAATTGAGGAGATTGGACATGACATAAGGGGATTTCACTATTTATTTATTACATTGCATCACATATCGAAATCACAATATTTAGGCCATAATCGCAATCACACATTTTTCCCATATCGTGCAGCCCTAGTATACACTGCACTCTATGAATATAAACCTCACACACCGTGCCCCCAGCAGTAGCACCCCCATCATCCACCAGCTGATGCTATTACCACAGAACAGGGGGGTAGGGGGAATGGGGGGGCGGGGGTGCCCTGGCAACACCCCCCCAGCAGTAGCACCCCATCATCCACCAACACCCCCCCCCCCCCATTCCCCCTATGGTAATAGAATCAGCTGCTGGATTATGGGGGTGCTACTGCTGGGGGAGGGTGCTGGTGGATGATGGGGGTGTTACTGCTGGGGGGGGCGGGTGCTGGTGCATGATGGTGGTGCTACTGATGGGGGGGGGTGCTGGTGGATGATGGGGTGCAGCCTCATCATCCACCAGCAACACCTCCTCCCCCAGAAATAGCACCCCCATCATCCACCATGATCAGCAACACCTCCCCCCAGAAATAGCACCCCCATCATCCACCAGCACCCCCCCCCTGCTGGATGATGGTGGTGCTACTGCTGGGGGGTGCTGGTGGATGATGGGGTGCAGCCTCATCATCCACCAGCAACACCCCCCCCAGAAATAGCACCCCCATCATCCACCAGCACCCCCCCCCTTCTGGTTGATGGTGGTGCTACTGCTGGGGGGGGGGTGCTGGTGTATGATGGGGTGCAGCCTCATCATCCACAAGCAACACTCCCCCCCCCCAGAAATAGCACCCCCATCATCCACCAGCAACCACCCCCCATTCCCCTATGGTAATAGAATCAGCTGCCGGATTATGGGGGTGCTACTGCTGGGGGAGGGTGCTGGTGGATGATGGGGGTGTTACTTCTGGGGGGTGCTACTGCTGGGGGGGGTGCAGGTTGATGATAGGAGTGCTACTGCTGGGGGGGGGCTGGTGCACGATGGTGGTGCTACTACTGGGGGCTGCTAGTGGATGATGGGGTGCAGCCTCATCATCCACCAGCAACACCTCCCCCCAGAAATAGCACCCCCATCATCCACCAGCACCCCCCCCCCTTTCTGGTTGATGGTGGTGCCACTGCTGGAGGGGGTGCTGGTGTATGATGGGGTGCAGCCTCATAATCCACTAGCAACAACCCCCCAGAACTCCCACAGCACCCCTTTTTCTCTCTACCTGGCTGACTGGTTGCTGGCTCGGCTGCTCCAGCTGTCCCCGGGCTCACAAGTGTGGGCGGCGGCGCGTCATGTTGGCGCCGTCCATCTAGCTCCGCCCGCTGACGTCCCGTCACAAGCTGGGACGTCTGCCGGAGCTAGGGTGGGGGTGGAGTTTTGTGCTGTCAGACGGGGGTGCTGTCAGCGCTGAGGACGGGGGTGGGGGGTTGTTCGTCGGGCTGGGTGCTGTCAGCGGCTGAGGACCGGGGGGGGGGGTGCTTTCAGCGGCTGAGGACCGGGGGGGGGGTGCTGTCAGCGGCTGAGGACCGGGGGGGGGGGGGGTTCTGTCAGCGGTTGAGGACCGGTGGGGGGGGATGCGTGCTGTCAGTGGCTGAGGACCGGGGGGGGGGGGGTGCTGTCAGCGGCTGAGGACCGGGGTGGGGGTTTCTGTCAGCGGCTGAGGACGTGGAGGGGGGATGCGTGCTGTCAGCGGCTGAGGGCCGGGGGGGGGTGCTGTCAGCGGCTGAGGACCGGGGAGGGGTGCTGGAAGAGTGGTGTCACCCCATCAGCCTGGTGTCACCCAGTGCGGTCCGCACCCCCCGCACCCCGGTCGCAACGCCACTGGCTATGAGAATTGTTGAGCTGTTCACAAAGGACAAATAATATCCATGGGGAATCAGTCTTGGTGAATCCTCTCCATTCCATCTAAATGCAACATTGTTCCTTCTTATTCTATGTTCCTGTTCTTTAATCAGAGTTGGTGCTTTATTGAGGTATTTAAGGTGGTACTCCAGTGGAAAACCTTTTTTTTTTTTTTTTAAATCAACTGGTGACGGAAAGTTAAACAGATTTGTAAATTACTTCTGTTAAAAAAAGCTTAATACTTCCAGTACTTATTAGCTGCTGAATACTACAGAGGAAATTATTTTCTTTTTGGAACACAGAGCTCTCATCACGAGCACGGTGTGATCTGTTGACATCTCAGTCCATTTTAGGAACTGTCCAGAGCAGCATATGTTTGCTATGGGGATTTCCTCCTACTCTGGACAGTTCCTAAAATGGACAGAGATGTCAGCAGAGAGCACTGTGCTTATGATGTCAGCAGAGAGCACTGTGTTCCAAAAAGAAAAGAATTTCCTCTGTAGTATTCAGCAGCTAATAAGTACTGGAAGGATTAAGATTTTTTAATAGAAGCAATTTACAAATCTATTTAACTTTTTGGCACCAGTTGATTTTAAAAAAAAAGTTTTCCACCGGAGTACCCCTTTAAGTATGTACTACAGTTTGAGTAGATAGGGTGCCAGGTCCGTCTTGCAGTCTCCAAAATCACTACTGGTGTGCCACTTGCTAAACTTCCATCTGACGTCAAGTCAGCGAGTTCCTGCATGACAGGCTTTATTGTGACAGAGCCTTCTTCATAAAAGATTTCAGGAAGGATGTAGTTACGGGTTCAGCATGTTCGCTGACAGCTGTGCTTTCCTGATTAGAGTCATTAGTGTGGTCTGGCAGCAAGGTTGTATTCAGTGCTATCTTGGATGACGCAGTGGGGTAGAGCACTTTATTTTTCTTAAGGTGTTTTGCCAAATCAGTTTGTTTTTCAGAGGTTCTCTGAAGAGATCTTGACCAATCCTGACCATTTTGAGAGCAATGAAAGTGTTCTAAATGGTTGTATACAGCACTGACAGTGGGAGCTACATGCTCATTCTGCTGTTTTGGCCCACGACCAGGCTCTTTTTATTCTGGTTGTATTCAATGTTACAGTACCTCACATAAATGAGTACACCCCTCACAAACAAGGTCTCACATGTAAATGAGGGGCAGGTTTCTTAAATTTGGTGTTATGGTCAACCAAAGAATTTGCGTGAACATGCATAGCGTCATATCCAGAGGTTTTCTTGGTGAAATAGAGGTTTTAGTACTGCAGCAGAGGTTGAAGAGTACCAGTACCTCTCATGATCTTGTTAAATTTTATAATCCTCCCAGGTCACTGCCCCATCATGATAAACCACCCCCTGCCTTTATTTTTATTATTTGTTAGTTTTCTACCTTAATATTGCTCTGTATTTTCTGCTCAGTCTGTCAGATTCACAGCCTGTAAAGGGGTGTTACACAGCAGGCGTGACATCATCTGAAGCCATACAGGGGAGAACTTCCTCCCTCACTCTTCTAGACACAGCCCAGAGCAGTTCAGTGTGTGAGATGAGCTATGATTGGCTAAAGCTGCACACACACCCCTCAGCACTCCAGAATGCATTTCCTGATTTTGGAACTCTGCCAGGCCAGCAAGAGTCCAAAGTCTGTGCAAGAGATGGGGGGAATGTGCTCTGGACAAGTAGACACCTAGTGGCAGTTTTTTTTAAACACAAATAAAACTAAGAAAACTAATATTTTTTTTAAACAAAGTACATTATAAAGATTTTTCAGGGACCAGTTCAGTGTGAAGTGGATTTGAGGGGCTTTCATGTTAGAAATACCCCAAAAATTATCCCATTAGAAAAACTGCACCCCTCAAAGTATTCAAAATGATATTCAGAAATGTGTTAACCCTTTAGGTGTTTCAAAGTGAAGGAGAAAATTCAAAATCTTCATCTTTTACACTCGCATGTTCTTGTAGAGCCATTTTTTGAATTTTTACAAGGGGTAAAAGGAGAGAAATCTCCCCAAAATTTGTAACCCCATTTCTCTTGAGTATGGAAATACCTTATATGTGGATGTAAAGTGCTCTGTGGGTGCACTAGAGGGCTCAGAAGGGAAGGAGTGACAATGGGATTTTGGAGAGTGAATTTTGATGAAATTGTTTTTGGGGGGCATGTCGCATTTAGGAAAGCCACATGATGCCAGAACAGCAAAAAAAAAAAAAAACACATGGCATAATATTTTGGAAACTACACCCCTCAAGGATTTCAAAAAGGGTAAAAGTGAGCCTTAACACCCCACAGGTGTTTGACGACTTTTCATTAAAGTCGGATGTGTAAATGAAAAAAAAAAATTTTTTTTCACTAAAATGCTGTTTTCCCCTCCCAAATGTCACATTTTTACAAGCGGTAATAGGAGAAAATGCCCCCCAAAATATGTAACCGCATTTCTTCTGAGTATGGAAATACCTCATGTGTGGACGTCAAGTGCTCTGCTGGCGCACTACAATGCTCAGAAGAAAAGGAGCCGTATTTGGCTTTTGGAAAGCAAATTTTGCTGAAATGGTTTTTGGGGGGCATGTTGCAAAACTACAACTCCCAGCATGTACTGATCACTGAAGGGCATGCTGGGAGATGTAGTTATACAACAGCTGGAGGTATGCAACTACAACTCCCAGCATGGCGAGACAGACGTTTGCTGTTCGTGCATGCTGGGAGTTGTAGTTTTGCAAGATTTAGAGGGCCACACTTTAGAAACCACTGCACAGTGATCTCCAAACTGTAGCCATCCAGCTGTTGCAAAACTACAAATCCCAGCATGCCCAAACAGCAAACAGCTGTCTGGGCATGCTGGGAGTTGTAGTTTTGCAATATCTGGAGGGCTACAGTTTAGAGACCACTGTATAGTAGTCTCTAAACTGTAGCCCTCCAGATGTTGCTAGGCAACTCACCGACTTCCGCAGTCTGCACCATGGAGCCAGCCGCACATCATCGCCGCCTGCTGCCGCCTCCGATGGTATGTGACCTCCGGCGCTGATGGTATTTGACCTCCGGCACCAGTCACAGGACAGTTCCCCCCCCGTTCTGCCCGGACTACTCTGGATGGGCAGAACGGGGGAACTGAACTTTAACCCGCCCCTGATCTGCTATTGGTCGGTCGCTTCTGACTGACCAATAGCAGGGATAGGAGGGGTGGCACCTATCTATCCCTTCAGGGCGATTATGGGTGTCTTGGACAGCTCTGATCTCCCTTATTTTCCAGGTCACTGGAGACCTGTATGACCCGGAATTGCCACAGATCGCTGGTCTGAATTGACATGGGGGGAGGGGAACCCCCTCGGCGATGTACTGGGATGCCTGCTGAATGATTTCAGCAGGCATCCCAATCCTGTCCCCGATCAGCTAGTAGTGGGGACTGGAATTACCACGGGCGTACCCATATGCCCTCAGTCCTTAAGGACCCTAAAACGGGAGCGTATGGGTAGGCCCTCAGTCCTTAAGGGGTTAATAAAGTGCCCATTTAATCAAACTGGTATGTATGGCTGTCGTCCCAGAAGAAGGCCTCTTCTAATGATTATGTACAAGAAAGACTGCAAACAGTCTGCTGAAGACAAGCAGACTAAGGACATGGATTACTGGAACCATGTCCTGTGGTCTGATAAAATTGTGGGGCATCCTCAAATGGAAGGTGGAAGAATGCAAAGGTCTCTAACAACCACCAGCTCTGTGATGTCATCATCATGATGTCATCAGAGTGTAATGGACTTAATATATATAGTCACATACATATATATTTTAATTTGTATAAAATGTCATATTTTACATTCTTAGCTCTTTTTGTTCCAAATTAGCTGACCTGACAGAAATCATCTTCACAGTCTACTCTGCATCAAGATTGAACTGCTTGCAGAGAGATAAAAGTCATCCATATATCCATATATTATGGATATTTGGGAATAAGAACAGTCAATAATTGCTTAGCGCTTAGAAGAGGAACAAGTAAAACTTGCGCATGACAAAAAGCTATGTATACGTAGACTAACACACACACACACACTTCACTAATAATTAATCAATAATGTGGGTGGTAATTTATGTTAATTCTGAAGTCTTTATAATCCCATGTGGAATGTTATAATAAAGAGACAGAAGAATTTCTGTACTGAACTATCGTGTCAGTGTGTTATTCACTCCGATGCATGCATCAAATTATAATAGATTTTAGAAGGGAACAGATATCCACTAGGTCCTGAAGGAGAGATCGACTTCAAGAGTAGAAGAGGACTAAAGTGGCAACCTGTGAATCTCTGGTAAACTTCATGCCCAAGAGGCTTAAGGCAGTGCTGGAAATTGTGGCCCCATAAAATATTGACACTTTGGACCCAATTAGGACATTTAAGTAAGTAAGGTGTAAGGATTTCTCCCTGGGGATAACTCTGGGATCGTCCTTGACACCGTCACAGGACACGTTTCCACTTCAATAAACCAGCGAACAACAGTACTTTATGCAAGTTCAGCCCCTCTCCTGCTTTATTAGACAGGTTTCAGGATAAATAAAAACATAACACAGGAAGAAAACAAAACCCTAGACCGTCCAGTCACTAACTAAACAATCCAGCATGCCCTGTCTATCAATTGGTGGGCTTTTCCTGGCCAGTTAAACTTATGCCTCCTGCATCCTTCTACTCACTGTTCACACACAGCGTTTGCAACCTCTTGCTGTGTGTCTCGTCCACACCTCTCTTTGGGACCACTCACAGCTCGGGCTGAGTGTTCCTCAGTAGGACCCCTACCTCCCCCTACAGCCAGCTTTCTGCCTTCTGGGGAGAGGACAGATTATTCTGTTTGACTTCCTTTTAAACACACTTCCCCTTTCTGCTACCTTATTAATTAGGCCACAGGTGGAGGTTTCTCCAGGCTTAGCTAGGGAAATACACCCTTTCCTTGCCACACTGAAACATATCCCACCCCTCTGCTCAGACCACCGGGAATGAGCACTTGTATTCAAAAGGCAGAGTCCAACTGCCTTTAATTTTTCCTGAACAACTTTGTCCAACAGGTTTTGAGGCACTTGGCTTACTACTTCAGCAGATTTTATATGCACCACTTCAATGGTGCACCGTTCTTTCATTCGCACTTTCATCAGTCACCAAGCACAAGACTTTTGGTCACCTTTGACAAATTCCTTGTAAAAGGCTCTATTCATGTCACACCTTTCCAATGCGAGGTTCTTCACTTTGGTTTGTGCAGTGCTCTGGACACTAGGTGCGGACAAGTTAGATGCTCCAGGCCTTTGTCTTCTGTCACAGGTACCGCCATCGCCCGAACTTTGCTGGTGGCCAACCAAGCCTGTATCACCCATTTTAAGGACTACTGCAGTTATCTCTGGTTTAGCTTCTGCCTCAGAGAACTTCTCATTTTCACCATCTAATGTCCATTTCTCTGCAGCTTCAGAGGACCTTTCATAGGGTTTCACCTCAGTCTCAGCTTCAGAGAACTTCTCATATGGCTTCCTCTCATGGTCTTCAGACACTACCGTTTATTGAGTCCATTGCTCAGACTCCACCACTTTTAGAGAAAGCATCTCAGTCTCCAGTAGCTTTAAATGTTTCTGCTGCTCACTCTTGAGCTTAGCAGAGTTCACTAGAGATGAGCGAATCAAAGCTGACGAACCTGAATTCATTACGAATTTGGAGGAAATATTCAATTTGCAACGAATGCGAATATCGCTGCGATTCTATTGCGCAAATCGCTTAATTAAACTCCATTTACTGCGGTGCAGGCTCCAGGGCATCAAAAATGGCAGATCCACATGTCAGTACATGGGGCAAGGAATGCTGGGAAGGCGGGAAGGCAAGGCGGGAAGGGAAGTAGGCGGGATGACCCTGAATCACATGCAGGATGCAGCCTATAAGCAGCCAGTCACATCTGTGATGTTACAGCCCTATATAATCGGCAGCCATAATTCCAGCTCTTCACTTCATTACAATACACTGCAGAAGCATCATAGGACGCAGAGCCTGTGTGTGTGTGTTACAGCAGAGAAAAGCACAGTCCAGCAGCGTTTAACATTCTCCTGTCACATCAGCGTTCTCGTGGACAGTGAGCATTTTTTTCACTGAAAGAGATTTTTACTGCAGCTGCAGGCATTAACCTCCCAGTCACTTTCTTCGGCATAGTATTACAGAGAGGGGTAGATAGCTGTGTGTACTGTAGCGCATTTTTCTGCCCTCGTAAGTGCATACCGCATGCTTACATCTATGTAGTGTACTATTTTGTACCTGTTAATCTGTCAAGGGCCTACATACTGTCACGATGCCGGCTGGCAGGTAGTGGACCCTCTGTGCCAGAGAGGGATTGGCGTGGACCGTGCTAGTGGACCGGTTCTAAGCCACTACTGGTTTTCACCAGAGCCCGCCGCAAAGCGGGATGGTCTTGCTGCGGCGGTAGTGACCAGGTCGTATCCACTAGCAACGGCTCACCTCTCTGGCTGCTGAAGATAGGCGCGGTACAAGGGAGTAGGCAGAAGCAAGGTCGGACGTAGCAGAAGGTCGGGGCAGGCAGCAAGGATCGTAGTCAGGGGCAACGGCAGAAGGTCTGGAAACACAGGCAAGGAACACACAAGGAACGCTTTCACTGGCACTAAGGCAACAAGATCCGGCAAGGGAGTGCAAGGGAAGTGAGGTAATATAGGGAAGTGCACAGGTGAAAACCCTAATTGGAACCACTGCGCCAATCAGCGGCGCAGTGGCCCTTTAAATCGCAGAGACCCGGCGCGCGCGCGCCCTAGGGAGCGGGGCCGCGCGCGCCGGGACAGAACAGACGGGGAGCGAGTCAGGTAGGGGAGCCGGGGTGCGCATCGCGAGCGGGCGCTACCCGCATCGCGAATCGCATCCCGGCTGGCAGCAGGATCGCAGCGCCCCGGGTCAGAGGACGTGACCGGAGCGCTGCAGCGGAGGGAGTGAAGCGAGCGCTCCGGGGAGGAGCGGGGACCCGGAGCGCTCGGCGTAACAGTACCCCCCCCCCTTGGGTCTCCCCCTCTTCTTGGAGCCTGAGAACCTGAGGAGCAGACTTTTGTCAAGGATGTTGTCCTCAGGTTCCCAGGATCTCTCTTCAGGACCACAACCCTCCCAGTCTACTAAAAAAAAATTTTTCCCTCTGACCTTTTTGGCAGCCAAAATTTCCTTGACCGAGAAGACGTCCGAGGAGCCGGAAACAGGAGTGGGAGGAACAGATTTGGGAGAAAAACGGTTGAGGATGAGTGGTTTGAGAAGAGAGACGTGAAAGGCATTAGGGATACGAAGAGAAGGAGGAAGAAGAAGTTTATAAGAGACAGGATTAATTTGACACAAAATTTTGAAAGGACCAAGATAGCGTGGTCCCAACTTGTAGCTAGGGACACGGAAGCGGACATATTTAGCGGAGAGCCATACCTTGTCTCCAGGGGAAAAAACGGGGGGAGCTCTTCTTTTCTTATCCGCGAACCTCTTCATGCGTGAAGAAGCCTGTGAGAGAGAATTTTGGGTCTCTCTCCATATAATGGAAAGGTCACGAGAAATTTCATCCACAGCGGGCAGACCAGAGGGCAAGGGGGTAGGGAGGGGGGGAAGAGGGTGACGGCCGTACACCACGAAAAATGGGGATTTGGAGGAAGATTCAGAGACCCTGAAGTTATACGAAAATTCGGCCCATGGAAGGAGATCTGCCCAGTCATCCTGGCGGGAGGAAACAAAATGTCGCAAATAATCACCCAGGATCTGGTTAATTCTTTCTACTTGTCCATTGGACTGGGGATGATATGCAGAGGAAAAATTTAATTTAATCTTGAGTTGTTTACAGAGAGCCCTCCAGAATTTAGACACGAATTGGACCCCTCTATCCGAGACAATCTGCGTAGGCAACCCGTGAAGACGAAAAATGTGTACAAAAAATTGTTTAGCCAACTGAGGCGCAGAAGGAAGACCAGGAAGAGGGATGAAATGTGCCATTTTGGAGAATCGATCAACGACCACCCAAATAACGGTGTTGCTACGGGAAGGGGGTAAATCAGTAATAAAATCCATACCAATCAGAGACCAAGGCTGTTCGGGGACAGGCAGAGGATGAAGAAAACCAGCGGGCTTCTGGCGAGGAGTCTTATCCCGGGCACAGATAGTGCAGGCTCGCACAAAGTCCCCAACATCCGTCTCCAGAGTCGGCCACCAATAGAAGCGGGAGATGAGTTGCACAGATTTCTTGATGCCCGCATGACCTGCGAGATGGGAGGAGTGACCCCATTTGAGGATTCCGAGGCGTTGGCGTGGAGAAACAAAGGTCTTTCCTGGAGGAGTCTGCCTGATGGAGGCAGGAGAAGTGGAGATCAGGCAGTCAGGTGGAATGATGTGTTGCGGAGGGAGATCAACTTCTGAGGCATCCGAGGAACGAGAGAGAGCATCGGCCCTAATGTTCTTATCGGCAGGACGAAAGTGAATCTCAAAATTAAATCGGGCAAAGAACAGAGACCACCGGGCCTGGCGAGGATTCAGCCGTTGGGCCGACTGGAGGTAGGAGAGGTTCTTGTGGTCGGTGTAGATAATAACAGGAAATCTTGATCCCTCCAGCAGATGCCTCCATTCCTCAAGTGCTAATTTAATGGCTAGAAGCTCTCGATCCCCGATGGAGTAGTTCCTCTCCGCTGGAGAGAAGGTCCTAGAGAAAAAACCACAAGTGACAGCATGCCCGGAAGGATTTTTTTGTAGAAGAACAGCTCCAGCTCCTACTGAGGAGGCATCAACCTCCAATAGGAAGGGTTTGGAAGGGTCAGGTCTGGAGAGCACGGGAGCCGAAGAAAAGGCAGACTTGAGTCGTTTAAAGGAGTCTTCTGCTTGAGGAGGCCAGGACTTGGGATCAGCATTTTTCTTGGTTAAAGCCACGATAGGAGCCACAATGGTAGAAAAATGTGGAATAAATTGCCTGTAATAATTGGCGAACCCCAAAAAGCGTTGGATAGCACGGAGTCCGGAGGGGCGTGGCCAATTTAAGACGGCAGAGAGTTTGTCTGGATCCATCTGTAGTCCCTGGCCAGAGACCAAATATCCTAGAAAAGGAAGAGATTGGCATTCAAACAGACATTTCTCAATTTTGGCATAGAGTTGGTTGTCACGAAGTCTCTGAAGAACCATACGGACATGCTGGCGGTGTTCTTCTAGATTGGCAGAAAAAATTAGGATATCGTCCAGATATACCACAACACAGGAGTATAACAGATCACGAAAAATTTCATTGACAAAGTCTTGGAAGACGGCAGGGGCATTGCACAGTCCAAAGGGCATGACCAGATACTCAAAGTGTCCATCTCTGGTGTTAAATGCCGTTTTCCACTCGTCCCCCTCTCTGATGCGGATGAGGTTATAGGCGCCTCTTAAGTCCAATTTAGTGAAGATGTGGGCACCTTGGAGGCGATCAAAGAGTTCAGAGATGAGGGGTAGCGGTTCTTAACCGTGATTTTATTAAGACCGCGGTAGTCAATGCAAGGACGTAGGGAGCCATCTTTTTTGGACACAAAGAAAAATCCGGCTCCGGCAGGAGAGGAGGATTTACGGATAAAGCCCTTTTTTAGATTCTCCTGGACGTATTCGGACATGGCAAGAGTCTCTGGGGCAGAGAGAGGATAAATTCTGCCCCGGGGTGGAGTAGTACCCGGGAGGAGGTCGATAGGGCAATCATAAGGCCTGTGAGGAGGTAGAGTCTCAGCTTGTTTTTTGCAGAAAACATCCGCGAAGTCCATATAGGCCTTAGGGAGACCGGTTACTGGAGGAACCACAGAGTTACGGCAAGGGTTACTGGGAACCGGTTTTAGACAGTTCTTGGAACAAGAGGACCCCCAACTCTTGATCTCCCCAGTGGACCAATCCAGGGTTGGGGAATGAAGTTGAAGCCAGGGAAGTCCAAGGAGAATCTCCGAGGTGCAATTGGGGAGGACCAAAAGTTCAATCCTCTCATGATGAGATCCGATGCTCATAAGAAGGGGCTCCGTGCGGAAACGTATGGTACAGTCCAATCTTTCATTATTTACACAATTGATGTAGAGGGGTCTGGCGAGACTGGTCACTGGGATGTTGAACCTGTTGACGAGAGAGGCCAAAATAAAATTTCCTGCAGATCCAGAGTCCAAGAAGGCCACTGTAGAGAAGGAGAAGGCAGAGGCAGACATCCGCACAGGCACAGTAAGACGTGGAGAAGCAGAGTAGACATCAAGGACTGTCTCACCTTTGTGCGGAGTCAGCGTACGTCTTTCCAGGCGGGGAGGACGGATAGGACAATCCCTCAGGAAGTGTTCGGTACTAGCACAGTACAGGCAGAGGTTCTCCATACGGCGTCGTGTCCTCTCTTGAGGTGTCAGGCGAGACCGGTCGACCTGCATAGCCTCCACGGCGGGAGGCACAGGAACAGATTGCAGGGGACCAGAGGAGAGAGGGGCCGAGGAGACGAAACGCCTCGTGCGAACAGAGTCCATATCTTGGCGGAGTTCCTGACGCCTTTCAGAAAAACGCATGTCAATGCGAGTGGCTAGGTGAATAAGTTCATGTAGATTAGCAGGAATTTCTCGTGCGGCCAGAACATCTTTAATGTTGCTGGATAGGCCTTTTTTGAAGGTCGCGCAGAGGGCCTCATTATTCCAGGACAATTCTGAAGCAAGTGTACGGAATTGTACGGCATACTCGCCAACGGAAGAATTACCCTGGACCAGGTTCAACAGGGCAGTCTCAGCAGAAGAGGCTCGGGCAGGTTCCTCAAAGACACTTCGGATTTCCGAGAAGAAGGAGTGTACAGAGGCAGTGACGGGGTCATTGCGGTCCCAGAGCGGTGTGGCCCATGACAGGGCTTTTCCGGACAGAAGACTGACTACGAAAGCCACCTTAGACCTTTCAGTGGGAAACAGGTCCGACATCATCTCCAGATGCAGGGAACATTGGGAAAGAAAGCCACGGCAAAACTTAGAGTCCCCATCAAATTTATCCGGCAAGGATAAGCGTATCCCAGGAGCGGCCACTCGCTGCGGAGGAGGTGCAGGAGCTGGCGGAGGAGATGACTGCTGAAGCTGTGGTAGCAACTGTTGTAGCATAACGGTCAGTTGAGACAGCTGTTGGCCTTGTTGCGCTATCTGTTGTGACTGCTGGGCGACCACCGTGGTGAGGTCAGCGACAACTGGCAGAGGAACTTCAGCGGGATCCATGGCCGGATCTACTGTCACGATGCCGGCTGGCAGGTAGTGGACCCTCTGTGCCAGAGAGGGATTGGCGTGGACCGTGCTAGTGGACCGGTTCTAAGCCACTACTGGTTTTCACCAGAGCCCGCCGCAAAGCGGGATGGTCTTGCTGCGGCGGTAGTGACCAGGTCGTATCCACTAGCAACGGCTCACCTCTCTGGCTGCTGAAGATAGGCGCGGTACAAGGGAGTAGGCAGAAGCAAGGTCGGACGTAGCAGAAGGTCGGGGCAGGCAGCAAGGATCGTAGTCAGGGGCAACGGCAGAAGGTCTGGAAACACAGGCAAGGAACACACAAGGAACGCTTTCACTGGCACTAAGGCAACAAGATCCGGCAAGGGAGTGCAAGGGAAGTGAGGTAATATAGGGAAGTGCACAGGTGAAAACCCTAATTGGAACCACTGCGCCAATCAGCGGCGCAGTGGCCCTTTAAATCGCAGAGACCCGGCGCGCGCGCGCCCTAGGGAGCGGGGCCGCGCGCGCCGGGACAGAACAGACGGGGAGCGAGTCAGGTAGGGGAGCCGGGGTGCGCATCGCGAGCGGGCGCTACCCGCATCGCGAATCGCATCCCGGCTGGCAGCAGGATCGCAGCGCCCCGGGTCAGAGGACGTGACCGGAGCGCTGCAGCGGAGGGAGTGAAGCGAGCGCTCCGGGGAGGAGCGGGGACCCGGAGCGCTCGGCGTAACACATACTGTGAAATGACAGACAAAAGTAATCACTGGCTCATGTTTTACAAAAATACAGAGTTTTTAGGCATACTGTAGCACATTTTTCTGCCCACATCAGTGCATACCGCATACATACATCTAAGTAGTGAACTATTTTTTACCTGTTAATCTGTCAAGGGCCTACATACTGTGAAAGTCCAGGCAAAAGTACTCACCGTCTGGTGTTGTACTCAGATACTTTTTTAAGTGTACTGTAGAACATTTTTCTGCCCTCATCAGTGCATATCACATACCTACATCTAAGTAGTGTACTATTTTGTACCTGTTAATCTGTCAAGTGCCAGCCAAAAGTGCACACCTGCTGTTGATCTAGACAAATACTGTTTTAAGCGTAGTGAAGCGTATTGTACTCCCCTCATATACACACTAAGTATGTCAGGCAGAGAAGTGCCAGGACATGGTCAGAGGAGTGGCAGTGGCCTAAATCCTTAAGGCAGAGGTCACAGCAGACTAGGGGCAAGTGGCAGCAGGAGTTGCAGCGAGAGGCCTGAGCTCTCGTTATCAGCTAGCGGGCGTGTCACGACCAGCAACCCATCTGTCGTCGTCGATTGGTTAAAAAGGTCATCCACTTCATCACAAGTGACATCTGACACCCCCAGTCAATAGTCGGTGGGTTCCTCAGACACAACCCTCAGTCGGAATGGCCTGGGAGCAGTCCCTGTCCTCCCATTGCCTCTGTCCTATGCTATTCCCTCCCCTACAGAAGTATCTTATGCTGTGGGTTCAGCTCCACTATTCACTGAGGACGATCTAATAGAGGACAGTCAGCAGCTACTGCCCAGCTAAGAAGTGCAGGAGACATGCGCCGCTTCCTCCGCTAGGCGGGCAAGTAGTGATGAGGAGGGTGACGTGGGAGGCGGTGTTGCCGGGGTTAAGGGTCCTGAAGCAGACACTGTTGAGGAACCTGAGGAGGACATCAGTGACGTGCAGACACTTGTTGATGATGATGAAGCCGATCGCAATTGGGAGCCAGGTGCAGAAGGGGCTTCATCATCATCAGGAGAAGAGAGTTGCAGGTTGCCCGTGAGGCAGCAGCTGAGCCAGCAAGGCGGTAGCATGGTTGGCAGTCAGCATGGATGGCAGAAGTGGAAATTCTGGAGCCAAACATGCCCCAGGGAGACCTCCTGCTTCACGGCAGCCTACTTTCCTTGGAGGTAGTGGAACAGGGGTTCCTGGAGACAGCAGCAGTAGCAGTCTATTAGTGCGGACTATTGGTGGGAAAATCAGCTACTCGGCGGTGTGGCAGTTTTTCATCAAACATCTGGAGGAGGTTCACATAGCCACATGCAAGATATGTCGGCAGAAGGTGAAGCGTGGCAAGGGTCCCAATGTCGGCATCACGGCCCTGCATCAACATATGCTTCGCCATATGGCTCCGATGTAGTGGACAAGCCTGCTGCATCACCCAGTGGCATGCCGCTCTCTCTTTCAGCCAGCCTAGGCTCCACTACCTCAGCCAAAGGGAACTGTGATGTCATACCATCCTTCTGTCGCTCCAGATGCTCCTGCTCCTCCTACTTTTAGTCAGCCATTTTGCCAACAATCCATCGGCGAAGCCATGTCCAAAAGACAACAGTATGCGCCCACTCATCCGATGGCCAGAGGCTGAATGTGCTCCTGTCTAAGTTGCTGGTGCTGCAGTCCCTCCCTTTTCAAGTGGTGGACTCTGCACCTTTCAGAGAACTGATGACTTGTGCCGAGCCGAGGTGGAGAGTGCCAAGCTGTCATTTCTTTGCAAAGAAGGCAGTACCAGCCCTGCACAATTTTGTGGAAGTGAAGGTGGTCCAGTCCTTGAGCCTGTAAGTGTGTACCAAAGTGCACGGCAGCGCAGACATCTGGAGCTGTAACTACGGTCAGGGACAGTACTTGACTGTTACGGCTCACTGGGTGAATGTGGTTCCTGCACAGCCACAACCCCAACTTGGACAGGTCGCGCCACTTCCTCCTCCACGCTCTCAGCCCGTTGGTCCTGTGACAGTGTGCAACTCCACCTCCTCATCCTCCACCCTGTCCTCAGCCTCCACTGCCCAGACAAGTCTCAGTGGCCCCTCACCATACCATATGTGCAGGGCACGGCAGTGTCACAATGTTCTTCACATGGTTTGCCTTGGCGAAAAAAGAGTCACAAAGAGGAGGAACTGCTAAAAGTAATTCATAAAGAAATTGGAGCATGGCTTACTCCACGAAAACTGGAAACCATGGTGACTGACAAAGGGAAGAACATCTTGCATGCGCTGCGACTTGGAATGCTGAGCCATGTGCCATGCATGGCATACGTGTTCAATCTGGTTGTGAAGCAGTTCCTGAAGTGTTCCCCCCATTTGCAAGACATCCTAACAATGAGAAGGAAACTTTGCATGCACTTCAGCCACTCGTACACCGCAAAGCACACCTTCCTTGAGCTGCAGCGTCAGAACGGTATCCCACAACATAGTCTGATTTGTGACATTGCCACACGTTGGAATTCCACCCTCCATATGTTGGACCGACTGTACAAACAGAGAAAAGCCATCACCAATTTCTTGATGATCCAAGCGGATAGGGGTGCTCCCCTGTGTAACTTCAATGTCAAGCAGTGGCAGCTCATACGTGACACCTGCCGTTTGCTTAGTCCCTTTGAGGAAGCCACATTATTAGTAAGATTAGGATTACGGGATGAACTACGTCATTCCACTGCTTTATTTCTTACAACGCGTGTTGGAAACGATGGCTGGTCAGGGCACTGGAGATGTGGTGCCCACATCTAACAGCCACATGAGCCCTGTGGGGGCTGAACTGGAGGAGGAGGGGGAGGGGCACAGTGGAGCACAGTTTAGGTTTTGCCAAATGGGTGTTTTTTCTAGTTATCTGACAGGAGAGGAGTAGCAGGAGCAGCCAGAGGAGCTAGAGGGTTATGAGGAAGGTGAGACAGAGGACCCAGACACACAGTATGCAGTGGAGATGGAGGCAGGGAGTCCCTCTGAGTCACTTGCACAAATGGCACAATGCATGCTCACCTGCTTGCGTAGTGACCCCCGAATTGTAACCCTTCGGCAGTGGGATGACTTCTGGATCTCCACCTTATTGGATCCATGCTGCCGCAACAAAATAGGGGCCTTTTTTACACCTACTGAGAGGGAGGACAAAATGACCTACTACAGAGGCATCCTATGTAGTCAGTTGGCCGATGCTTATGGGCACCATCGTCCATCCTCCCGCAGGTCTGAATCGGGGTGCCCCTGCGTTCACATTCCACTGCCATGGCTGCTGGGGAGGGCTGGGGTGGCAGTACCAGCTCCATCAGCAGCAGCCTGAGTCTACAGTAGCTGATTAGTAGCTTCTTCACCCACATAGTGAAGCAACTCATCAGCAACAGGTAGACCTGGAGAAGGACCTGAACCAGCAGGTGGTGGCATACCTTCAGTGGCGTCGCTAGGGGGGGGGCCAGAGGGGGCCATGGCCCCCCCTAGATCAGGCCGTGCCCCCCCTTGTGCCCCCCCAATTTAAAATAGTCAGGGGTCGGCAACCACTCATGGCACGCGGGGCTCCGGGCGGAGAGGTGCTCACTCCGCTAATGGGGATCCAGGCGAGCCAGCGCCGCTTTCAGCTGTGTGCACACAGCTAAGCCTCCTCTCAGTGTGAGCCGCAGGACCTGCCGCTTCACTGAGAGGAGACCTGTGAACTCTGCCCCCACGCAGTGCAGGCGCCGATGACGTCACTCATCGGCGCCTGCACTATAGCGGGAGAAGAACGAAGCCCCCTGTGCTGCTGAGGAGAGCCTGCCTATAGGTGAGTAAAAGGTTTATTTTTAATTTTTTAATCATCATGGGGGGGGGGTTGATGTGGAGGAGGTGAGGGGGGGGGGACGATGATTGGAGGAGGTGAGGGGGGGGTTGATGATGTGGAGGAGGTGAGGGGGGGGACGATGATTGGAGGAGGTGAGGGGGGGGGATGATGATGGGGAGGAGGTGAGGGGGGGGTTGATGATGTGGAGGAGGTGAGGGGGGGGGGGTTGATGATGTGGAGGAGGTGAGGGGGGGGGGTTGATGATGTGGAGGAGGTGAGGGGGGGGGTTGATGATGTGGAGGAGGTGAGGGGGGGGTTGATGATGTGGAGGAGGTGAGGGGGGGGTTGATGATGTGGAGGAGGTGAGGGGGGGGGGTTGATGATGTGGAGGAGGTGAGGGGGGGGTTGATGATGTGGAGGAGGTGAGGGGGGGTTGATGATGTGGAGGAGGTGAGGGGGGGTGATGATATGGAGGAGGTGAGGGGGGTGATGATGTGGAGGAGGTGAGGGGGGTGATGATGTGGAGGAGGTGAGGGGGGTGATGATGTGGAGGAGGTGAGGGGGGTGATGATGTGGAGGAGGTGAGGGGGGGTGATGATGTGGAGGAGGTGAGGGGGGTGATGATGTGGAGGAGGAGAGGGGGGTGATGATGTGGAGGAGGTGAGGGGGGTGATGATGTGGAGGAGGTGAGGGGGGTGATGATGTGGAGGAGGTGAGGGGGGGTGATGATGTGGAGGAGGTGAGGGGGTGATGATGTGGAGGAGGAGAGGGGGGTGATGATGTGGAGGAGGAGAGGGGGGTGATGATGTGGAAGAGGAGAGGGGGGGGTGATGATGTGGAGGAGGAGAGGGGGGTGATGATGTGGAGGAGGAGAGGAGGGTGATGATGTGGAGGAGGTGAGGGGGGTTGTGTGTAGGTGAGAGGGGGGTGATGATGTGGAGGAGGTGAGGGGGGCGATGATGTGGAGGAGGAGAGGGGGGTTGTCTATAGGTGAGAGGGGGGTGATGATGTGGAGGAGGTGAGGGGGGCAATGATGTGGAGGAGGTGAGGGGGGTGATGTGGAGGAGGTGAGGGGAGTGTAGGTGAGAGGGGGGTGATGATGTGAAGGAGCACTAGCTACTTCCCTACCTGGCTACCTACCCAATTACCTGCTTGGCTACTTCCCTACCTGGCAACCTACCTAGTTACCTGCCTGGCTATTTCCCTACCTTGAAACCTATCTAATTACCTGCCTGGCTACTTCCCTATCTGGCTTCCAACCTTATTACTGGCTACCTACCCACCTATTTAGCCTCCTGGTTACTTACCTATATAGCTACTTACCTACATAGCAACCTAATTACCTAGCTAGCTAGCTACCCAGCTACCTACCTACATACATAGCTACCCACTTACCTACCTGGCTACCTACTTAGCTACCTTGCTACCTACCTATGAACCTCCATATCTACATCGCTACCTATCTACCTAATTGGCTTCCTACCAACCTAGCTAGCCACCCTTATCCAAGGACAATCTCAGCACACCAAAGTATAAAGTGCAGTTGAGTGGAGTTTATTCCATTCTAAACAGAGTTACAGAGCAGGCTACGATTCGTCGCTTCTAGTGCTTGGCAAAGGTGAAGACAGGTCGCTGAAACGTTGCTTGCTCTGTAACACTGTTTGGAATGGAATAAACTCCACTGAATTCTGCACTTCTGGTGAGGGCACTGGAAAAAATGCAGAAACTAAGATGTTTGTCTTGCAGATGCTGCAGTGATGGGTTTTGGCTGGAAGAAGTCGTCATGGCGGTCTGAGCCAGATGGAGAACAGAAGGAAAGAGGATGACGCCGACCATGAAAGATGTGAATTGTGAGTCAGTTAATGTAACTGTATGTATATTATTGCGCAACATGACTGGGGTCTGTATTATGCAGGGGGATGGGGTCTATTATGCAGGGATCTGATTCTGGGGGTCTGTAGAATAGTGGGGTCTGATTATGGGGTCTGTTTTATGGTAAGTGGTGATGATTCAGGGGTCTGTATTGTGGTAAGGTAAGGTAAATTAAACATGTTCTGCATGGTGTGTGTGTGTGTATATGTGTGTGTGTGTGTATATATATATATATATATATATATATATATATACACACATACACACACGTTTTAAAATTGCCCCCCCACTTTTGTCACTGGCCCCCCATGTGCCCCCCCTAAATATGAATGCTGGAGACGCCACTGCATACCTTGATATGCCCATGCCAACACACCTTGAAGATCCGCTGGACTTCTGGGCAGCCAAACTTGATTTGTGGCCACAGCTAGCAGAGTTTTACCTGGAAAAGCTGTCCTGCCCGGCCAGTAGTGTGCCATCAGAGTGGGTGTTTAGTGTGGCGGGAGCCATAGTCACCCCAAGGAGAACTTATCTGTCCACGAAAAATGTGGAGAGACTGACCTTTGTGAAGATGAATCAGGCATGGATCAGACAAGATTTCCACCCACCAATGCCTGATGCATGAGAGTAGATTGACCATGGTGCCACACCAACACTTCACAAATATGGATAGTGCCAAACAGATTTAAGGAGCTGCTCCCCAGTTACAAACATTCCTCTGCATCAGACCTTTTTTCACCCACCTTCGTCACCGGGTACTGATATTGCCACCCACCGCACCACTTTGTCACCGGGTTACTTTCAGGACTCCTGATGCTGCTGCTGCTACCTCCAGGCTGTCTCATTCAGCCACTATTTGGTCTTCTCATGCTTCTGCCAACTCCAGGCTGTGTCATTCAGCCACTATATGTTCTTCTCATGCGTCAGCCACCTCCATGCTGTGCCATTCATCCAATATATGGTTTACTGATGCTTCAGCCAGCTCCAGTCTGTGTCATTCAGCAACTACATGGTTTAGCTGCTGGGCCTAGGACATTACCTATAAATGTTTATGGTAGCACTAGGTACCTCATACTGATGCCACCTCCAGGCTGTCTCATTTAGCCACTATATGGTCTCTTCTCATGCTTCAGCCAAATCCAGGCTGTGCCATTAAGCCACTATATGGTCTCCTCCTACTTATGCCCCCTCCAGGCTCTGTCATTGTACTGCCATGTGACATGTGACTCTTTGTTAGATTTGGTCCTTTGTACCCACACGCTTGGGCCTGGGACACTAAAACTTGGGAGTTAAAAATTCAATTTCAAAACCCTCAATTTAAATTTAAAAATCTTAAATTTAAATTGAAAAAATCTAAAATTTCAATGGTCACCTCATGCTTCTGCCAACTCCAGGCTGTGCCATTCAGACACTATATGGTCTCCTCATGCTTCAGCCAACTCCAAACTGTGTCATCCAGACAATATATGGTTTACTGATGGTGCTGGGCGTGGTTCTGGGCCTAAAATTTTTTTTATGGTAGCACTAGCTACCCTAAATCTTCAATTTAAATTTCAAAATTCTTCTTTTTTTTCTTAGGGATTGTGAAGCCCTGATGCCTACTCATGCTGCTGCCAATTCCAGGCTATGCCATTCAGACACTATATGGTCTCCTCATGCTTCAGCCAACTCCAGGCTGTGTCATTCAGGCAATACAGGATTTACTGATGCTGCTGGGCTTGGGTCTGGGAATAAAAATGTTGTTATGGTAGCACTAGCTACCCAAAATCTTCAGTTTAAATTTCAGAATTAATCTTTTAATCTTAGGGATTGTAATGCCCTAGTGTCTACTCATGCTTCAGCCAACTCCAGGCTGTGTCATTCAGGCAATATATGGTTAACTGATGCTGCTGGGCCTGGGTCTTGGAATAAAAATGTTTTTATGGTAGCACTAGCTACCGTAAATCTTAAATTTAAATTTCAAAATTCATCTTTTAATCTTAGGGATAGTGTCTACTCATACTGCTGCCAGCTCCAGGCTGTGTCATTCAGTCAATATATGGTCTCCTCATGCTGCCAACACCTCCACGCTGTGTCATTCAGCCACTCTATGGTCTCCTCATGCTGCCAACACCTCCACGCTGTGTCATTCAGCCACTATATGTCTCCTCATGCTTCAGCCTAATCCAAGCTGCGTCATTCAGCCACTATATGGTCTCCTCATACTGCCAACATCTCCACGCTCTGTCATTGTGAAGTTCTGTGGCAGTGATTTTAAAAGCGATGCCTGTAATCTGCATGTCATACTGAATGTCTTATTTCACTACCCCAGAACATTCCTAATGCGTGTTAGAACACAGCAAAGTGTTCTACTCCCCTATTGAGGCTCTCTTTAGGACAGAAATAGCCGTTTTTAATATAGATTTGCCGCAAATAAATGCGGATTGAACCAAATTTTTTGGAAAAATTAGGCAAGTCGGCCGAATCGAAAAGTTCGCTCATCTCTAGAGTTCACCTTTTCATTTTTCAGCAATTCTTTCAAGTTTTTGACAGTATCTTCCAGGGAAAGCAGTTGTTCTCTCATCTGCTCATTTTCTTTATTCAGCTGCGACCTTAATACTTTCTCCTTCTCCAGCTCTTCCATGGCTACCAATACAAAGAAACATGGGAAGTCTTTGCCCAGTATAATCTCTATCTCAAGCTTGGCACAAACCTCCATAACATGGCTCACTGTCCCATAACAGGTTTCTAAGTCAATCAGAACAGTCTTGCCAGACTCTGGTCGGGTCTTCAAAAAGGGTATTATGTGCGGCATGACTCTGGATATAGCCTGGCGACAGTCCAAATCCACAAACAGTGGGATTCCACCCACCATCATCTTCCTTCATCTTTTTTGGCCTCCTGACCAGAGGATAATCAGGTGCGAAAACGTCCTTTTGCTGAACTGCAGCAAATTTCATCAAGGTGCTCACCATAGCATCCATCTTGGCGACAACCAGTTGCTGTCCACGTCGTTTGCTCCTAGCAATGGCATTTCGACGTTGACTCATCTTTAATAGTAAATTTAGCTGTAGTGACCAGTGTCGGGCAGCTGCCAAGGCAAATAAAATCATGGGGTGTATCAATAGAGGTATAGATGCCCACGACAAGGAAATAATTCTATCACTGTACAAATCACTAGTCAGACCACACATAGAATACTATGTACAGTACTGGGCACCAGTGTACAAGAAATATATAGTGGAGCTGGAGAGGGTTCAAAGACAGGCAACCAGAGTAACACATGGTATGAGAGGACTACAGTACCCAGAAAGATTATCAGAATTAGGATTATTTAGTTTAGAAAAAAGAAGGCTTAGGGGAGACCAAATAACTATGTATAAATATATCAGGGGACCTTACAGAGATCTCTCCAATGATCTATTTATACCCAGGACTGTATCTACAGGGTGGGCCATAATGTGGATACACCTTAATAATATGGGAATGGTTGGTGATATTAGCTTCCTGTTTGTGGCACATTAGTATATGTGAGGGGGGAAACTTTTCATGATGGGTGGTGACCATGGTGGCCATTTTGAAGTCATTTTTAATCCAACTTTAGTTTTTTCAATAGGAAGAGGGTCATGTGACACATCAAACTTATTGGGAATTACACAAGAAAAACAATGATGTGCTTGGTTTTAACATAACTTTCTTCTTTTATGATTTACTTACAAGTTTCTGACCACTTCTAAAATGTGTTAAATGTGCTGACCAGTTTCTGACCACTTCTAAAATGTGTTCAATGTGCTGCCCATTGTGTTGGATTGTCTCGTATCGTCTCGTATCTTAACAGCATAGACAATTGCCTTCAGATGACCCCAAAGTCTAAGGGGGTCAGATCGGGAGACCTTGGGGGCCATTCAACTGGCCCACGACAACCAATCCACTTTCCAGGAAACTGTTCATCTAGGAATGCTTGGACCTGACACCCATAATGTGGTGGTGCACCATCTTGCTGGAAAAACTCAGGGAACGTGCCAGCTTCAGTGCATCAAGAGGGAAACACATCATCATGTAGCAATTTCGTATATCCAGTGGCCTTGAGGTTTCCATTGAATGGCCCCACTATCTTTGTACCCCATACACCACACCATACCATCAGTTTTTGTGTTCCAACAGTCTTGGAGTGATCTATCCAATGTGAGTTAGTGTCAGACCAATAGCAGTGGTTTTGTTTGTTAACTTCACCATTCACATAAAAGTTTGCCACTGAACAAAATCTTCTGCGTAAACTGAGGGTCATGTTCCAATTTATGTTTTGCCCATTCTGCAGCACCTGAAATTACAGATACTGGAAGCCTGTGCTAGCATTTCTCCTGCGGTGTTGCTATCAGTGTGTGAAGAGTGGGAGAAGAGGGTTGCATTGACAAGCCAACACAATGGGCAGCACATTGAACACATTTTATAAGTGGTCAGAAACTTGTAAATAGTTCATGAAAGAATAAAGTTACGTTAAATCATTGTTTTTCTTGTGAAATTCCCAATAAGTTTGATGTGTCACATGACCCTCTTCCTATTAAAAAAACAAAAGTTGGATTCAAAATGGCCGACTTCAAAATGGCCTCCATGGTCACCATCCATCTTGAAAAGTTTCCCCCCTCACATATACTAATGTGCCACAAACAGGAAGTTAATATCACCAACCATTCCCATTTTATTAAGGTGTATCCATATAAATGGCCCACCCTGTATAACAAGTGGGCATCCTCTACGTCTAGAGGAAAGAAGGTTTCTACACCAGCAAAGACAGGGGTTCTTTACTGTAAGAGCAGCAAGACTGTGGGATTCTCTGCCAGAGTAGGTGGTCATTGTGAACTCTGTAAAATAATTTAAAAGGGGTCTGGATGCATTTTTGGAGAATAATAACATTACAGGTTATGGATTCTAGATCTATATCAACTCAGTAGGGACTCATTAGGGTTATAGGTCGAACTTGATGGACTCTGGTCTTTTTTTACGATCTAATGAACTATGTTACTATGTTACACTTCCCCTTTCTGCTACCTCATTAATTAGGCCACAGATGGAGGTTTCTCCACCCTTTTATTGCCACACTGTCACAAAGGGTATACTCACTATTAATGCTAAGGTTTAGACACAAGGTTTAGGGCACAACATTAAACACTGTTATACAGGCTTTGTAATTACTATATATATATACTATATATATTGTAGCAGAGTGTCATTTCTTGTCACATGAAAACAAATAAAATATTCACAAAATTTTAAGGCTGTACTCACTTATGTGAGATACTATATTGGGTCAAACCTTTTAAAATGTTCTAATGAAACATCCCCTAGTCACAGGATATGGGAAAAATGTCTTATCTTGGGGAGTCAAACTATTGGGACCCTCTGTGATCTCCACGACAGGGCCAGTCTCTCTCTGCTGAGCACTTTGGCTCCTATTATCTGAGACATTCTCTTTGCAGTGATGGCTGGCTCAGCCAATCACTTAATGCAGCAATTCCCTGCCTCTTGGAAAGTGTGAGCCAGAGTGCTCAGCGGGGAGAGACTGGCCCTATTCTGGAGAGTTTTAAGCTTAACAACCTCTTTCGGCTCTTCAGAACCTGGTGTTTGTAAAGAGTGTAGTGTGTTTTATTAAAGGTGTACTCCGCCCCTAGACATCTTATCCCCCATCCAAAGGAACCCCCACGATCTCTCCTGCAGCAACCTGTGTCATCTTCTGCACGGAGTGAACTTTGCTCCGTGCTTGATGACTGGCAATACGGGGGCCGGTGTATCGTGATGTCACTGCCCTGCCCCTTGTGATGTCACACCCGGCTCCTCAATACAAGTCTATGGGAGTGGGCGTGACTGTCACCCAAGGGATGATTTCCACCCAAGGGATGGTCCGGCAGGACCTCTGTGTTCCTGCTGTGAAAAAGGTGTAGGAACTCAGTTCCTACGCGTTCCTGCAGGACTTGACCCCTGTGTATAGTCCTAAATTTTATAGATCACCCGACCACCCACATTACGTCATTCATGACAGTAGTGCTTTTGACAGCATATTTATGGGAAACCTGTCACAGTGACAATGCAGTCCACTCTACAGGCATCATGGAATACAGCAGGAGTTTTTTTTTAGAGTTCCTCATTTCATGACTTGAGTACAGGAATGTATCTATGAAATCCCAGATGTATCCTGGGTGCTTGCTGTGCATACTCCTTGTAACTTTCCATATGTTTCAATGTATGGCATACTTTGGGAAAACTGAAAACTTGCTATAAAAACAACATATGGGAATCCTTAATATCAATAGATATAAAATATGTTTAGGCCTTCTTCCCACAGTCCACTTTTGCATGTATATTACACCACAATGTATATTTGTATATTACACAAAGGAAAAGCATTAAGTAAAGCATTTTTGATACAATGCTTTTACGCATGATTTTGATGTAATCCCCATCTCCAGACCAGATGCATACAAAAATAGCTCTTATTGCCAGGAATATCTCACAGTACACTGGTAAACCTCAATGTACAGTTACTTCAACCCAGCAGGACAAAGTTTATTTTGTCTTTGTGTTTTTCCTTGACTGTTCAAAAAAATTGTTAATTTTGGCTAATTAAAGAGATTTTCCATATTTGTTTTCCATCTAAAAGCATTGAAAAAAACATGTTATATTCTCAAATTAAGTGGTGGTCAGCAATCAAAAAAGTTTAGTCATCTGTTCGCAAATGGTTGAAATATATTTTTTGCCAAAAAATTATTTCCATCATTGCAAAATTTCACACATCCCAGAAAATCTCTGAGCAGCTTTGAAAATGAGAATAAAGTCACTATTTTGAGTACAAACCACATTGAGAAGTTTAGCTTTGCCAGCTACCCTGTTCAATATATTTTGGACCTTTTGTGTTTTTACAGCATTTTTGTTTTTGAAAAGGTCTAAATCAGTGTGGAAAATGAATAATGACAGAAATGTTGAAAAGAAGAAGTTCTACCATGAAACAGAAGTGCTTTGTTTATGTTGCGGTTGAGTCCTTCCAGTAAGAATGCCAGAGCAAGATGAAACCCAAGCAGAGTTCGGAAGATCAGTTCGGAAGATCAGCCAAGTCTATCTATTCAATATTTATTTGTATTAGCTGTAAAAGTATGATTGTTGGTGAAAATAAAAGGGCGCTTGTGTATTGCAGACGGTCTGGCCAATGACCAACAAAAAGTTAAAACAACCACCGCATTGATGAAATGCCAATAACAACTATTGTGAGCTTGGATAACATGAAAAATGAATTTTATATTGTAGCTTTTTTATATGTTGATTTTTTGTATTTAGTTTGCTGTAAATATTGGATATGGGAGACCTGTATTGATCACTAGACATTTTTGACTATTATTCTAGGTGATTATTGGCTGAATTATATAAAAGAAACAAACATTTTCTAGGAATGAAAGGGTAAACAGAGTGAAAGAGTAGAACTTCTGTAACAAATTAGTTATAGAGATTGCTTTGGTAAGATCTGCAAAAATGTAAAGAGCTTAGCACTTTTGTTACAGGGTATGCCAAAAATATGCTGATCACAAGGTGTTCTGCTGGTGGGATGCCCAGCTACCATGTTTAATTTGCATGAAAACCTGGCAGTGTTTATTTTTTCCTGCAGCACCACCACAGGGGAAAGTATGCATTACATGGTGCTAACTGAAATCAATAGTGGGCCATGTAATGTACAGATGCACTGTGTCCTCCAGAATAAGAGACACTCTTTATAGTTGATAGAAATCTAATTAATAACTAATTCATGGGGGTCACATAAAAGGAATACCCTAATGAAATGTTAAAAAATTGGGTTTTCTAAATCAGGCAGTTGCACAAGTTGGCACAGCAAGAAACCTGTACACCTTGGAACTATTATATGTAGTGGCTATTGAAGAGCAGATTTTGAATTTATAGATTTTTTTTCTTTTAAAATATTTGATTCAACTTTTAAACACACAAGAAGTGACAAAATTACATTAACAAATTGTTTAGGTCTTTAACCCCTTAAGGACCCAGCCATTTTACACCTTAGGACCAGAGCGTTTTTTGCACATCTGACCACTGTCACTTTAAACATTAATAACTCTGGAATGCTTTTAGTTATCATTCTGATTCCGAGATTGTTTTTTCATGACATATTCTACTTTAACATAGTGGTAAAATTTTGTGGTAACTTGCATCCTTTCTTGGTGAAAAATCCCCAAATTTGATGAAAATTTTGCATTTTTCTAACTTTGAAGCTTTCTGCTTGTAAGGAAAATGGATATTCCAAATAAATTATTTTTTGATTCACATATAAAATATGTCTACTTTATGTTTGCATCATAAAATTGACAAGTTTTTACTTTTGGATGACAACAGAGGGCTTCAAAGTTCAGCAGCAATTTTCAAATTTTTCACAAAATTTTCAACCTCACTATTTTTCAGGGACCAGTTCAGGTTTGAAGTGGATTTGAAGGGTCTTCAGATTAGAAATACCCCACAACTGACCCCATTATAAAAACTGCACCCCCCAAAGTATTCAAAAGGACATTCAGTCAGCGTTTTAACCCTTTAGGTGTCTCACAGGAATATCAGCAAAGTGAAGGAGAAAATTCACAATCTTCATGTTTTACACTCGCATGTTCCTGTAGACCCAATTTTTGAATTTTTACAAGGGGTAAAAGGAGAAAATGTATACTTATATTTGTAGCCCAATTTCTCTCGAGTAAGCACATACCTCATATGTCTATGTAAATTGTTCGGCGGGCGCAGTAAAGGGCTCAGAAGCGAAGGAGCGACAAGGCGATTTTGGAGAGTAAGTTTTTCTGAAATGGTTTTTGGGGGGTATGTTGCATTTAGGAAGCCCCTATGGTACCAGAACAGCAAAAAAACACGACTTTTGCATATGTAAAAAAAAATACCCCCCCAAAATTTGTAACCCCATCTCTTCTGAGTATGGAGGTACCCCATAAGTTGACCTGAAGTGCACTACGGGCAAACAACAATGCTCAGCAGAGAAGGAGTCATATTTGGCTTTTTGAGAGCAAGTTTTGCTCGGGGGCATGTCGCATTTAGGAAGCCCTATGGTGCCTGGACATAAAAAAAAAAAACCACATGCAATACCATTTTGGAAACTAGACCCCTTGAGGAACGTAACAAGGAATAAAGTGAGCCTTAATACCCCACAGGGGTTTCACGACTTTTGCATATGTAAAACACAAAAAAAAAATTTCCACTAAAATGTGTGTTTCCCCCCAAATTTCAAATTTTTGAAAGGGTTAATAGCAGAAAATACCCCCCAACATTTGTATCCCCGTCTCTTCTGAGTATGGAGGTACCCCATAAGTTGACCTGAAGTGCACTACGGGCAAACAACAATGCTCAGCAGAGAAGGAGTCATATTTGGCTTTTTGAGAGCAAATTTTGCTCGGGGGGCATGTCACATTTAGGAAGCCCCTATGGTGCCAGGACAGTAAAAAAAAACTCATGGCATACCATTTTGGAAACTAGACCCCTTGAGGAATGTAACAAGGAATAAAGTGAGCCTTAATACCCCACAGGGGTTTCACGAGTTTTGCATATGTAAAACAAACATTTGTTTTTCACTAAAATGTGTGTTTCCCCCCAAATTTCACATTTTTGCAAGGGTTTAATAGCAGAAAATACCCCCCAAAATTTGTAACCCCATCTCTTCTGAGTATGAAGGTACCCCATAAGTGGACCTGAAGTGCACTACAGGCGAACTACAATGCTCAGAAAAGAAGGAGTCACATTTGGCTTTTGGAGAGCAAATTTTGCTCAGGGGGCATGTCGCATTTAGGAAGCCCCTATGGTGCCAGGACAGCAAAATAACCCCCACATGGCATACCATTTTGGAAACTAGTCCCCTTGAGGAATGTAACAAACTCCCAGCATGCTTGGACAGTCAACGGCTGACCAGCAATACTGGGAGTTGTTGTTTTGCAACAGCTGGAGGCTCCATTTTGGAAACAGTGGCGTACCAGACGTTTTTCATTTTTATTGGGGAGGGGGGCTGTGTAGGGGTATGTGTATATGTAGTGTTTTTTACTTTTTATTTTATTTTGTGGTAGTGTAGTGTAGTGTTTTTAGGGTACAGTCACACGGGCGGGGGATTACAGCGAGTTTCCCGCTGTGAATTTGAGCTGCCGCGCAAAATTTGCTGCATCGCAAACTTGAAGCCTGATACTCACTGTAAGGGGGGGGGGGGACCTCCAGCTGTTGCAAAACTACGACTCCCAGCATGCATGGTCTATCAGTTATAGTGTTGTAACAGCTGGAGGCACATGGGTTGGGAAACACTGAGTTAGGAAACAGACAATGTTTCCCAACCAGTGTGCCTCCAGTTGTTGCAAAACCACAACTCCCAGCATGCCCAGACAGCCGAAGGGCATATTGGGAGTAGTAGTTACGCAACAGCTGGAGGAGAACAGTTTGGGGACCACTGTGTAGTGGTGTCCAAGCTGTAGCCCTCCAGATGTTGCAAAACTACAACTCCAAGCATTCTCAGGCATGCTGGAAGTAGTAATTCGGCAACATCTTTAGAGCCAGATGTTGCCAAACTACAACTCCCAGCATGCTTGGAGTTGTAGTTTTGCAACATCTGGAGGACTACAGTTTGCAGACCACTAATACAGTGGTTCCCAATCTGTGCCCTTCCAGATGTTGCAAAACTTCAACTCCCAGTATGCCAAAACTGTCCAGGTATGCTGGGAGTTGTAGTTCTGCAACATCTGAAGGGCCAGATGTTACAGAACTACAACTCACAGCATGCCTGGACAGTAAGGGCATGTTGAGGATTTGTAGTTTTGCAACATCTGGAAGGGCACAGTGGTCTCCAAACTGTGGATCTCCAGATTTTGCAAAACTGCAACTCCCAGCATGCCCAGACGCCAAGGGCTGTGTGGGCATGATGGGAGTTATAGTGTAAGGGGACCAGATGGAGCAGTCCAGATCGCTTTACGGCGGTCCGGACTGCTGCAAAGGTCCCGCAACGCCGCCGAAGATTCACTCACCTGTCGCTACCGCCGCCGTCACCACTCCCCCGTCCCCTGCTGCGTCCTGCGGTCTTCCTCCCGTTCTCTCCGGACTTCCAGGGCCGGGCAGGGCGGGAGGAAGTAACCGCCCCCCCCCCCCCTGTGATTGGTCGGTTAGTTCTAACCGACGAATCGCAGGGGATAGGAGGAGGAGGCAAGCTCCTATACTTCAGCATGGTCCTGGCTATCTGTGACAATCGGGATCATGCAAAATTAGCGGGCGGTCGGGTCCCAGAGACCCGATCAGCCCGGTAACGGCGCAGATCGCAGGGGCGATTTCCCTCGCGATTTGCGACAATCGCCGACATGGGGGACCGACATGGCCCCCCTCGGCGTTTGCCCTGGATGCCTGCTGAAGCATTTCAGCAGGCATCCGCTTCCGATCTCTGCCCGGCAGGGACCGGAAAACGCCAGGACGTCCGTGGACGTCCTTGGTCCTTAAAGCCCAGGCTGCCAGGACGTCCCCGGACATCCTTGGTGCTTAAGGGGTTAAGGGTATGTTCACTCAGCGGAATTCTGCCTGTAGAATTCCGCACAGTGAACGTTAGCATCAGTGTGAATGGGTCTTCCACGAGACCCGTTCACACTGCGGAATTTCAGCGGTAGACAATTCCGCCACTGAAATTGTTCCGCGTAAAGAAAGAGCAAGTTAATTCTTTGCGTGGAAGTCCGCGAGTACTGCATAGCCATCAATGGGGACAGTGCAGTGCCGCGCGGTCCTACCGCCACCGCTGGCTGCCAGGCTGGAACTCTGCTCGCCGAATTCTGCGAGCGGAGATTCAGCGACACATCCATAGTGGGAACATATAAATAGGTATAGGCCACTATTCATCCGATGGAGGACAACATATTACTGCACATACCATACAGTGGGCCAACGCAATAAGAACCATATACCGTGAAATACATTTTTTCTATTCTGCCCCATGGCTATACAGTGGCCTTTGCCAGGGGTACACTATCAATATATACTAAATATATGGGGTGTAGACATAGCTTTAGTATGGTAAGTTATACTCATTTCTGTAGTGGAAGGTGAGGAGAGTAAGGGTAGGGTTACACGTAATGCATATAATATAAAATACGCTGCGAATCCACCGGTGACCCGACTCATATTGTGCCTCCTGCTGCCAAAAGCAAACCTGGCCCCCCTTGTCCCGCCCCCTGGCCTGCTCACAGCAGCAATCTGCCGATTCGAGCAGCCACACTGGGGGCCTGCAAGTCGCCGAGTGCACTTAGACATTGCGATTTAGCCACGATGCCTGAGTACACTGCGCATGTGCATGCACAGTGCACTCAGACATCACTGTTACATCGCGATGCGGACCCAATAGGTGTGACCCTACCCTAAAAAGGTATTTTTTGCAAACAGTCAAGCCAGAATGTAGCTGTGTCAGAAGCTAACCCATGGGTCCACACATTTTTACATTTTATGCATGGTTACAAGTGGAACTACTGTATCTTCTCTTTTGTGATCCATCTTGGCTGTCCATTAGGGCACATAGATTGATAATAAGTCATATTTGAGATTCACCACAATTCGTTAAAAGAGGGTGAAACTGTTAGGATTGTTGACATATGGTGTCCATTCTTCTGCTAGTCATAATCATGCACAGAAAGTTACCGTTACATTTAAGTGGCTTCTCCTATATAGGTTCTTGCTATTTAAAGTGGAAAAAATAGGCATTGCACTTTAGCTATCTTTGGAAGGGGGGCACTTTGACTGGCATAGACTACATTAGATCACTGCACCAGTTCAACATTCATCAGACCTTAACCCCTTAAGGACTCAGCCCATTTTGGCCTTAAGGACTCAGACAATTTAATTTTTACGTTTTCATTTTTTCCTCCTCGCCTTCTAAAAATCATAACTCTTTTATATTTTCATCCACAGACTAGTATGAGGGAATGTTTTTTGTGCGACCAGTTGTCCTTTGTAATGACATAACTCATTATATCATAAAATGTATGGCGCAACCAAAAAACACAATTTTTGTGGGGAAATTAAAAAGAAAAACGCAATTTTGCTAATTTTGGAAGGTTTCGTTTTCACGCCGTACAATTTACGGTAAAAATAACATATGTTCTTTATTCTGAGGGTCAATACAATTAAAATGATACCCATTATTTTCTACTTTTCTATTATTGTTGTGCTTAAAAAAAATCACAAACTTTTTAACAAATTAGTACGTTTATAATCCCTTTATTTTGATGACCTCTAACTTTTTTATTTTTTCGTATAAGCAACAGTATGAGGGCTCATTTTTTGCGCCATGATCTGTACTTTTTTTTGATACCACATTTGCATATAAAAAACTTTTAATACATTTTTTATAATTTTTTTTTTATAAAATGTATTTAAAAAGTAGCAATTTTGGACTTTTTTTTTTACGTTCACGCCGTTCACCGTACGGGATCATTAACATTTTATTTTAATAGTTCGGACATTTACGCACACTGCAATACCAAATATGTCTATTAAGTTTATTTTTTTACGCTTTTTGGGGGTAAAATAGGAAAAAACGGACGTTTTACTTTTTTATTGGGGGAGGGGATTTTTCACTTTTTTTTTACTTTTACATTTTTTTTACACTTTAATAGTCCCCATAGGGGACTATTCATAGCAATACCATGATTGCTAATACTGATCTGTTCTATGTATAGGACCTAGAACAGATCAGTGTTATCGGCTATCTTCTGTTCTGGTCTGCTCGATCTCAGACCAGAGCAGAAGATGCCGGGAGCCGTAAGGAGGAAGGTGAGGGGACCTCCGTGCGGCGTTCCGAATGATCGGATCCCCGCAGCAGCGCTGTGGGTGATCCGATCATTCATTGAAATCGCGCACTGCCGCAGATGCCGGGATCTGTATTGATCCCGGCACCTGAGGGGTTAATGGGGGACGCCCGCGAGATCGCGGGCGTCGGCCATTGCCGGCGTGTCCCTGGCTGCGATCAGCAGCCGGGATCAGCCGCGCATGACACGGGCATTGCTCCGATGCCCGCGGTTATGCACAGGACGCAAATGTACGTCCTGGTGTGTTAAGTACCACCACACCAGGACGTACATTTACGTCCTGCGTCCTTAAGGGGTTAAAGGTATACTCCAGTGGAAAATATTTCTTTTTTCATTTCAACTGGATCCAGGAAGTTAAACAGATTTGTAAATTACTTCTATTACAAAAAATGTTACCCTTATCAGCTGCTGTATACTGGTGAGGAAGTTGAGTTGACCTTTTCTGTCTGACCGCAGTGCTCTCTGCTGACACCTCTGTCCTTGTCAGGAGCTGTCCAGAGTAGGAGGACAGATGTGTCAGCAGAGAGCACCGTGGTCAGACTGAAAAGAATTACTCAATTTCCTCTCCAAAATACAGCAGCTGATATGTACTGGAAGGGTTAAGATTTTTTAATAGAAGTAATTTCCAAAGCTGTTTACCTTTCCGCCACCAGTTGATTTGAAAAAATAAAAAGCGTTTCCACTGGCATACCCCTTTAACAAGATTTCCATAGAGGTTTCCTAGTAAATAGTTTTATATGTGTCTTGCTTCCTGAGGTGATCACTAGAGATGAGCAAAGTTACAGTGATTCGATTCGTCACAAACTTCTCGGCTCGGCAGTTGCTGACTTTATCCTGCATAAATTAGTTCAGCTTTCAGGTGCTCCGGTGGGCTGGAAAAGGTGGATACAGTCCAAGGAGACTCTCTCGTAGGACTGTATCCACCTTTTCTAGCCCCCCGGAGCACCTGAAGCTGAACTAATTTATGCAGGATAAAGTCAGCAACTGCCTAGCCGAGAAGTTTGTTTCTCCACTGTTCTGTTCTGTAAACTATGTAAGATACAAAAGGTGGACTGCGTACTAAGGTTGCCATAACATTGTCTCTCTGCCAGAAATATTCTTCATTTTCTTCAGAAACTGTATTTCCTGAAAATGAACACATTTTTTTTTAAAGTTACAACATTGCTCACATATTTTAGAGTAAGCTCTTTGACAATGTAACGTTTATTTTACATTAGATGAAGTACCATATTTTTCGCCCTATAGGACGCACCGGCGTATAAGACGCACCCAATTTATAGGTGCAAAATCTAAAAAAATAAAGATTTTGAACCCAATAGTGGTCTTCAACCTGCGGACCTCCAGATGTTGCAAAACTACAACTCCCAGCATGCCCGGACAGCCGTTGGCTGTCCGGGCATGCTGGGAGTTGTAGTTTTGCAACATCTGGAGGTCCGCAGATTGAAGACCACTGCATAGGAGGTAATACTCACGTATCCCCGCCGCTCCGGACCCGTCACCGCTGCCCTGGATGTCGCTCCATTGCTGTCGCCGTGTCCCTGTTGCTCCGGAACGTCTCTGCTGCCGGCCGGGTAGCCATGCTCTCCATCGCCGCCATCACATCGTTACGCGCGCCGACGCACGTACGCGACGACGTGATGACGAGGAAGGAGAGCGCCGGCCATACAGGGGATCCCTGAACGGAGAAGACACCGAGAAGGCAGGTAAGGTCCCTCCCGGTGTCCTGTAAGCACCGGTCCCGAACAGCCCGACTGAACAGCCGGGTTAGTGTCACTTTCCCTTCAGACGCGGCGGTCAGCTTTGATCGCCGCGTCTGAAGGGTTAATACAGGGCATCACCGTGATCGGTGATGTCCTGTATTAGCCGCAGGTCCCGGCCGTTGATGGCCACAGGAACCGCCGCGATAGGGGTGTATTCGCCGTATAAGATGCACCGACTTTTCCCCCCCAGTTTTGGGGAAGAAAAAGTGCGTCTTATACGGCGAAAAATACGGTAAGATAAAATTGTGTGATTCTGATTTCAGTAAATGGTCGACTATTTTATAAAAACCTGCCGATGATTAAACTTAATTCAATAATGAAACGTTACCGGGAAAAGCTGAACGCTTTATAGTTTAACTGAAACAATATGTAAGTCAGCAGGCACTACTTATGTTTCGAGTGATCCTCCTGGGTACATTGAATTTTAAAATTATTTCCATTGATGAATTATAGGAATTTAGGATGACAGCTTATTTATGATCACTGAGCTGTATTTAAATGTACATTCCTTTTGGGACCGTTTTGTAGCAACACAAGAGTAAAGAATCTAGGAAATGTTGATATAGGAAACACATGCAGAAGCCAGATCTTATGTTGTTTATGAGGGACAATAATAATTGTAACTTTAATTGTGCCTAATAATGTTTTACTGTGCGTGTAATAGCGCATTACATAGTACTCAGTCTATGCTATAGAAGTTAACTATAGGCTATATGCCGCATGTAAAACGGAGCTTCAGTGCAGTCGTTTTCTTTTGTTTTAGACCCGTAAATATTATAATACAGCATATGAACATGCTTTGTAGTTCAATGCCTGCAGAGCCAGAATAGTTTTTTCATTAAAGGGGAAGTCCGGTGGAAACAAGTGGAAAACAAATGTTTTCAAATAAACTGGTGCCAGAAAGTTAAACATATTTGTAAATTACTTCTATTTCAAAATCTGAAGCCTTCAAGTACTTATCAGCTGCTGTATACTACCAAGGAAATTGAGAAGTTCTTTCCAGTCTGACAACAGCGCTCTCTGCTGACACCTCTGTCCGTGTCAGGAACTGTCCAGATTAGAAGCAAATCCCCATAGAAAACCTCTCCTACTCTGGACCGTTCCTGACACAGACAGGGGTGTCAGCAGAGATCACTGTGTTCAGACTGGAAAGAACTTCACACATTTCCGTGTAGTATATCTGTAGTATACAGCAGCTGATAAGTACTGGAAGGGTTAAGATTTTTAAATAGAAGTAATTTACAAATCTGTTTAGCTTTCTGGCACCAGTTGATTTAAAAAAAAAAATAATAAAATTCCACTGGAGTTCCCCTTTAAATTAAACTCTAGTTACTGAGAATATACATTAAAATCCTAGACTGATCTATACAAACAGTATATATTTATACAGTTGAAGTCATACACTTATATACACTAATTGACATCATGGGAGTTCTATAGAGGTGTAGTTGTGGCACAATTTTAGGGCCTACTTTAAAGGCCTTCTTGCTTGACATCATGAGAACATAAAAAGAAACCAGACGAGACATTAGAAAAATAAATTGTGGTCCTCTACATGCTTGAGAGCAATTACCAAACATCAGAAGGTTCCGTGTTCATCTGTTCAAATGTTAATATATGTTACATCCCATGGAACCACAGAGCCATCATGCTGGTCAAGAAAAGACACGTTCTTAGAGATGAATGGACTTTGGTGGAAAAAAATACATCAATCAGCAAGAACAACAGCAAAGACCTTGTGATGATGCGGAAGTCAACAGGTACAAAAGTGTCTATATCAACAGTAAAACATGACCTAAAAGGCTGCTTAGCAAGGGAGAAGCCACTGCTTAATGTACTGTATTTCTTTATGTTGTTTAATACGTGCATACACTGTGGTATACTTTGTGAGCGTATGAGAAAAAGGTTACATGATCCATTCCCCATAGGCTTCTAGAAGTTGCTAGAAAGTTCTGTCGGAGGAGTCCCCAATTCCACCCTTCTCTCCACCAGAGGGCTGGAACAAACTAATCTAGTCAGTGTGTAACCTGGGAAGGAGTTCTGGTGAGTTCCTCTATGCCAGCACATCTGCCATGCAGAAAGCTAATTAACCCTGGTTCTGCCAGTGGTACAGTTTCATTTGGTAAATATACACCCTCAAGATGCTAACAGTCAATTCTAAATCTACATTCTGACTCTAAAAGGGAGATTAGCTTTAAGCCAGAAGTTACAGCTATTCTCTCTCTTTACCTTAACCCTCTGGGGACGTAGCCTATTTTGACCTTAAATGGACACTGTCAGATACAAATACTTTTGATATGTTGTAAAGCATGCAAAACCAATATGTTTTGCAATTGCTTTTATTATTATACTGAAAAAGCCAGTCAAACATTTGCCCCCCCCCCCCTGCCTGCTTAGACACATACTAGTCCTGCTGTGTCCATGCATCATCACCTATGTCATGGACACACTTCCTTGATTGACAGCTGTGAGAACAGGGCTCACAGATGGAGGAAAATCCTCCCACTGTCAGCTTGTGTCCTGCTACTCTCAGTGAGGACAAGCTGGGAGTTGTAGTTTTGCTAATTCTAGGGGAGATGTGAGCAGACATCATACTGAGGGAGGGGGAGAGGGAGACCTGCACAGTGAGGCCACACCCCCTCCCTTTGAGAGGAATTCAAACTAGTGAGCTAAATTAAAAGTGTAATAAAAAATAAATAAAGGTGCTAGACATATAAAAATTAGATGTACATGGTCAGGATTAGATACTGAGTGATATATTAAAAAAAAGTTTTTTGTTGTTGGATCTGACGGGAACGCTTTAAGGACCAGAGCAATTTTTGCAAATCTGACCTCTTTAAGCATTAATAACTCTGGGATGCTTTTACTTATGAATATGATTCAGAGATTGTTTTTTCGGGACATATTCTACTTTATGTTAGTGGTAAATTTTAGGTGATACTTGCATCATTTTTTGGTGAAAAATTCCCAAATTTCATGATTCACATATACAATATGTCTACTTTATGTTGGCATCATAAAGTTGACATGTTTTTACTATTTGAAGACATTAGAGGGCTTCAAAGTATAGCATAAATTTTTCAATTTTTCACGAAAAGTTCAAAATCTGAATTTTTCAGGGACCAGTTCAGTTTTAAAGTGAATTTATGTTAGAATTCCCCTGTAATTGACCACATTATGAAAACTGCACCCCTCAAAGTATTCAAAATGATATTCAGAAAGTTTGTTAACCCTTTAGGTGTTTCACAGGAATAGAAGCAACGTGGGGGAGAAAAATCTAAATCTTCATTTTTTACACTAACATGTTATTGTAGCTCCATTTTTTCATTTTTACAAGGGGTAAAAAAATGAAATGCCTCCCAAAATTTGTAACACAATTTCTCTTGAGTAAGGAAATACCTCATATGTGGATGTAAAGTGCTCTGTGGGGACAGAAGGGAAGGAGAGGCAATGTGCTTTTGGAGAGCAAATTTTGTTGAAATGGTTTTTGGGGGGCATGTCACATTTAGGAAGCCCCTATGGTGCCAGAACAGCAACAAAAAAAAAAAAAACAAAAAAAAAAACATGGCACACTATTTTGGAAACTACACCCCTCAAGGAACCTAACAAGGGGTATAGTGTGCCTTAAGGACTCAGCGTTTTTCCGTTTTTGCATTTTCATTTTTTCCTCATCACCTTCTAAAAATCATAACGCTTTCAATCTTCCACAGAAAATTCCATATGATGGCTTATTTTTTGCACCACTAATTCTACTTTGCAGTGACATTAGTAATTTTACCAAAAAATCCACGCCGAAATGGAAAAAAAATTTATTGTGCGACAAAATTGAAGAAAAAATTTCATTTTGTAATTTTGGGGGCTTCCGTTTCTACACAGTGCACTTTTGGTAAAAATGACACCTTATCTTAATTCTGTAGGTCCATACGATCAAAATGATACCCTACTGATATAGGTTTGATTTTGCCGTACTTCTGAAAAAAATCATAACTACATGCAGGAAAATTTATACGCTTAAAATGGTCATCTTCTGACCCCTATAACTTTTTTATTTTTCCGCATATGGGCTGGTATGGGGCAAAGTTTTTGCGCCGTGTTCTGAAGTTTTTATTGGTAGCCTTTTTGCACTGATCGGACTTTTTGATCGCTTTTTATTAATTATTTTATGATGTATAAAGTGACCAAAAATACACTATTTTGGACTATGGATTTTTTTTGTGCGTACGCCATTGACCGTGTGATTTAATTAACAATATATTTTGGACATTTACGCATGCGGCGATACCACATATGTTTATTTTTTTATTTACACAGTTTTGGTTTTTTTGGGGGAAAAGGGGTGATTCAAACTTTTCACTTTTTTTTTGGCAGTGTTATAGCTCCCATAGGGAGCTATAACACTGCACACACTGATCTTTTACCCTGATCCCTGCAAAGCCATAGCTTTGCATGGATCAGCGTAATAGGGGGTTGATTGCTCAAGCCTGTAGCTCAGGCTTGGAGTAATCAAACGCCGATAGGACAGAACGGAGCAAGGTAAGGGGGCCTCCACTTGTGTCCTAGCTGATCGGGACAACCGCTGTAACTATTAGCCACCCCTGTGCAAATCACCAATTTAGGCCTCAAATGTACATGGCGCTCTCACTCCTGAGCTGTGTTGTGCGCCCGCAGAGCACTTTATGTCCACACTTTTTTCACAAAAATGCATTTTTTTCCCCAAATTTTACATTTTTACAAGGGGTAATAGGCTGTGCGAATGAAAAATTACATTTTTCATTTTCACGGACCACTGTTCCAAAAATCTGTCAGACACCTGTAAGGCGTAAATGCTCATTGCACCCCTTCTTTATTAGGGTAGGGTTAAATGACTTTTATGAACTTATTTTTTTTTTTTTGCAGTGTTATAGCTCCCGTAGGGGGGTATAACACTGCACACACTGATCTTTTACCCTGATCTCTGCAAAGCCATAGCTTTGCATGGATCAGCGTAATAGGGGGTTGATTGCTCAAGCCTGTAGCTCAGGTAAGGGGGCCTCCGCTTGCGTCCTAGCTAAATCGGGACATCACGATTTTATCATGATAGTCCCGATCAGCCCGACTGAGCTGCCAGGAAGCTTTTACTTTCATTTTCAACGCGGCGATCAACTTTGATTGCCGCGTCTGAAGGGTTAATAGCGCGCGCCACAACGATCAGTTGGCTATTAGCCCAGGGTCCCGGCTATGAATAGCAGCTGGGACCGACCCAGTGTGATGTGGGGTCATGGTGTGACCCCGTTTTAAACACCGGGACCGAGCACAGGGCGTATAGGTACGCCCTGCGTCCTTAAGAGGTTAAAACCCCACAGGTGATTGACAAACTTTCATTAAAATGGGACATGAAAATTAAAAATGGGATTTTTTTTCACTAAAATTCTGGTGTTACCCAAAATTTTTCATTTTCACAAGGGGTAATAGAAGAAAATGCCCCCCAAAATTTGTAACCCCATTTCTCTTGAGTAAGGAAATGCCTTATATGTGGATGTAAAGTGCTCTCTGGGTGTACTAGAGGGCTCAGAAGGGAAGTGACATTGGGCTTTTGGAGGGTGAATTTTGCTGAAATGTTTTTTTTTTTTTTTTTTTTTTGGGGGGGGGGGGAGTCATAGGGCTATATGGCCCTCCAGATGTTGAAAACTTTTACTCCAAGCATGCCCAGACTGCCCAGGCATGCTGGAAGTTGTAGTTCTGCAACATCTGGCCCTTCAGATGTTGCCAAACTATAACGCTCAGCATGCTTGAACTGTCTGGACATGCTGGGAGTTGTAGCTTTCCAACATCTGGAGGGCTACAGTTTCGACACCACTGTATAGTGGTCTCCCAACTGTGCACTTCCAGATATTGCAAAACTACAACTCCCAGCATGCCGATACTATTTATGCATGCTGGGAGTTGTAGTTCAGCAACATCTGAAGGGCCAGATGTTGCAGAACTACAATGCTCAGCATGGCTGGACTGTCTGGGCATGCTGAGAGTTGTTGGTTTGCAACATCTGGAGATCCACAGTTTGAAGACCACTATACAGTGGTGTCCAAACTGTAGCCCTCCAGATGTTGCAAAACTACAACTCCCAGCATGCCCAGACAGCCTTTGGTACCGCCGCGTGCGTAAATGTCCGAACCATAAAAATATAAAGTTAGCTAAACCATGCGGTCGATAGCGGACACAGGAAAAAATACCAAAGTCCAAAATTGTGCATTTTTGGTTACTTCATATACCATAAAAATATTAATAAAAAGCGATCAGAGTGCCATCAAAACAAAAATTGTACCGATAAAACCTACAGACCACGGCGCAAGAAAATGAGCCCTCATATAGCCCTGTACGCGGAAAAAAAAGTTATAGGGGTCAGAAGATGACAATTTTAGACATACTAATTTTGGTGCATGTATTTAGAAATGGGCGAATCGAAGCTGACAAAGTCGAATTCGTTCCGAATTTCATGAAAAACTCGATTTGGAACGAATCCGAATTTCCTTGTGCTTTGTGGTAACTAATCCCTTCATTTAGCATTTTGTGCGCGCCTGGGGGTTAAAATGGCAGCTACACTTGTGAGGACATGGGTCAAGGAAGTCTGGGAAGGGGGGTAGGCAGGATCACCCTGAATCACATGGCGGCATGCAGCCTATGAGCAGCCAGCCAGCCCTGTGATGTCACAGCCCTATATATTCGGCAGCCATTGCCGAAGACGAGCATTTCTCATTTTGCTGAGAGAGCAGAGACTGTGTGTGTGCACTAATCATTGTTACTGACAATACAAATCTTTACAGTGGCAAATCTATTCACCTCAAGCCCACATTTGTTTTGACTACAGAGAGAGCAGACACTGCTGAATAAAAGCACTAAAAGACTTATGCACTAGATTGTTACGCTTATATCTGGAGCAACCTTACTGGGCCGTATTACTCTAAAAAAGTGAAATATGTATGCTCTCTGCAGTTTTATGCTTTTTCTGGTTAAAGCTAATAAGGGTCAGTAAGTGTAAAAGCACTAAAAGACTTAACCTCTTAAGGACGTAGGGTGTACCTGTACGCCCTACGCCCGATCCCGGTGTTTTGACCCCGCATCACACGAGGTCGGTCCTGGCTGCTATTCATAGCCGGGACCCTCGGCTAAAAGCGCACGGCACCAATCGTTGTGCTTATTAACCCTTCAGACGCGGCAATCAAAGTTGTCCGCCGCGTCTGAAAGTGAAAGTAAACGCTACCCGGCAGCTCGGTCAGGCTGATCGGGACATCGCGATAAAATCGCGATGTCCCGATCAGCTAGGACACGAGCGGAGGTCCCCTTACCTGTCTCTGCTGCTTCCGATCTGGGTTTGATTTCTCCAATCCTGAGCTACAGGCTTGAGCAATCGAGCCCCTTTCTCGCTGATCCATACAAAGCTATGGCCTTACAGGGATCAGCATAAGAGATCAGTGTGTGCAGTGTTATAGGTCCTTTTGGGAGCTATAGCACTGCAAAAAAAAGTGAAAAAAAAAAAAAAGTTAACAAGGGTCATTTAACCCTTCCCTAATAAAAGTTTGGATCACCCCCCTTTTCCCATAAAAAAAAAACTGTGTAAATGAAAATAAAAATAAACATATGTGGTATCTCCGCGTGCGGAAATGTCCGAACTATAAAAATATATCATTAATTAAATCGCACGGTCAATGGCGTACGGGCAAAAATCCAAAATCGCTTATTTTTGGTCACTTTTTATATCATGAAAAAAATAAATAAAAAAGCGATCAAAGAGTCCGATCAAAAAAAAAATGGTACCGATAAAAACTTCATAAAACTTCAGATTCCTCATACCGGCCCATACACTGAAAAAAAAAAAGTTAGAGGGTTTAGAAGATGAGAATTTTTAACATATACATTTTCCTGCATGTAGTTATGATTTTTTTCCGAAGTATGACAATACCCAACCTATATAAGTAGGGTATCATTTTAACCGTATGGACCTACAGAATAAAGATAAGGTGTTATTTTTACCGAAAAATGCACTGCGTAGAAAATGAAGCCCCCGAAAGTTACAAAATTAAATTTTTTCTTCAATTTTGTCACACAATTAATTTTTTTGCCGTTTTGCCGTGGATTTTTGGGTAAAATGAATAATGCCACTGCAAAGTAGAATTGGTGGTGAAAAATAAGCAATTATATGGAATTTTATGTGCAAAATTGAAAGTGTTATGATTTTTAGAAGGTGATGAGAAAAAAATGAAAATGCAATAACGGAAAAACCCTGCGTCCTTAAGGGGTTAAGCACTAGATTGTTACACTTATTTCTGGTGCAGCCTTACTGGGGCGTATTACTCTTAAAAAAGTTAAATATATACGCACTCCGCTGTTGAACACGTTTTCTGTTTCAAGCGTATAGTGGCCTGTTAGTGTTAAAGCAGGGAACTATATGCACACACTGAGTGTTCCGCAAGTTTCTGTTGCAGCCGTATAGGGGCGTATTGCTCTATAAAAAGTAAAATATATACGCTCACCACTGTTCTACAAGTATGTCAGACAGAGCAGTGCCAGGCCATGCAAAGAGGAGTGGCAGAGGTCTACATTTTTCAGTCACAGGCAGAGGTCACAGCAGAGTAGGGGCGTGTGGCAGCAGGATTTGCAGCAAGAGATCTGAGCTCCCGGTGTCAGCTAGTGGTCGTGTCTTGACCAGCAACCCAGCAACCGTCATTGATTGGTTAACTTCATCCCAAGTGACATCCAGTTGGTGGATTCCTCACACTCAACCCTAGTTTGCATGGCCTGCTCATCACCGAACCGGCAGCAGTATGGGCCCACTCATCCAACGGCGCAGAAGCTGAATGTGCTCTGGTCCAAGTTGCTGGTGCTGCAGTCCCTCCCTTTTCAAGAGATGGACTCTGCACCTTTCAGAGAACTGATGGCTTGTGCCGAGCCGAGGTGGAGAGTCCCAAGCCGTCATTTATTTTTGAAAATGGCAGTACCAGTCCTGCACAAATATAGCACAGAAGGTGGGCCAGTCTGTCGGTGTATACCAAAGTGCATGGCAGCACCAATGTGGGAAGCTGTAACTATGGTCAAGGACAATACATGCCCTTTATTGCCCACTGGGTAAATGTTGTTCCTGCGCAGCCACACCAGCAACTTTGCCAGGTCCACGCTCTCACGCTGTTGGTCCTGCGACAATGTCCGACTCTGCCTCCTCATTCTCCACCATGGCTGGGGGGCCCTCTGCGCTCACATTCCACTGCCATGGCTGCTGGGGAGGGGTGGGGTGGCAGGAGCAGTACCAGCTCCATCAGCAGCAGCCTGAGTCTACAGTCGCTGATGAGTAGCTTTCTATACTTGCATAGGAAAGCAACTAATCAGCAGCTGCAGGTAGACCTTGAGCAGGACCCGAACCAGCAGGTGGTGGCATACTTGGACATAACCCTGCCAACCTACATTGAAGAGCCGCTGGACTTCTGGGCAGCCAAACTGAATTTGTGAGTTTGCCCTGGAAAAGCTGTCCTGCCCAGCCAGTAGTGTGCCATCAGAGCGGGTGTTTAGTGCGGCGGGGGCCATAATAACCCCAAGGTGAACTCGCCTGTCCACCAAAAATGTGGAGAGACTGACCTTTGTAAAGATTAATCAGGCTTGGATCAGCCAGGATTTCCACCCATCAATGCCTGATGCATAATATTAGATTATCCATGGTGCCACACCAACACTTTGACATAAAAGAATGATTTCTTCTGCCTACCTGCCTCAGCTACTATGCTGATCCAGCCATCTGCCTGATGACACACATTTGATGCCAAGTACTCCTTCTTTCACCCAACTTCATCAACAGGTACTGGTATTGCCACCCACCGCCCCACTCTGTTACCGGGTCATTTTCAGGACTCCTGATGCTGCTGCTGCCACCTCCAGGCTTTGTCATTGTGCCACCATATAGTCTCCTCATGTTGCTGCTACCTCCAGGCTCTGTCATTGTGCCGCCCAATGGTCTTGTCATGCTGCTGCCACCTCCAGACTGTGTCATTGTCCTGCCCTATGGTCTCATCATGCTGCTGACACCTCCAGGCCCTGTCATTGTGCCGCCCTATGGTCTTGTCATGCTGCTGCCACTTCCAGGTTGTCATTGTGCTGCTCTGCAGCCTACGTAGGCTGCCGCCACCTCCAGGCTGTGTCATTGTGACATCATATGGTCTCCTCATGCTGCCGCCACCTCCATGCTGTGTCATTATGCCGTCATATGGTCTCCTCACACTGCTGCCACCCCCAGGCTCTGTCTTTGTGCAGCCATATGGTCTCTTCATGCTGCTGCCACCTCCAGGCTTTGTAATTGTGCTGCCCTATGGTCTTGTCATGCTGCTGCCACTCCCAGGCTCTGTCATTGTGCCATTCTGCAGCCTACATAGGCTGCCGCCAGCTCCAGGTTGTGTCATTGTGCCACCATATGGTCTCCTCATGCTGCTGCCACCTCGAGACTATGTTATTGTGCCGCACTATGGTCTCATTATGCTGCTGCCCTCTCCAAGCTCTGTCATTGTGCCGCCCTTCTGTCTCATCATGCTGCTGCCACCTCCAGGCTGTGTCATTGTGCCACCATGTGATCTCCTCATGCTGCTGCTGCCACTTCAAAGCTGTGTCATTGTGCCGCCATATGGTCTCCTCATGCTGCTGCCACCTCCAGGCTCTGTCAGTGTGCGGCCCTATGGTCTCATCATACTGCTGCCACCTCCAGGCTCGGTCATTGTGCCACCCTATTGTCTCGTCATGCTGTTGCCACCTCCAGGCTCTTCGATTGTGCCGCTCTGCGGCCTACATAGGCTGTCGCCACCTTTAGACTGTGTCATTGTGCCACCATATGATCTCATGCTGCTGGTGGCACATTAAACTCGTTAATCTCTTTAAACTCTTCAATTGACATATCAAAGATCTCTTTAATCTCTTCAATTGTGATGCCATATGGTCTCTCGACCCTGCTGCCACATCCAGACTGTCATTGTGCCGCTCTGTGTCAGTGATTCTAATAGCGATGCCTGTAATCTGTATGTCATACTGAATAACAGTATTATTTAACTACCCCAGCACACTCCCTATTTGTGTTATGTCAAGGCAAAATGTTCTACACCCCCATTGAGACTCTCTGTAGCCCAGAAATAGCCGGTTTTATTGGCGATTCGCCGCAAATATATTGGGAAGGAACAATTTTTTTCAGAAAATTCGTAGAATCGGCCATCTCTACATGTAGTTATAATTTTTTGGAGGTAGTAAACTAAAACAAAACCTGCATTAATTGGGTATCCCTGTAACTGTATGGACCTACAGAATTAAGATAATGTGTAATTTTTACCGAAAAGTGCACTACGTAGAAACAGAATCCATAAAAATGTGTAAAATGGGGCCCCACAGGGCCTAGCGCAGTTTACCTGACAGGACAATTCGTCGAATCGGCCATCTCTACATGTAGTTATAATTTTTTTGAGGTAGTAAACTAAAATAAAACCTGCATTAATTGGGTATCCCTGTAGCTGTATGGACCTACAGAATTAAGATAATGTGTAATTTTTACCGAAAAGTGCACTACGTAGAAACAGAATCCATAAAAATGTGTAAAATGGGGCCCCACTGGGCCTAGCGCAGTTTACCTGACAGGACACACGCCAGTACTGCAACACCACACATATTATTAGAATTTATAGTAAGTAGGCTCTAGATAATAACTTTATCTTACCTTCCTCCCTTGTAGCCTCAGATATTAGGAAGTCTCAAGATGGTCTCCACTGACAGTCTTCTTTATGGACTCAAACAGACAGACAGACGACATTGTCAGTTCCCCCTGGCTGTAGACGCTACAATCTGGAGCTTCAGAAAACATCAGTGACACCGGCCGTGGACAGTGACCCCTGATACTGGAGCAACGAGGGAACAGGGGAAGGTGATTTAAAGTTTTTATTATTTTTATAAAGTAGGCTAGGAAAAAGTGAATACATATACCTATGTACAAGCACATGGGTTTGCACAATAAAACTTTATAAAGCCATTTATCATGTTTCCGAACCATAATGGGGCCACAAGATTACTTAAATCAGTTTTTGTTGATTTTACACTTTTTTTTTTTTTTTTTTTTAACACTCTTATCTCTCTTTCACCATAACCATATCTTTTACTGGAATCCTTTTACTTTGTTTTTGTTTTCTTCACATATATCAGTTCCTGTAAGCTTCAATATGATGCAATGATTATTTAATTTTTTTTTTATTTATGTTACCCCTTCCCTATTTTTGGTTTTCACTTAGACCCAAATATATATACTTTTAAACTTTGGTCAGATTCTTGTGCTTCACCAGCTGCAGTGTGTGCACAGACTAAATGTCTCTCATATGATGCTTTTTTATCTGAATTATTTTTACTGGAAGAGACTGGGTTAAGTCTTTTTTTTTCAGGCTTTTTTTTTTTGCATGTCACAACAGAGATAGTTTGGATTCAAGTAATGTATTGTTAGTTCAGTGGTGGTAATGTGAAGAAAGTATGCCAACATATACCGTGGTGGTAACAGGCCTTGTGAGATTATAGGACTAAACATAATAAAAGGGCAGGGTCATGCAGGGCGCATCCGCAGCATATTTCACGCTGTGGAAGCACCAATGGCAGTCACAGAGGGACTGTAGAGTAAGCTCCTGACTGCAGCCGGGAGCTCAATCTGCAGTCCCTCTTTGACTGCCATTGGCGCATCCACAGTGTGAGATACACTGCGGATGTGCCCTGTGTTACCCTGCCCCAATGGTGACTTAGTTCAGTCCTTTCCCCACACGTATATATTCCTTTTGCGGCACTTGGAAGCATTGTCTGCTGCAAGAAAAAAGAATTGCCATTATATTGATTCCTTAAAGGGGCACTCCGGCGCTAAGACATCTTATCCCCTATCCAAAGGATAGGGGATAAGATGCCTGATCGCGGGGGTCCCGCCGCTGGGGACCCCCGTGATCTTGCATGCCGCACCCCATTAGAATCAGCCCCCGGAGTGTGCTTTGGATGTCTTAGCACATGTGACTATATCATTTAATCTGTTTGCCTGTAAAATTTAATCTGATTCATAATACAATGAATTATTTTTTGGCTGCTCTGATTCATTGAACATTGGTTGGTTTACAAGATGTGAGTACTTGAATTGTAATTTGTTAAACATTTATAGAATGTTATAACTCATAAGGTTATTATACACTTGTTTGCAAAAAAAGTTTAGATTTCTTCCATCTTGCTAAAAATATGGAATTGAACTCTTAATAAAGTCTAAATGGTTGATGGTATGATGGCGTGCTAATCTAGGCCAGTCAAATGTGCCAAGTGGTAACCTTGGCGGACTCTTGGCAGAAATAATACACTCTGTTATGTATAGTGCAGGGGCTGAGGGGGCATTGCATGAGTTTCTTTGGTGGTCTTCACGAGACAGCAAATCAGGTTCTGTACTTAGTAGTTTTGCCTGAAGCATCTGATTTTGTTTTACCATGGGGGAGATTGATCAAAACCTGTGCAGAGAGAAAGTTGACCAGTTGCCTATAGCAACCAGATAGCTTCTTTCATTTTCAAAAAGGCCTCTTAAAAACAAAAGAAGCAATCTGATTGGTTTCTATGGGCCACTGGTCAACTTTTCCGCTGCACAGGTGATAAATCTCCCCCATATCTTTTTCAGAGTTGGACACCATAGCCCTCATTTACCTTTTTTCCATCTTTTCATTGTGAACTTTTGTTTATTTTTTCCTCACATTCATGAATATGTTTATTCATGTTGTAAAACCTGTCAGTTTTCATTTATTTAACCCGTTAACAACGATGGACGTAAATGTACGTCATGGTGACGTGGTACTTAACGCACCATGACGTACATTTATGCGCCGCCATGATCGCGAGCATCGGAGCGATGCTCGCGTCATGCGTGGCAGGTCCCGGCTGCTATCAGCAGCCAGGGACCTTCCGGTAATGGCGGACATCCGCGATTGGGCGGATGTCCACCATTAACCCCTCAGATGCCGTGATCAATACGGTCACGGCATCTGCGGCAGTGCGGTACTTTCAATGGATGATCGGATAGCCCGCAGCGCTGCCGCGGGGATCCGATCATCCAGCATAGCAGACGGAGGTCCCCTCACCTGGCTACGGCCATCTCCCAGGGTCTTCTGCTCTGGTCTGAGATCAAGCAGACCAGAGCAGAAGATCACTGATAATACTGATCAGTGCTATGTCCTATACATAGCACTGAACAGTATTAGCAATCAACTAATTGCTATGAATAGTCCCCTATGGGGACTATTAAAGTGTAAAAATAAAAGTTAAAAAAAGTTAAATAAAAAAGTAAAAAAATGTGAAAAATCCCCTCCTCAATAAAAATGTAAAATGTCCGTTTTTCGCATTTTACCCCCAAAAAAGCGTAAAAAATATAATGAATACACATATTTGGTATCACTGCATGCGTAAAAGTCTGAACTATTAAAATATTTTGCTAATTATCCCATATGGTGAACGGCGTAAACGTAAAGAAATTAAAAAAGTCCAAAATTGCTGCTTATTATTCCAAAAAAAATGTATAAAAAAATTATAAAAAGTAAAACCTAAGCAAAAGTGGTACTGATAAAAACTACAGATCATGGCGCAAAAAATTAGCCCTCATAACGCCCCATATACGGAAAAATTTGAAAGTTATAGGTGATCAAAATAGGGCAATTTCAAACATACTAATTTTGTTAAAATGGTTTGAGATTTTTTTTTTTTTAAGCGGTACAAATTTAGATAAGCATATAACATGGTTATCATTTTAATCGTATTGATCCACAGAATAAAGAAAACATTTCATTTGTACTGGAAAGTGTACAGCGTGAAAAAAAAACTTCCAAAATTTGTTAAATTGCGGTTTTCTTTTCAATTTTCCCACATAAATAATAATTTTTTGGTTGCGCCGTACATTTTATGGTAACATAAGTGATGTAATTACAAAGTACAATTGGTGATGCAAAAAACAAGCCCTCATATGGGTCTGTGGATGGAAATATAAGAGAGTTATGATTTTTAGAAGGCGAGGAGGAGAAAACAAAAATGCAAAAATAAAATTGGTCTGGTCCTTAAGGCCAAAATAAGCCTGGTCCTTAAGGGGTTAATGCCAAAAGCAGGGTGAACAATTAAATGCCTCACACGAATTGTGAAAAAATATTCAAAAACCATGCCCACTTTTATGAAAATTAGCTGAAAATGATGGATTGGAAAAACAGGAAAACATTGGTGATAATAAATAGTGATATGCATTTCCTCAAAGTTGTTTAATCAAAAGTCACATGGGATTTCAATAATATAGTACATTATGTCAAGGAAGGCTCCGAATCCACTAAATAAACATGCAACCAAGACCAGGACAAGTTACCAGAGGAGTCCTTGGTCACCTGGGGAGAAATTTTAAGGAAAGGGCATTATTTGTGGAAAAAGGTAAAAATCTATCTTTGCCACTAAAAACAACCTGTAAGCCAGTGTACAGTATGCTGTCCTCTCTAAGGAAGGCATGAAGTATTGACAGACACACTTGCAAATAATATTCCCCAGAGGACCCCTTTAATAAGTTCACCACTTTGTTGCAAGTTTGTAAATGCGTTTATACTGTTTATATTATTCAAAGAGAAATCAACCAAAGGGTTGGAAATGGGGTACATAAATACCTGAATGCAAACCATATTAGGATCTTGGGGTATAAAACCTCTTTTACTGTAGCCTTCCTTTTTCTTATATAAAACTTATATTTTACTGATATACTCTTAAAATAATAAAACTTTGTGTTCCCTGTATGTTGCTTAAAGGGTACCTCTCATCAAATAAACTTTTGATATATTTTAGATTAATGAATGTTGAATAACTTTCCAATAGCATGTTAATGAAAAATATGCTTCTTTCTATTGTATTTTTCCCGATCAGTCCTGTCAGCAAGCATTTCTGACTCATTCTGGAGTCCTAAACACTCAGAGCTGCCAGCCTGCTTTGTTCACAGCCAAACAGGCTGTGAACAAATGAGGCTGGCAGCTCTTAGTGTTCTCCTTTGTGAACAAAGCAGACTGGCAGCTCGTAGTGTTTAGGACTCCAGCATGAGTCTGAAATGCTTGCTGCCAGGACTGGTAGGGAGACCCCTAGTGGTCATTTCTTCAAAGTGGAAAATTAAATAGAAAGAAGCATATTTTTTAATAACATGCAATTGTAAAGTTATTCTGCATACAATATTCTATAATATATCAAAAGTTTTTTTGATGAGAGGTACCCTTTAAAATATACAGGTCCCTTTAACTTTATAACATGTTTTTTGTTCTCTGATAGATATACAAATATTTGGGCACCCGTAGTTTGCTCTTATTAGAAATCTAAGGAACTGATTTAAAATTTCAAACACTAGCCTCCCCTACATGTTTTGCGGCCCCAGCCACGTCATCAGGGGTTTAATGACCTCAGTAAGCAAACTTACACAGAACAGTCTACAGATGTGCAAGATTCATCAAACAGAGCCCCTAGAGCACAGTTTTAGTAAATTCCCCCCACTGTGTTGTAGTGTGCTCATACTCTGTCTGAACTCTTTAAAAGGGTTGTGCCAAAGTTATAACTAGTATTGATATGCTGAGTGGAAGCTTTATTGGAGTTGTGAAAGGCGGCAGCCACTGTGGCCTGTGAGTTTTTTTACAGTCATGCAAGCAAGAGGACTAGTTAGGGGAGTCCCTGGGAAGAATGTGCAGTTAAAGAAGAAATTTGGTGTACAATAAGGTAAAACTGATACAGCGCAATTTGCAAGGTAAGTTTACCTGTGGCAAATTATGTGGTCTGTTGAAATAAAGCTTAAAAAAAGTTCAAGTGGCTCTGTATTTCTGTTATTACAAGTTGAAGAAAGCAAATGGGGGGAGTGCGGAAATATGTCCATAGCAGCTAGTGATTCTTGGCTAGTTTTCTGGCTAAGTTGACAAAATAACTCAAGGATAAGGAATTGCAAAACAAAGACAAATGAAAAAATCTTATAATCACCCTTTAGATCTTCACCTGTCCAGTGCCTCTACTGCTCTGGAATTTCCAACATAAGTGATTTGATGATGCCATATATATCATGCCTTTGAGACTGTTCTGTAACCACAAACCTTATTGTGCCACTCTTTGTGTTTGCAAACCATTAATGTGTAGCACGGGTGTTTGAGAGAAATACAGAAATCCATCTTTTCAACTATCCATCATCTATTTAAAGGGGTACTCCGGTGGAAAGCAATTTTTGTTTTCATTTAAACTTGCTCCAGAAAGTTAAACAAATTTGTAAATTGCTACAATTAAAAAAAAAATCTTAATCCTTCCAGTACTTATCAGCTGCTGTATTCTCCAGAGGAAGTTGAGTTGTTCTTTTCTGTCTGACCACAGTGCTCTATACTAACACCTCTGTCCATGTCAGGAACTATCCAGAGTAGGAGCAAATCATAATAGCAAACCTCTCCTACTCTAGATTTGCTCCTACTCTGGACAGTTCCTGACATGGACAGAGGTGTCAGCAGAGAGCACTGTGATCAGACTGAAAAGAACAACTCATCTTCCTCTGTAGTATACAGCAGCACTGGTACTGGACTAAGTACTGCAAGGATTAAGATTTTTAAGTAGAAGTAATTTATAAATATGTTTAATTTAACCGTTTAAGGCAATCTCTGCGAATGGGCTGACATAATCCCTTTACACTTCTTCTTTAAGGCAATTGAATTTTCTTTTAGTTGCTAGAAATTATGGATGTAATATGGTGAGAGAAAACTGGTGAGAGAACACAGGAATAGACTTTCATTGTATGACAAGTTTCCACTGTAACATATACAGTGTAGAGAGGGTGGCCAGAGTAGTCCTACATGTGTGTAAAGAACATATGGGGTGTACATAAATGAAAGAAAAAAAGTTCACAGGTGTCTTTTATTCAGGTAACAAGCTGAGATTAGGAGCACTCTCTTAAAGGGAGTGCTATTAATCTCAACTTTTCTGACTACATAAAAGACACATGTCCACAGAAGCAATAAATCGATCAGATTCCAGACTCTCCACCATGGCCAAGACCAATGAGCTGTCCAAGAATGTCATGGACAGGATTGTAGACCTACACAAGGCTTGAATGAGTGGCAAGACCATCGCCAATCATCCTGGTGAGAAGTTTACAACAATTGGTGTAATTATTCACAAATGGAAGAAACACAAAATAATAGTTAGTCTCCTCTTGGTTGGGAGCTCCATGCCAGAACTCATCTCAAGGAGTTTCAATGATGATGAGAATGGTGAGGAATCTGCTCAGAACTACACAGAAGGATCTTATCAATTATTCCAAGGCAGCAGTAATCATGGTCACCAAGAACATATTTGGTAACAAACTACACCGTAAAGGACTGAAATCCTGCAGCTCCACAAGCTCAAGAAAGCACATGTACAGGCCTGTCTGAAGTTTGCCAATGAACAACTGTCTCTGTTTAAATAAAATGACTATTAAATTTACAGATCATTATTTGTCAGTGGGCAAACAAACAATATCAGCAGAGGATCAAATCATTTTTATTCCATCACTGTATTAAAAACTAGCTGAGTACCCGCTGTTGCCTGTTTTTTCCTACCTAAGCCTTGTGGGGAAGGAAAAGCAACAATGGAGAAAGCTTTTGTCCTCCTTTTGTTATTTTTTATCCCGTCTCCATATCCCAACCCCATATCCTGACCTTTTGTCTCATCCTTATATCCCGACCTCATATACTGTCCTCATATCCTGTTCTTATATCTAATCCTCATATCCCGTCCTCATATCCTGACCTCGTATACAACCTTATATCCCGTCCCCATATCCTGACCTCATATAAGGCCTTATATCCTGTCCCCATATCCTGACCTCATATACAACCTTTTAGCCCATCCCAATATCCTGTCCTAATATCTCATCTTCATTTGCCTTCCTCATATCCCGTCCTTATGTGACGTGGCTTTGTGGGAGTGGCCGGGCGTGATTTGCTAGCCAGACCGATGCACAAAAAGGATAGAAAAGAAAATAGGTGTGACTTAAATGGTGGGCGTGGCTTTGCAAGATGGGGCATAGCACTTGGGGAGGGTAGGGCTTTACAACCGGGCTGATGCACTCACCAGGAGATGCAGAGCGGAGCTTGTGGATTAAGGCACTGGAAATCCCACATACTTGCATGGGACTTGAAACAAAAACCCCATCCTTCACGTAAGGAGCTAGGTTAGGGTTAATTTAACTATCCTATATTTTTATTACATAAGTAATTTGCGTACTAAGTATTATCGGAATATCTCCAGCCGTACGGAAGTTATGCTGGAACATACATTTGCCCTGTTTTTCGCAAATGGGGGTAGGTAAGGGTTAAATTAACTATATTTTTAGTGGACATATAAATAACATGTGACCGAGTAATATTGAAAGATCTCTAGTCTTTTGCTGGATAAAGTGGAAAAGGATATTCCGCTCATTGACATGGCCAAAAGCTAAACCAATTCAGTAGCACAGCGGGTTCATACCTGTTGCCTTGCTACATTGCCCTTCAAATTCCACACATGTTTAAAGGGGTACTCCACTGTCCCAGTGTTCAGAACATTTAATTCCAAAAGCTGGGTGCGGGTTGCGGGGTGGTGACATCACGGCCACGCCAGCTTGTGATGTCCCATCACGCCCCCCTAAATGCAAGTCTATGGGAGGGGGCATACACTCCCTCCCATAGACTTGCATTGAGGGGGCATGGCCATGACATCACAACCCCGCAGCCCGCACCCAGCTTTCGGAACTAAATGTTCTGAATGTTGGGGAAGTGGAGTACCCCTTTAATGTTACGATAACTTGCAAAATGGTTACAACACTTTATATAGTTAAATATCTTCTCTTTTTTGCAGAAAATCCAACAACAAACTTCATATAATTTTAAAGATCAATATTTTCAACACAGTATAGGTTTTTACCATTTGCCATACCATTACAGCAATAATATACACATAACATTGTTTACACCACTAAATCTATGATTTTTTAAGTTATTTGAAATTTTATTGAGAACTTGATTTTATATTCCTATATTCCTATTTTATATTCCTCGCTAAACAGGTTATTTGGTTGATGAGCTTCAATGTTAATATAATAAAAATATATGCAAGCCACGCATACTCTGATTGTATCACAGCTGAATATGTCTACAATAGGGAAGAATTTAGATGAACTTATAGATAACCAATAGGCACCCAATACCAATCTGCTGTACTGTACCTACAGCCAACAGTATTGATTTGTATGTAGGGCATTGCATCTAAAGAAAAACAATGTTTTACTTTTTTTTTCATATAAAGCACAGGTAAAACTACATTTCAAATATATAGTTCAATATTAGAAAATGGATCATAGAAGAGATATTTAGGGTAGGGTCACACACAGCGCATCCACAGCATATTTGATGATGCGGATGCGCTGCTGGCAGTCACAAAGTGACTGCAGTGCGAGCTCCCTGCTCCCTGTACATCTGTGTGTCTGCTTGTAGCAGTGGATTTCCTGCCGGCAGTCACGAGCTGACACACAGAGCTACTTGGCCACAGCAGAGAGCTTGTTCTGCAGTCGCTCTGTGACTGCTGACAGGGCATCCAAAACGTAAAATACGGTGTGGATACACTGTGTGTGTTAGCCTACCCTTAAAGGGGTACTCCGCTCCTAGACAGGTTATCCCCTATCTAAAGGATAGGGGATAACATGTCTGATCACAGAGGTCTGGCAGCTGTGAGGGGGTGTGATGGCTATGTATTCATGTCTAAGGGAGGGGTATGGGAGGGGGTGTGACGGCTATGTACAATGTACAATCAGACATGTTACCCTCTATCCTTTGGATAGGGGATAACATGTCTAGGGGCAGAGTATCCCTTTAACAGATTTTCCACCAGGAATTTAACCCCTTAAGGACTGAGCCCTTTTTCACCTTAAGGACATTTTTTGCAATTCTGACCACTGTCACTTTAAACATTAATAACTCTGGAATGCTTTAAGTTATCAATCTGATTCCGAGATTGTTTTTTCGTGACATATTCTACTTTAACATAGTGATAAAATTTTGTGGTAACTTGCATCCTTTCTTGGTGAAAAATCCCAAAATTTGATGAAAAATTTGAAAATTTTGCATTTTTCTAACTTTGAAGCTCTCTGCTTGTAAGGAAAATGGATATTCAAAATATATATTTTTTAATTCACATATACAATATGTCTACTTTATGTTTGCATCATAAAATTGATGAGTTTTTACTTTTGGAAGACACCAGAGGGCTTCAAAGTTCAGCAGCAATTTTCCAATTTTTCACAAAATTTTGAAACTCGCTTTTTTTCAGGGACCAGTTCAGGTTTGAAGTGGATTTGAAGGGTCTTCATATTAGAAATACCCCATAAAAGACCCCATTATAAAAACTGCACCCCTCAAAGTATTCAAAATGACATTCATTCAGCGTTTTAACCCTTTAGGTGTTTCACAGGAATAGCAGCAAAGTGAAGGAGAAAATTCACAATCTTCATTTTTTACACTCGCATGTTTTTGTAGACTCAATTTTTGAATTTTTGCAAGGGGTAAAAAGGAGAACATTTTTACTTGTATTTGAAACCCAATTTCTCTCGAGTAAGCACATACCTCATATGTCTATGTTAATTGTTCGGCGGGCGCAGTAGAGGGCTCAGAAGGGAAGGAGCGACAAATGATTTTTGGGGGGCATGTCACATTTAGGAAGCCCCTATGGTGCCAGAACAGCAAAAAAAACACATGGCATACCATTTTGGAAACTAGACCCCTCGGGGAACATAACAAGGGGTAAAGTAAACCTTAATACCCCACAGGTGATTCACGACTTTTGCATATGTAAAAAAAAATAAAAAATTTCCCTAAAATGCTTGGTTTCCCAAAAAATTTACATTTTTACAAAGGGTTAAAGCAGAAAATCCCCCCCAAAATTTGAAGCCCAATTTCTCCCGATTCAGAAAACACCCCATATGGGGGTGAAAAGTGCTCTGCTGGCGCACTACAGATCTCAGAAGAGAAGGAGTCACATTTGGCTTTTTTGAAGGAAATTTTGCTCTGGGGGCATGCCGCATTTAGGAAGCCCCTATGGTGCCAGGACAGCAAAAAAAAACACATGGCATACCATTTTGGAAACTAGACCCCTTGGGGAACGTAACAAGGGGTAGAGTGAACCTTAATACCCCACAGGGGTTTCACAACTTTTGCATATGTAAAAAAAATAATAAAAATTACCTAAAATGCTTGGTTTCCCAAAAAATTTACATTTTTACAAAGGGTTAAAGCAGAAAATACCCCCCAAAATTTGATGCCCAATTTCTCCCGATTCAGAAAACACCCCATATGGGGGTGAAAAGTGCTCTGCTGGCGCACTACAGGTCTCAGAAGAGAAGGAGTCACATTTGGCTTTTTTGAAGGAAATTTTGCTCTGGGGGCATGCCGCATTTAGGAAGCCCCTATGGTGCCAAGCCAGCAAAAAAAAAACACATGGCATACCATTTTGGAAACTAGACCCCTTGGGGAACGTAACAAGGGGTAAAGTGAACCTTAATACCCCACAGGGGTTTCACAACTTTTGCATATGTAAAAAAAAAAAATTACCTAAAATGCTTGGTTTCCCAAAAAATTTACATTTTTACAAAGGGTTAAAGCAGAAAATACCCCCCAAAATTTGAAGCCCAATTTCTCCCGATTCAGAAAACACCCCATATGGGGGTGAAAAGTGCTCTGCTGGCGCACTACAGGTCTCAGAAGAGAAGGAGTCACATTTGGCTTTTTTGAAGGAAATTTTGCTCTGGGGGCATGTCGCATTTAGGAAGCCCCTATGGTGACAAGCCAGCAAAAAAAAACCACATGGCATACCATTTTGGAAACTAGACCCCTTGGGGAACGTAACAAGGGGTAAAGTGAACCTTAATACCCCACAGGGGTTTCACAACTTTTGCATATGTAAAAAAAAAAATTTACCTAAAATGCTTGGTTTCCTAAAAAATTTACATTTTTACAAAGGGTTAAAGCAGAAAATAAACAACAATTATTTACCCCGGAATGGGTTAGGGTCAATTAAACATAAACACCATTGACCAAGGGACAAACCCTAGGTCACTAATACCCTTCTTAATCCCACCCCCTAAAACTTAACTTTTATTAAGGTCACTATAGTAATAATGATATGGTGATCAACTGTATTTAAAATGAACCTCCTTGTGTGTCTATATATATATAATCGGTGAACTATGAGCTAATTGCTTCCTAGTAGTTAGTCATAGCCAGTGATCTGCAGTCTCACTGGTTAATAATACACAAGGAAGGTTGTATTAAAAACTGAATATGCCCCCTCTACATGTTTCGTTGCAGCAGCAACGTCTTCAGGAGGGAAATGGGCATCAACCTATGTTGTCAACTCCCCAGGTATTTATGGACCAGACCGTCAAGCTGACACCGCCCCAAACATCGTTTTGACCAATCAGTATTCGCTGATCCTATCAAGTTATCATGCTCACCTGCTATTAATGACACCTATACAGCACCACCAATCAGGTAAGGGCTTTCCTCGTACCTCATTCGTGCGCGCCTCCTGGCGTTTACACCTACGTTCGTCAGCGTGTCTTTGTTTACTTCCGTTATCGGGTCCGCGCATGCGCATTGCCGCTCAGCTCGTTCCTATCTTAGCGCAGGCGCACTGGATCTCGGGCGGCACTTAGGATTCTTCTGTTAGTATTCTAAATAGCGCATGCGTAAGTATAATTCTCCATCTTACTGTTGACAGATTATTTATGTAGTAAACTTAAAACTTGCAGGTTGGCATTAACCCATGCCTATCTAATGACCCAAAGGAAAATTATGTTAGATCTTATGATTATGATCATTACTTTTCATTGGTAGGTCGCAGTATTTATATAGTAGTACAGTACCAATATATGTCATTTCGGTCTACGTATCCATCATGGGCAATTGATATTGACCATGACATGTGGATTACACCATGATATGGGTATATTAGATTTTAGAGGCATCAGGTCATAGACAAGGGGGATCACAAAAAACCTACTTCCATCTGCTAGATGTAATTAGCAGAGATATATGTAATAATGGTATAATTGAGTATTCCATGGGACACATCTCATGGACACCTCACTATTGTGATTAGGGTGACCTAGATATTATTCACATGGCAACTATACGGGTTCATAATATATGTGGTCATTAGAGAGGTCCTGCATGTCAATATTATTCTGGGCTACATATATATTGTGTCTGGTCCATCCTGTATAAGGGAGTATGCAACTTAAAGAATCTACCAATATAACTAAATAATAAATAAATAAGCACAAATTGTGCTAATAGCATTGTCGCAACGAATCATAGGAAGGCTGTGAAGGAGAACCCTTCATTCAACCCATTAGGCGACAGGCTTTTCAGCCTGTAAATCCATTTGGCTTCCTCTCTAAGGAGAATCTTATCGATGTTCCCCTTCCTAGGGCCTAATCTTAGTTGGCACAATCCCCAGAACTTCAAGTCCTGTAATCTACCTCCATGCATAGCATGCATGTGTCTTGCCACAGGTGTATCAGTATTCAACCTGATGTTACTGAGGTGTTGACAAATCCGTCTCCTAAACTCCTGCGTGGTTTTGCCCACGTATAACTTGGGACATCCACAGCTGGCAATGTATATGATGTTCCTAGACCTACAATTCATGAACTGTCTAATTTCGTACTCACGGTTGTCCACTGGATTAACAAATTTCTTAATCCTCGGTAAGTATGGGCAAAAACTGCACTTACCACAGCTGTAGGAGCCAGTTGTTTTGCTCCTCAACCAACTGTGGGGTTCACTCTCCTGGGAGAAGTGACTTCTCACTAGGAGTTCTTTCGGGACCTATGATGGCTATACAGATGCCGTCATGCAGATATTACGTCGCCATTGGCATATGCTATCAGGGGATCCTGATCTAGCAGACGCGATAGGGAACAAACCAAATGTAACCTTTCGTCAGGGGCCTAACCTGAAAGAACTCCTAGTGAGAAGTCACAAGGGCCAAGATACTGTGAAAGTCCAGGCAAAAGTAATCACCGGCTGGTGTTTTACTAAAATAAGTTTTTTTAAGTGTACTGTAGTGCATTTTTCTGCTCTCATAAGCAGATGCCACATACGTACATCTAAGTAGTGTACTATTTTGTACCTGTTAACCGGTCAAGAGCCAAGATACTGTGAAAGTACAGGCAAAAGTACTCACCGGCTGGTGTTCTAGACAAATACTGTTTTAAGCGTAGTGAAGCGTATTGTACTCTCCTCATATACGCACTAAGTATGTAAGGCAGAGAAGTGCCAGGACGTGCACAGAGGAGTGGCAGAGGCCTAAATTCATCAGAGGCAGAGGTTGCAACAGACACTATACCACATATCTACATCTAAGTGGTGTACAATTTTGTGCCTGTTAATCTGTCAAGGGCCTACATTCTGTGAAAGGACAGCCAAGAGAAATCACCGTCTGGTGTTTTACGCAAATAATTTTTGAAGCGTACAGTAGAGCATTTTTCTGCCCTCATAAGTGCATACCACATACCAACATCTAAGTAGTGTACTATTTTAAACCTGTTAATCTGTCAAGGGCCTAGATACTGTGAAAGTCCAGGCAAAAGTAATCACCGGCTGGTGTTTTACTAAAATAAACTTTTTTAAGTGTACTGTAGTGCATTTTTCTGCCCTCATAAGTGCATACTACATACCTACATCTAAGTATTGTACTTTTTTGTACCTGTTAATCTGTTAAGGGCCTAGATACTGTGAAAGGACAGTCAAAAGTACACACCTGCTACTGTTCTAGACAAATACTCTTTTAAGCGTAGTGAAGCGTATTGTACTCCCCTCATATATGCACTAAGTATGTAAGGCAGAGAAGTGCCAGGACGTGCACAGAGGAGTGGCAGAGGGGTAAATTCATTAGGCAGAGGTTGCAACAGACTAGGGGCGAGTATCAACAGGAGTTGTAGTGAGAGGCCTGAGCTACCGGTATTAGATAGCGGTCGTGTCTCGACAAGCAACCCACCTGTCATCATCGATTGGTTAACACGGTCATCCATTTCATCACAAGTGACATCTGATACCCCCAGTCAACAGTCGGTGGGTTCCTCAGACACAACCCTCAGTTGGCATAGCCCGGGAGCAGTCCCTGTCCTCCCATTGCCTCTGTCCTATGCTGTTCCCTCCCCTACAGAAGTATCTTATGCTGTGGGTTCAGCTCCACTATTCACTGAGGACGATCTAATAGAGGACAGTCAGCAGCTACTGCCCAGCCAACAAGTGGAGAAGACATCCGGCGCTTCCTCCGCTAGGGGGGCAAGTAGGAGAGTGACGTGGGAGGTGGTGTTGCAAGGGTTCAGGGTCCTGAAGGAGACACTGTTGAGGAACCTGAGGAGGACATCAGTGACGTGCAGACACTTATTGATGATGATAAATCCGATCACAATTGGGAGCAAGGAGCAGAAGGGGCTTCATCCTCATCAGGAGAAGAGTTGCAGGTTGCCCATGAGGCAGCAGCTGAGCCAGCAAGGTGGTAGCATGGTTGGCAGTCAGCATGGTGGCAGGAGTGGAAATTCTGGAGCCAAACGTGCCCGGGGAGACCACCTGCTTCGGGAGAGCCTACCTTCCCGGGAGGTAGTGGAACAGGGGTTCCTGTAGACGGCGGCAGTAGCAGTCAATTAGTGCGGACTGTTGGTGGGAAAATCAGCTACTCGGCGGTGTGGCAGTTTTTCATCAAGCATCCGGAGGAGGTTCACATAGCCAAATGAAAGATATGTTGGCAGAAGGTGAAGCGTGGCCAGGGTCCCAATGTTGGCACCACCTCCTACTTTTAGTCAGCCATTCCGCCAACAATCCATCAGCAAAGCCATGTCCAAGAGACAACAGTATGCGCACCCTCATCCAATGGCAGAAGCTGAATGTGCTCCTGTCCAAGTTGCTGGTGCTGCAGTCCCTCCCTTTTCAAGCGGTGGACTCTTCACCTTTCAGAGAACTGATGGCTTGTGCCGAGCAGAGGGTGCCAATCCGTCATTTCTTTGCGAAGAAGGCAGTACCAGCCCTGCACAATTTTGTGGAAGAGAAGGTGGGCCAGTCCTTGAGCCTGTCAGTGTGTACCAAAGTGCATGGCAGTGCCGACATCTGGAGCTGTAACTACGGTCAGGGATGATACATGTCCTTTACGGCTCACTGGGTGAATGTGGTTCCTGCAAAGCCACAACACCAAAATGGACAGGTCACGCCACCTCCTCCTCCACGCTCTCAGGCCGTTTGTCCTGTGACAGTGTGTGACTCTGCCTCCTCATCCTCCACCGTGTTCTCAGCCTCCACTGCCCAGACAAATCTCAGTGGCCCTTCAGCATACCTGTTACGCCGAGCGCTCCGGGTCCCCGCTCCTCCCCGGAGCGCTCGCTACACTCTCCTCACTGCAGCGCTCCGGTCAGATCCACTGACCCGGGGCGCTGCGATACTGCCTCCAGCCGGGATGCGATTCGCGATGCGGGTAGCGCCCGCTCGCGATGCGCACCCCGGCTCCCGTACCTGACTCGCTCTCCGTCGGTCCTGTCCCGGCGCGCGCGGCCCCGCTCCTTAGGGCGCGCGCGCGCCGGGTCTTTGCGATTTAAAGGGCCACTGCGCCGCTGATTGGCGCAGTGGTTCCAATTAGCCTAATCACCTGTGCACTTCCCTATATCACCTCACTTCCCCTGCACTCCCTCGCCGGATCTTGTTGCCATTGTGCCAGTGAAAGCGTTTCCTTGTGTGTTCCTAGCCTGTGTTCCAGACCTCCTGCCGTTGCCCCTGACTACGATCCTTGCTGCCTGCCCCGACCTTCTGCTACGTCCGACCTTGCTTCTGCCTACTCCCTTGTACCGCGCCTATCTTCAGCAGTCAGAGAGGTTGAGCCGTTGCTAGTGGATACGACCTGGTCACTACCGCCGCAGCAAGTCCATCCCGCTTTGCGGCGGGCTCTGGTGAAAACCAGTAGTGACTTAGAACCGATCCACTAGCACGGTCCACGCCAATCCCTCTCTGGCACAGAGGATCCACTACCTGCCAGCCGGCATCGTGACAGTAGATCCGGCCATGGATCCCGCTGAAGTTCCTCTGCCAGTTGTCGCCGACCTCACCACGGTGGTCGCCCAGCAGTCACAACAGATAGCGCAACAAGGCCAACAGCTGTCTCAACTGACCGTTATGCTACAGCAGTTACTACCACAGCTTCAGCAATCATCTCCTCCGCCAGCTCCTGCACCTCCTCCGCAGCGAGTGGCCGCTTCTGGTCTACGCCTATCCTTGCCGGATAAATTTGATGGGGACTCTAAGTTTTGCCGTGGCTTTCTTTCCCAATGTTCCCTGCACCTGGAGATGATGTCGGACCAGTTTCCCACTGAAAGGTCTAAGGTGGCTTTCGTAGTCAGCCTTCTGTCTGGAAAAGCCCTGTCTTGGGCCACACCGCTCTGGGACCGCAATGACCCCGTCACTGCCTCTATACACTCCTTCTTCTCGGAAATCCGAAGTGTCTTTGAGGAACCTGCCCGAGCCTCTTCTGCTGAGACTGCCCTGTTGAACCTGGTCCAGGGTAATTCTTCCGTTGGCGAGTATGCCGTACAATTCCGTACTCTTGCTTCAGAATTATCCTGGAATAATGAGGCCCTCTGCGCGACCTTTAAAAAAGGCGTATCCAGCAACATTAAAGATGTTCTGGCCGCACGAGAAATCCCTGCTAATCTACATGAACTCATTCACCTAGCCACTCGCATTGACATGCGTTTTTCCGAAAGGCGTCAGGAGCTCCGCCAAGATATGGACTCTGTTCGCACGAGGCGTTTCTTCTCCTCGGCTCCTCTCTCCTCTGGTACCCTGCAATCCGTTCCTGTGCCTCCCGCCGTGGAGGCTATGCAGGTCGACCGGTCTCGCCTGACACCTCAAGAAAGGACACGACGCCGCATGGAGAATCTCTGCCTGTACTGTGCTAGTACCGAACACTTCCTGAGGGATTGTCCTATCCGTCCTCCCCGCCTGGAAAAACGTACGCTGACTCCGCACAAAGGTGAGACAGTCCTTGATGTCTACTCTGCTTCTCCACGTCTTACTGTGCCTGTGCGGATGTCTGCCTCTGCCTTCTCCTTCTCTACTATGGCCTTCTTGGACTCTGGATCTGCAGGAAATTTTATTTTGGCCTCTCTCGTCAACAGGTTCAACATCCCAGTGACCAGTCTCGCCAGACCCCTTTACATCAATTGTGTAAACAATGAAAGATTGGACTGTACCATACGTTTCCGCACGGAGCCCCTTCTAATGTGCATCGGATCTCATCACGAGAGGATTGAACTTTTGGTCCTCCCCAATTGCACTTCTGAAATTCTCCTTGGACTTCCCTGGCTTCAACTTCATTCCCCAACCCTGGATTGGTCCACTGGGGAGATCAAGAGTTGGGGGCCCTCTTGTTCCAAGGACTGTCTAAAACCGGTTCCCAGTAACCCTTGCCGTGACTCTGTGGTTCCTCCAGTAACCGGTCTCCCTAAGGCCTATATGGACTTTGCGGATGTTTTTTGCAAAAAACAAGCTGAGACTCTACCTCCTCACAGGCCTTATGATTGTCCTATCAACCTCCTCCCGGGCACTACTCCACCCCGGGGCAGAATTTATCCTCTGTCCGCCCCAGAGACTCTTGCCATGTCTGAATACGTCCAGGAAAATTTTAAAAAGGGCTTTATCCGTAAATCCTCCTCTCCTGCCGGAGCCGGATTTTTCTTTGTGTCCAAAAAAGATGGCTCCCTACGTCCTTGCATTGACTACCGCGGTCTTAATAAAATCACGGTTAAGAACCGCTACCCCCTACCCCTCATCTCTGAACTCTTTGATCGCCTCCAAGGTGCCCACATCTTTACTAAACTGGACTTAAGAGGTGCTTATAATCTCATCCGCATCAGAGAGGGGGATGAATGGAAAACGGCATTTAACACCAGAGATGGACACTTTGAGTATCTGGTCATGCCCTTTGGCCTGTGCAACGCCCCTGCCGTCTTCCAAGACTTTGTTAATGAAATTTTTCGTGATCTTTTATACTCCTGTGTTGTTGTATATCTGGACGATATCCTGATTTTTTCTGCCAATCTAGAAGAACACCGCCAGCATGTCCGTATGGTTCTTCAGAGACTTCGTGACAATCAACTCTATGCCAAAATTGAGAAATGTCTGTTTGAATGCCAATCTCTTCCTTTTCTAGGATACTTGGTCTCTGGCCAGGGACTACAAATGGATCCAGACAAACTCTCTGCCGTCTTAGATTGGCCACGCCCCTCCGGACTCCGTGCTATCCAACGCTTTTTGGGGTTCGCCAATTATTACAGGCAATTTATTCCACATTTTTCTACCGTTGTGGCTCCTATCGTGGCTTTAACCAAAAAAAATGCCGATCCCAAGTCTTGGCCTCCTCAAGCGGAAGACGCCTTTAAACGACTCAAGTCTGCCTTTTCTTCGGCTCCCGTGCTCTCCAGACCTGACCCTTCCAAACCCTTCCTATTGGAGGTTGATGCCTCCTCAGTGGGAGATGGAGCTGTTCTTCTACAAAAAAATTCTTCCGGGCATGCTGTCACTTGTGGGTTTTTTTCTAGGACCTTCTCTCCGGCGGAGAGGAACTACTCCATCGGGGATCGAGAGCTTCTAGCCATCAAATTAGCACTTGAGGAATGGAGGCATCTGCTGGAGGGATCAAGATTTCCAGTTATTATTTACACCGATCACAAGAACCTCTCCTACCTCCAGTCTGCCCAACGGCTGAATCCTCGCCAGGCCCGATGGTCTCTGTTCTTTGCCCGATTTAATTTTGAAATTCACTTTCGGCCTGCCGATAAGAACATTAGGACCGATGCTCTCTCTCGTTCCTCGGATGCTTCGGAAGTTGAACTCTCTCCGCAACACATCATTCCTCCGGACTGCCTGATTTCCACTTCTCCAGCCTCCATCAGGCAAACTCCTCCAGGAAAGACCTTTGTTTCTCCACGCCAACGCCTCGGAATCCTCAAATGGGGTCACTCCTCCCATCTCGCAGGTCATGTGGGCATCAAGAAATCTGTGCAACTCATCTCCCGCTTCTATTGGTGGCCGACTCTGGAGACGGATGTTGTGGACTTTGTGCGAGCCTGCACTATCTGTGCCCGGGATAAGACTCCTCGCCAGAAGCCCGCTGGTTTTCTTCACCCCCTGCCTGTCCCCGAACAGCCTTGGTCTCTGATTGGTATGGATTTTATTACTGATTTACCCCCTTCCCGTGGCAACACTGTTATTTGGGTGGTCGTTGATCGATTCTCCAAAATGGCACATTTCATTCCTCTTCCTGGTCTTCCTTCAGCGCCTCAGTTGGCTAAACAATTTTTTGTACACATTTTTCGTCTTCACGGGTTGCCTACGCAGATCGTCTCGGATAGAGGCGTCCAATTCGTGTCTAAATTCTGGAGGGCTCTCTGTAAACAACTCAAGATTAAACTAAATTTTTCTTCTGCATATCATCCCCAATCCAATGGACAAGTAGAAAGAATTAACCAGGTCCTGGGTGATTATTTACGACATTTTGTTTCCTCCCGCCAGGATGACTGGGCAGATCTCCTTCCATGGGCCGAATTCTCGTATAACTTCAGAGTCTCTGAATCTTCCTCCAAATCCCCATTTTTCGTGGTGTACGGCCGTCACCCTCTTCCCCCCCTCCCTACCCCCTTGCCCTCTGGTCTGCCCGCTGTGGATGAAATTTCTCGTGACCTTTCCATCATATGGAGAGAGACCCAAAATTCTCTCTTACAGGCTTCATCACGCATGAAGAAGTTCGCGGATAAGAAAAGAAGAGCTCCTCCCATTTTTTCCCCTGGAGACAAGGTATGGCTCTCCGCTAAATATGTCCGCTTCCGTGTCCCTAGCTACAAGTTGGGACCACGCTATCTTGGTCCTTTCAAAATTTTGTGTCAGATTAATCCTGTCTCTTACAAACTTCTTCTTCCTCCTTCTCTTCGTATTCCTAATGCCTTTCACGTTTCTCTTCTTAAACCACTCATCATCAACCGTTTCTCTCCCAAATCTGTTCCTCCCACTCCTGTTTACGGCTCCTCGGACATCTTCTCCGTCAAAGAGATTCTGGCATCAAAAAAGGTCAGAGGGAAAACTTTTTTTTTAGTGGATTGGGAGGGTTGTGGTCCAGAAGAGAGATCCTGGGAACCTGAGGACAATATCCTAGACAAAAGTCTGCTCCTCAGGTTCTCAGGCTCTAAGAAGAGGGGGAGACCCAAGGGGGGGGGTACTGTTACGCCGAGCGCTCCGGGTCCCCGCTCCTCCCCGGAGCGCTCGCTACACTCTCCTCACTGCAGCGCTCCGGTCAGATCCACTGACCCGGGGCGCTGCGATACTGCCTCCAGCCGGGATGCGATTCGCGATGCGGGTAGCGCCCGCTCGCGATGCGCACCCCGGCTCCCGTACCTGACTCGCTCTCCGTCGGTCCTGTCCCGGCGCGCGCGGCCCCGCTCCTTAGGGCGCGCGCGCGCCGGGTCTTTGCGATTTAAAGGGCCACTGCGCCGCTGATTGGCGCAGTGGTTCCAATTAGCCTAATCACCTGTGCACTTCCCTATATCACCTCACTTCCCCTGCACTCCCTCGCCGGATCTTGTTGCCATTGTGCCAGTGAAAGCGTTTCCTTGTGTGTTCCTAGCCTGTGTTCCAGACCTCCTGCCGTTGCCCCTGACTACGATCCTTGCTGCCTGCCCCGACCTTCTGCTACGTCCGACCTTGCTTCTGCCTACTCCCTTGTACCGCGCCTATCTTCAGCAGTCAGAGAGGTTGAGCCGTTGCTAGTGGATACGACCTGGTCACTACCACCGCAGCAAGTCCATCCCGCTTTGCGGCGGGCTCTGGTGAAAACCAGTAGTGACTTAGAACCGATCCACTAGCACGGTCCACGCCAATCCCTCTCTGGCACAGAGGATCCACTACCTGCCAGCCGGCATCGTGACAATACCATGTGTGCAGGGCACGGCAGGGTCAGGCTGTGAGTCACACAGGGGAGTCACACAACTGCTAAAAGTCATTAGTAAAGAAATCAGAGCATGGCTTACTCCATGTAAACTGGGAATGGGAACCATAGTGACTGACAACGGGAAAAACATCTTGCATGCGCTGTGACTGGGAAGACTGAGCCATGTGCCATGCATGGCACACATGTTTAATCTGGTTGTGAAGCAGTTCCTGAAGTGTTCCCCCCATTTGCAAGTCTTCCAAACAATGGGAAGGAAACTTTGCATCCACTCCAGTGAATCATACACCGCAAAGCACACCCTCTTTGAGTTGCAGGGTCAGAACGGTATCCCCCAACATAGTCTGATTTGTGACGTTGCCAGACGTTGGAATTCCAACCTCCATATGTTGGACCAACTTTACGAACAGCGAAAAGCCATCACTGATTTCTTGATGATCCAAGCGGATAGGGGTACTCCCCAGTGTAACTTCAATGTGAACCAGTGGCAGCTCATATGTGACACCTGCAGTTTACTCAGGTCATTTGAGGAAGCCACATTATTAGTAAATCGCCAGGATTACGGGATGAACGACGAAATTCCACTGCTTCATCTCTTACAACACGTTGGAAACGATGGCTGGTCCGGGCACTGGAGACGTGGTGCCTACATCTCACGGCCACATGAGCCCTGTGGGGGCTGAACTGGTGGAGGAGGAGAAGGGGGAGGGGCACAGTTGAGCACAGTTTAGGTTTTGCCAAATGGGCGCTTTTTCTAGTAATCTTACAGGAGAGGAGTAGCGGGAGCAGCCAGAGGAGCTAGAGGGTTTTGAGGAAGGTGAGACAGAGGACCCAGACACACCGTGGCAGTATGTAGAGGAGATGGATGCAGGGAGTCCCTCCGAGTCACTTGCACAAATGGCATGATGCATGCTCACTTGCTTGCGTAGTGAAAGCCGAATTGTCACCATTCGACAGTGGGATGACTTCTGGATCTCCACCTTATTGGACCCTCGCTACCGCCACAAAATAGGGGCCTTTTTTACACCTATTGAGAGGGAGGACAAACTGACCTACTACAGAGGTATCTTATGTAGTCAGTTGGTCGATGATTATTGGCGCCATCATCCATCCTCTCACAGGTCTGACTCAGAGGGCCCCCTGCGCTCACCTTGCCATGGCTGCTGGGGAAGGGTGGGGTGGCAGCCATGGCAGGTCATTGATGAGTAGCTTTCTTCCCCCGCAGAGTGAAGCAACTCATCAGCAGCAGGTAGACCTGGAGCAGGATCTGAACTAGCAGGTGGTGGCATACCTTGACAGGCCCATGCCAACACACCTTGAAGATCCGCTGGACTTCTGGGCAGCCAAACTTGTTTTGTGGCCGCTACTAGCATAGTTTGCCCTGAAAAAGCTGTCCTGCCTGGCCAGTAGTGTGCCATCAGAGCGGGTGTTTAGTGCGGTGGGGGCCATAGTCACCCCAAGGAGAACTCATCTGTCCACGAAAAATGAGGAGAGACTGACCTTTGTGAAGATGAATCAGGCATGGATTAGCCAGGATTTCCAGCCACCAATGCCTGATGCATGAGAGTAGATTGACTATGATGCCACACCAACACTTCACAAATATGGATAGTGCCAAACAGATTTAAGGCGCTGCTCCCAAGTTACAAACATTCCTCTGCATCAGACCTTTTTTCGCCCACCTTCGTCACCAGGTTCTTGTATTGCCACCCACCACACCACTCTGTCACCCGGTCACTTTTAGGACTCCTGATGCGGCTGCTGCCACCTCCAGGCTGTCTCATTCAGCCACTATATGGTCTCTTCTCATGCTTCAGCCTACTATAGGCTGTGCCATTCAGCCACTATATGGTCTCCTCTTATTCTGCCACCTCCAGGCTGTGCCATTCAGCCACCATATGGTCTCCTAATGCTTCAGCCAACTCCAGGCTGTGCCATTCAGCCACTATATGGTCTCCTCATGCTTCAGCTACCTCCATTCTGTGCCATTCAGCCACTATATGATCTCTTCATGCTGCTATAAACTCAAGGCTGTGAAATTCAGCCACTACATGGTCTCCTCATGCTTCAGCCACCTCCAGGCTGAGACATTCAGCCACTATATGGTCTCTTCATGCTGCCACAAACATAAGGCTGTGCCATTCATCCACAGTATGGTCTCCTCATGCTTCAGCCACCTCCAAGCTATGCCACAGCCATTATATGGTCTCCTCATGCTTCATCCACCTCCAGGCTGTGCCATTCAGCCACTATATGGTCTCCTCATGCTTTAGCAGACTCTAGGCTGTGCCATTCAGACACTATATGGTCTCCCCATGCTGACTCAAACTTCAGGCAGTCATTCAGCCACTATATGGTCTCCTTATACTGATGTCACCTTCAGGCTCTGTCATTGTGCTGCCATGTGACATGTGACTCCCACACACCAGGGCCCGGGACACTAAAACTTGGGAGTTAAAATGTAAGTTTCAAAATCCTCAATTTCAATTTCAAAATCTTCAATTTCTATTTAAAAATCTTAAATTTCAATGGACTCTTCATGCTTCAGCCAACTCCAGGCTGTGTCATTCAGCCACTATATGGTCTCCTCATGCTTCAGCCACTTCCAGGCTAAGTCATTCAGCCACTATATGGTCTCCTTATGCTTCAACCAACTCCAGGCTGTGCCATTCAGACACTGTATGGTCTCTTCATGCTTCAGTCAACTCCAGGCTGTGTCATTCAGCCACTATATGGTCTACTCATGCTTCAGACACCTCCAGGCTGTGTCATTCAGCCAATATATGATTTACTGATGCTGCTGGGCCTGGGCCTAAAAATGTTATGGTAGCACTAGCTACCATAAATCTTCAATTTAAATTTAAAAATTAATATTTTAATTTTAGGGATTGTGAAGCCCTAGCCTCTACTCATGCTGTTGCCAGCTCCAGGCTGTGTCATTCAGCAGCTATATGGTCTCCTCATGCGGCCAACACCTTCACGCTGCGTCATTCAGACACTATATGGTCTCCTCATGCTTCAGCCAACTCCAGGCTGTGTCATTCAGCCAATATATGGTCTCCTCATGCTTCAGGCACCTCCAGGTTGTGTCATTCAGCCACTATATGTTCTCCTCATGCTGCCAAAACCTCCACGCTGTGTCATTCAGACACTATATGGTCTCCTCATGCTTCAGTCAACTCCAGGCTGTGTCATTCAGCCACTATATGGTCTCCTCATGCTTCAGCCACCTCCAGGCTGTGTCATTCAGCCAATATATGGTTTACTGATGCTGCTGGGCCAGGGCCTAAACATTTTAATGGTACCATTCATCTTCAATTAAAATTTAAAAATTCATCTTTTAATCTTATGGATTGTGAAGACCTAGTGTCTACTCATGCTGCTGCCTGCTCCAGGCTATATCATTCAGCAACTATAAGGTCTCCTCATGCTACCAACACCACAACGCTGTGTCATTCAGCCACTATATGGTCTCCTCATGCTGCCAACACCTTCACGCTGTGTCATTCAACCACTATATGGTCTCCTCATGCTTCATGCCACATCCAAGCTGTGTCATTCAGCCACTACATGGTCTCCTCATGCTGCCAACACCTCCACGCTGTGTCATTTAGCCACAATATGGTCTCCTCATGCTGCCAACACCTCCACGCTTTGTCATTCAGCCACTATATGGTCTCCACATACTGATGCCACCTCCAGGCTTTGTCATTCTGCCGCTCTGCGGCAGTGATTCTAAAAGTGATGCCTATAATCTGCATGTCATACTGAATAACAGTATTATTTCACAACACCAGCACACTCGAAATGCGTGTTAGAACAAAGCAATGTGTTCTACACCTCCATTGATGCTCTCTGTAGTCCTGAAATAGCCGTTTTTAATATAGATTTGCCACAAATAAAATCGGATTGAACCAAATTTTTTCGAAAAATTCGGAAAATCGCCTGCATCAAATTTTTCTAAAGTTCTCTCATCTCTAATCATAATGATGGAGAAAATTATTTGGTTGTGCAAAAAATATGATATTCTGTAGTTCCTACACAGTATACGGTATATAGTGGGACAATTACACCATAAAAAGATCTATAAACACCACTTTAAAAGACCTAGTGGTCTATGTACACCACTGTGGTAGGCAAATACTACTTTCTCAAAAACAATGACGATTTTGTGGAATGTTATATTATACGGTCCTGCAAGAAGATTCTTTTGAAATGCAGGAAACATAAGAATCATGATATGATGCACCTGGCCAGCAAAAGTTACTATATACACATTGTGGAATTTAGATATTGCACAACTTGTATCAGGAGACCAAATATCTGCCAGGAAAACACACCTTAAACTATTACAAAACTGGTCATGTATTACTCAAGACATAGATTCATGTGGGTCTGAATGCTTGCTATCTATAACACATACTTAAATGAGCATGTTGTGCTCTCTTCTGTCTGATAGTACTCCTCTGTGCTCTCTTCTGTCGGATCATTAGCTGGACTCCCTTTAGAAAGTCAGCGTTGGGGGTGGACGGCTAGCACTATCTTTTAATAAGCAGCCATATATGCCAGCAGTAGTATAACAGTGAAAGTCCACAGCTTACAGCTGAACACTATAGAACCACTTGGCATGTCATAGGACCTTCACAGTGAAACGACTGAGCATAGCCTGTGTTTTTAAAGAGCACATACACTGTTTTTGTTTCCATAGCATAAGTTTTAAATGATTGAAATAAAGCATTGGGTGTTTTAACACACATAGGGGGGGATTTCTTCTCTTAGGGTTAACCCCTTTTGGGGGGGGGGGCACCCCTAAAAGTTGTTGTTTAGATTTATGCCCTGGAATCCTCAGGGGGTATTTGTTGTTTAACTCTCCTGTCTGATAGGACTCCTCTGTGCTCTCTCCTGTCTGATAGTACTCCTTTATGCTATCTTCTGTATGATAGGACTCCTCTGTGCTCTCACCTGTCTGATAGTACTCTTCTGTGCTCTCTCCTGTCTGATAGTACTTCTCTGTGCTCTCTTCTGTCTGATAGTACTCCTCTGTGCTCTATCCTGTCTAATAGTACTCCTCTGTGCTCTCTCCTGTCTGATAGGACTACTCTGTGCTCTCTCCTGTCTAATAGTAGTCCTCTGTGCTCTCTCCTGTCTCATAGTACTCCTCTATGCTCTCTTCTGTCTCATAGGACTCCACTGTGCTCTCTCCTTTCTGATAGCACTCCTCTGTGCTCTCTTCTGTTTGATAGTACTCCTCTGTGCTCTCTCCTGTCTGATAGTACTCCTCTGTGCTCTCTCCTGTCTGATAGTATTCTTCTGTGCTCTCTTCAGCTGTCTTCTTTGACAGCTGCCACGCCCCCTTCCATAGACTTGCATTGAGGTGGCAGGGGCGTGATGTCACAATGGGCAGAGCCATGATGTCACAATACTTCACCCCTGCACTGCCCATCATCAGTCACAGAGCTATCATCACTCTGTCCAGCTGAAAAACGGGGGTGCTGCAGGAGAGATCGCAGGGGTCCCCAGCACTGGGATCCCCGCGATCTAACATCTTATCCCCTATCCTTTTGATAGGGGATAAGATGTTTAGAGCCTGACCCCATATCCCTTCCTCATATCCCAACCCCAAATCCCCTCCTCATATTCCAACCTCATATCCTGTCCTCATATTTTGTCCTCATATCCTGACCTCATATCCCGTCCTCATTTCCCGACCTCATATCCCATTCTCATATCCTGTCCCCATATGCTGTCCTCATATCCCGTCACCATATCTAATCCTCATATCCCGTCTTCCCATCCTGTCCTCATATCCTGTCCTCAAATCCCGTCCTCATATCCTGACCTCACATCCCAACCTCATATCCCATCCTCATAGTAACATAGTAACATAGTTCGTAAGGTTGAAAAAAGACCAGAGTCCATTGACCAGAGTCCTGAGTTGATCCAGGGGAAAGCAAAAAAAACCCTCATACTAGAGGTAAAAATTCCTTCCCGACTCCAAATATGGCAGTCAGAATAAATCTCTGGATCAACATGCTGTCCCTAAATATCTAGTATACATAACCATCAATGTTATTATTCTCCAAAAAAGCATCCAGACCCCTTTTGAACTCTTTTACAGCGTTCACCATGACCACCTCCTCCGGGAGAGAATTCCACAGTCTCACTGCTCTTACAGTAAAGAACCCCCATCTGTGGTGGTGAAGAAACCTTCTTTCCTCTAAACGTAGAGGATGCCCCCTTGTAATAGATACAGTCCTGGGTATAAATTTATCATGGGAGAGATCTCTCTACTGCCCCCTGATATTTTTATACATAGTTATTAGGTCTCCCCTAAGCCTTCTTTTTTCTAAACTAAATAACCCCAATTCTGATAATCTTTCTGGGTACTGTAGTCCTCCCAAACCCTGTATTACTCTGGTTGCCCATCTTTGAACCCTCTCCAGCTCCGCTATATCTTTCTTGTGCACTGGTGCCCAGTACTGTACACAGTATTCTATGTGTGGTCTGACTAGTGATTTGTACAGCGGTAGAATTATTTCCTTGTCGTGGGCATCTATGCCCCTATTGATGCACCCCATGATTTTATTTGCCTTGGTAGCAGCTGCCCGACACTGGTCACTACAGCTACGTTTACTATTAACTAAGACCCCTAAGTCCTTTTCCACGTCAGTCGTCCCAAGTGTGCTCCCATGTAATATATAACCCCGTCCCAGATTTTTCCTCCCCATGTGCATTACCTTACATTTATCAGTGTTGAACCTCATCTGCCACTTCTCTGCTCAAACCACCAAACTATCCAGATCCATTTGTAACAGTGCACTGTACTCTATTGTGTTTACCTCTTTACAGAGTTTAGTATCATCTGCAAAGATTGCTACTTCACTATTCAACCCCTCTACAAGGTCATTAATAAATATATTAAATAGAACAGGACCCAAGACTGACCCCTGTGGTACCCCACTAGTAACAGTCACCCAATCAGAATAAGTACCATTAATAACCACCCTCTGTTTCCTATCGCTGAGCCAGTTACTTACCCACTTACACACATTCTCCCCCAGCCCGTTCCTTCTCATTTTATGCACTAATCTAATCCTCATTTCTAATCCTCATATCCTGTCCTCAGGTGGGGCTGAGTTGTGGTAAAGATATTGTAAGCTGAAAATAAAAGGGGTGTGGCTTAAGGGGTGGGCATGTCTTTGCAAGATGGGGCATGGAATGCGAGGAGGGTGTGGCTTGCCAATGACTGATGCATTCACGAGGAGATGCAGAGCGGAGCTTGTGGAGCAAGTAATCAGAAGTCCTATATACTTGCAGGGGACTTGAAACAAAAACCCCATCATTCACATATGGGGGTAGGTTAGGGGTTAATTTAACTATTATATATTCTTATTTGACATATAAATAACATGTGACCAAGTATTAGCAACATTTCTCCAGCCGTACCAATACTAATACTTATGCTGGAACATACATTTCCCATAGATTTGCATTGGACTTTAAACAAAAACCCCGACCCTCGCAAATGAGGGTATGTTAGGGTTAAATTAACTATGCTATATTTTTAGTGGACATATTTAGTAACATGAGACCAAGTATTATCGACATATCTCCAGGTGTTTGGAAGTTATGCAGTAACATATATTTCCTATAGACTTGCATGGGACTTTAAATAAAAACCCTGACTTTTGTAAATGGGGTGGGTAAGGGTTAAATCACCTATCCTATGTTTGTTGTTGACATATAAGTAACATGTGTACCAAGTTTCATGTTAATATCTTTAGCTGTTTGGAAGGGATGCTGGAACATACACACATACACACACACATATACACACACACATATACACACACACATTGGGGGACATTTATCAATGTTGGTGTTAGGTAGTAAAGATTTTACCCCTGTTTGCTTGGTGTATTGTATGCACAATTTCTAAAAAATTTACCAAAAAGGTGCACACGTCTCCGCCGCCTTCTGGGGGCTCATCATCAGAACTAGATGATGATGAGGAAGACCACAAGAAAGTAGGATCTTTCTCGTCCTTACTGGCAGATCATAGGCCATTTTTTTTTTCTACGGTGTCGGGGGGGGGGGGGAGGGAGGGGATGTAGGAAGTGTGTATGTGTGTGTGCTTGGTGCGAACTGTAATAACGGTGTGTGTTTCTCCCTCCCCCCCCCCCCCAAAAAAAATAGGGGGCAAAATGCAGTGCCCTGAAGCCCTAATAGGGCCCGGGTCATGCTGAAAAATGTTCAGCGGACCCTTGGGGATCTATTAAGTGTTCTAGTGAGGATTTCAGTCCCAGGGTACACAGGAACAATACTGCAGTGAGGCCATGTATTTTTGGTTATTGAACCTCAGTTACCCTTTCACAATATGTATATCACAACACAATCCCTTTAATAAAATGACCTGGTGTGCAATTACAGGTTTCATAGCTTTTTATTCTGGATTCAAAAATAGAAAAACATACAAAAATGTTTTCAATACATTAGGTAATATAAAAGTACCGGCATAAGAATAAGCAGATAAACAGATACAAATAAACATCTAAATCACCATTGAGTGTTGTAATGAACCACTTTACCTGGATGATGCAAAATATAATAAAAGGAAGGAGAAGAAAGAAAAATAGAGAAAGAAGGGAAAGTAAATAGAAAAAAGAGGACGAGCTGATGGGTCTTCAGAATAATTTACTCTGCTGAGCTCAATGAACATTTGACACTGATAATGTCATCATGAGTTAACAACAGGCTATCTCCTGAAAGCAGACGATAATACACATACACTTGGCAGCTCACCGGAGGATCCAGGAAAGCAGAGTTAATCTATTATCGTATGAATGATTGCCTATTTTTCCCAAAGTAAATTCATTAGAGACCATCTTGCCTCATTGCATTTCCCAGAGACATAGCACTTGATAGAGAACGGCCTGTAAGTAACTCCCTGGTGTGACCCATCACAGCTGATCGGTTTAATTTCAGATCCATGATCATGATAACAATCTAATAACATCTGACCTCAAAGAAACACTAGATGACAACATAAGCTAAAGAAGGGACAATACTAAAAAGAGTGATGTCCCAGTATGGGATATAGTCCCGTACAGTACTTAGGCCCTGTCAGGTTGAGTCCCTCTGTGTCCTAAGGGCCCTCCTGCAGTGTCTCCCACATAGTAATATACAGGGTGGGCCATTTATATGGATACACCTTAATAAAATGGGAATGGTTGGTGATATTAACTTCCTATTTGTGGCACATTAGTATATGTGAGGGGAGAAACTTTTCAAGATGGGTGGTGACCATGGCGGCCATTTTGAAGTCGGCCATTTAGAATCCAACTTTTGTTTTTTCAATAGGAAGAGGGTCATGTGACACATCAAACTTATTGGGAATTTCACAAGAAAAACAATGATGTGCTTGGTTTTAACGTAACTTTATTCTTTCATGAGTTATTTACAAGTTTCTGACAACTTATAAAATGTGTTCAATGTGCTGCCCATTGTGTTGGATTGTCAATGCAACCCTCTTCTCCCACTCTTCACACACTGATAGCAACACCGCAGGAGAAATGCTAGCACAGGATTCCAGTATATATTATGTACAGTGTTATGTGTGTTATGTATAAAGGACCTGTAAGGACCTTTGAGTTAGTCACATGATAATGTGTTCACCTGATGTGTTTGTTACCCAGAGAGCACCAGCTAACCAGGTGACCTGCAGCTTGACCCATGGGCTTCTGGCTAAGCCCCCCTTTATAAGAGGGGGAGCTATTACAATCCGTCTCTTCCACCACTCTTCCTAGTGAGGCACAGTAAAGACCAGAGGTTTCAGAGCTAGTGTCACTACAATTCCCAGCAAGCTGCGAGGTCCTTCTGTGGTACTAGCCACCTCTCTGGGATCCTGGCCTAGCTTTAAAGACTATTTCCATCTGTCTACCTCAATAAAAATACCGTTAACCCTAACCTGGTCTTGGACTATTATTAGCCTGCCTAACCTAGGGATAGCAGTGCTACCGTTCGGGTGGTTACCGGGAAAACCACGCCCTGGCGTCACGAAAATGTAGGGGTTAATAACACCTGCCCCCGGGCTATAACATATGCCCCATTCCTCCTTACATCGCACCCCCGTGGTTCACCACAAAAGCATTGAAGATTTTATGGGAGAAAGCCCATTTAAACTCAAGAAGAGCACATACACTGCATAAAGAAGACAGTGCTGCAAGGCAATGGTGCTAATGTCTGAACCATCATACATATCAGTCCATTAGTCCAGTCTACTTAATATACACCTTTGAGGTTATCTGTCATCAGGCTATGCTGCCCTATGTCAATGAGAGGAGTGTCCCCCTGCCACTGTGTATAACATCGCTTCTTTCATTTTGCAGAGGCCTTGTTAAAAATGAAAAAAGAGCGTGTATTGGTTGCTATGGGCAACTGGGCAACTGGGCAACTTTTCCACTGGACAGGTTTTGATAAATCTCGCTCCATGACTCTGAGGCCTAGAAACAGCATCATGTATTACAGGTTGATGGAAAACACCTTTTTCAAATACCCTAATTGTATTTCTATCTGTACAATACCCTGAAGTCTCAGTAACTGTTTTGTCATTGTATCAGATTATATTTAACTTTTTAAGATATTTCATAATATTCCATCATATCAAACAATGATTACAATAAATGGGAACATTTAAAAAAAAAAAAAAAAAAAAAAAGACTGGCGGGTTTCTATTCTATAAATCTTGCTGACATTACCTAATCATATGCTTGTCTTATGAAAGGGGTACTCCGCTGGAAAACTTTTTTTTTTTAAATCAACTGGTGCCAGAAAGTTAAACAGATTTGTAAATTACTTCTATAAAAAAAATCTTAATATTTCCAGTACTTATTAGCTGCTGAATACTACAGAGGAAATTATTTTCTTTTTGGAACACAGTGCTCTCGGCTGACATCACAAGCACAGTGCTCTCTACTGACATCTCTGTCCATTTTAGGAACTGTCCAGAGCAGCCTATGTTTGCTATGGGGATTTTCTCCTACTCTGGACAGCTCTTAAAATGGACAGAGATGTAAGCAGAGAGCACTGTGCTCGTAATTTAGCAGAGAGCTCTGTGTTCCTAAAAGAAAATAATTTCCTCTGTAGTATTCAGCAGCTAATAAGTACTGGAAGGATTAAAAAATTTTAATAGAAGTAATTTTCAAATCTGTTTAACTTTCTGGCACCAGTTGATTCAAAAAAAAAAGTTTAAATATTTTTGTTCCTTTTTTCACAAGGCTTTGCAGCACTAATGTGAGTTTTTTTCTACATTTCTCTATTTTACCACATTTTAAAGTATGCATTTGCAATACACATTTTGAAATGTTGCTACTTCTGAGAATATGATAAGCAAAAACACAAAGGAAGCAGCTCACCAAATGCAGACATGTATAGATGCTTATGTAATCATTTTGACTGTATCTTGTTCTAAGACATGTTTCTAATGTACTAATAAAAACATTAAATATTAACCCCTTACCTAGTCTAAGCTACTAGGGTATTAACCTCTACTCCAGACCACCAGGGATATTAAAGTGGTATTGTGGTCTAAAAAAACTGTGACATATCACTAGGATTTGCCATTACTGTAGTACAACTGGGAAGTATCTCACCCACAGATTGTAACAATAAACGGAATGCATTACTGTGTTTTTTGCTGCAGAGAGGTTTTTGGGCCACCTGGTTGTGCAAGGAGCAGCAACTGACCCCCATCAACTTTTTTCTCACTGCAGTGCAGGAGAAACTTTGAAGGGATTCAGTGCTACCCCAGTGGTAATCCCAGAGATCAGATGCCTACTGATTAAGGGCTAAACCAGTTTTGCGTCCTCTTCATTCTTAAAATTAGTGAGGGTCCCAGAGGTCGGACCACCACCAATCATACACTGCCAGGCCTGGCGCAAGGATTTTTGCCACCCTAGACGAAGGCTAATTTTGCCGCCCCCTGACCCGGCCCATTGGCTCCTCCCTTACTGCACTGAACTGGGACTAAAAAGCAGTCCTGGGACTCAAATCCCACCAGCTCACATACAATCCTATGCCAACCCCTCCATATGGCAGAAAAATAGTCACTTGTAATTTGCACTGTAGAGTGTTCTGCTTTACTCTGTCATGCCCCTCACCACTCCCTTAAAGGAGTACTCCGGTGCTTAGATATCTTATCTCCTATCCGGTCTGATTACCGGCGACCACGGGGCAGGCGGCATGTGACGTCACGCCTCAACCCCCGTGTGACATCACGCTCCGCCCCTCAATGCAAGCCTATGGGAGGGGGCGTGACAGCTGTCACGCCCCCTCCCATAGGCTTGCATTGAGAGGCGGAGCGTGACATCACACTGGGGCGGAGGCGTGATGCCACACGCCGCCTGCCACGTGGTCGCCGGTAATCAGACCCGGAGCGAACATGCTCCGGGGACTGATTTTAACTAGGGTGCTGCGTGCAAGATCACGGGGGTCCCCAGCGGCGGGACCCCCGCGATCAGGCATCTTATCCCCTATCCTTTGGATAGGAGATAAGATGTCTAAGCACCGGTGTACCCCTTTAACTATTTAAACCACACAACACAAAAAAGGAAAAAAGAGTAAGACATAGAGGGGAGTTCATAATTTCTAGTCTATTCTCCGTGTAGGTTTAGAATACAGATGTTGCAGTGATTTAGACATTTGTGTGGGACAAATTCATCAAATGTCACACGGTACTTGTGATCCTTAAAACAAGTCAAAATGAGGCTCAGTAGTGTGTGTGGTCTTCACGTGCCCGTATGACCTCCCTACAACGCCTGGGCATTCTCCTGATGAGGCGGCAGATGGTCTCCTGAGGGATGTCCTCCCAGACCTGCATCCGCCAACTCCTGGACAGTCTGTGGTGCAATATGGCATTGGTGAATGGAGCAAGACATGATGTCCCAAATGTGCTCAATCTGATTCAGGTCTGGGGAATGGGCGGGCCAGTCCATAGCATCAATGCCTTTCTCTTGCAGGAACTGCTGACACACTCCAGCCACATGAGGTCTAGCATTATCTTGCATTAGGAGGAACCCAGGGCCAACCGCACCAGCATATGGTCTCACAAGGGGTCTGAGGATCTCATCTCGGTACATAATGGGAGCCAGGCTACCTCTGGCAAGCACCCCCCAAAGAAATGCCATCCCACACCATTACTGACCCACCGCCAAACCGGTCATGCTGAAGGATGTTGCAAGCAGAAGAAAGTTCTCCATGGTGTCTCCAGACTCTTTCACGTCTGTCACATGTACTCAGTGTGAACCTGCTTTCATCTGTGAAGAGCACAGGGTGCCATTGGCAAATTTGCCAATCTTGGTGTTCTCTGTCAAATGCCAAACGTCCTGCATGGTGTTGGGCTATAAGCACAACCACCCCCAGTGGATGTCGGGCCCTCATACCACCCTCATGGAGTCTGTTTCTGACTGTTTGAGTGGACACATGCACATTTGTGGCCTGCTGGGGATCATTTTGCAGGGCTCTGGCAGTGCTCCTTGTTACGCCGAGCGCTCCGGGTCCCCGCTCCTCCCCGGAGCGCTCGCAGCATCCTCGCAATTGCAGCGCCCCCCGGTCAGATCTGCTGACCGGGTGCGCTGCGATACCTCTCCCAGCCGGGATGCGCACCCCGGCTCCCGTACCTGACTCGCTCTCCGTCGGTCCTGTCCCAGCGCGCGCGGCCCCGCTCCTTAGGGCGCGCGCGCGCCGGGTCTCTGCGATTTAAAGGGCCACTGCGCCACTGATTGGCGCAGTTGGCTTAATTAGTGTGTTCACCTGTGCACTCCCTATTTATACCTCACTTCCCCTGCACTCCCTCGCCGGATCTTGTTGCCATTGTGCCAGTGAAAGCGTTTCCTTGTGTGTTCCTAGCCTGTGTTCCAGACCTCCTGCCGTTGCCCCTGACTACGATCCTTGCTGCCTGCCCCGACCTTCTGCTACGTCCGACCTTGCTCTTGTCTACTCCCTTGTACCGCGCCTATCTTCAGCAGTCAGAGAGGTTGAGCCGTTGCTAGTGGATACGACCTGGTTGCTACCGCCGCTGCAAGACCATCCCGCTTTGCGGCGGGCTCTGGTGAATACCAGTAGCAACTTAGAACCGGTCCACCAGCACGGTCCACGCCAATCCCTCTCTGGCACAGAGGATCCACCTCCTGCTAGCTGAATCGTGACAGTAGATCCGGCCATGGATCCCGCTGAAGTTCCACTGCCAGTTGTCGCCGACCTCACCACGGTGGTCGCCCAGCAGTCGCAACAGATAGCGCAACAAGGCCACCAGCTGTCTCAACTGACCGTGATGCTACAGCAGCTACTACCACAGCTTCAGCAATCATCTCCTCCGCCAGCTCCTGCACCTCCTCCGCAGCGAGTGGCCGCTTCCGGCCTACGACTATCCTTGCCGGATAAATTTGATGGGGACTCTAAGTTTTGCCGTGGCTTTCTTTCACAATGTTCCCTGCACTTGGAGATGATGTCGGACCAGTTTCCTACTGAAAGGTCTAAGGTGGCTTTCGTAGTCAGCCTTCTGTTTGGGAAAGCTCTGTCATGGGCCACACCGCTCTGGGACCGCAATGACCCCGTCACTGCCTCTGTACACTCCTTCTTCACGGAGATTCGAAGTGTCTTTGAGGAACCTGCCCGAGCCTCTTCTGCTGAGACTGCCCTGCTGAACCTGGTCCAGGGTAATTCTTCCGTTGGCGAGTACGCCATCCAATTCCGTACTCTTGCCTCCGAATTATCCTGGAATAATGAGGCCCTCTGCGCGACCTTTAAAAAAGGCCTATCCAGCAACATTAAAGATGTTCTGGCCGCACGAGAAATTCCTGCTAACCTGCATGAACTTATTCATCTAGCCACTCGCATTGACATGCGTTTTTCCGAAAGGCGTCAGGAGCTCCGCCAGGATATGGACTTTGTTCGCACGAGGCGTTTTTTCTCCCCGGCTCCTCTCTCCTCTGGTCCTCTGCAATCCGTTCCTGTGCCTCCCGCCGTGGAGGCTATGCAAGTTGACCGGTCTCGCTTGACACCTCAAGAGAGGACACGACGCCGCATGGAGAATCTGTGCCTGTACTGTGCCGGTACCGAACACTTCCTGAAGGATTGTCCTATCCGTCCTCCCCGCCTGGAAAGACGTACGCTGACTCCGCACAAAGGTGAGACAGTTCTTGATGTCAACTCTGCTTCTCCACGCCTTACTGTGCCTGTGCGGATATCTTCCTCTACCTTCTCCTTCTCTACCATGGCCTTCTTGGATTCCGGAACTGCAGGAAATTTTATTTTGGCCTCCCTCATCAACAGGTTCAACATCCCGGTGACCAGTCTCGCCAGACCCCTCTACATCAATTGTGTTAACAATGAAAGATTGGACTGTACCGTGCGTTACCGCACGGAACCCCTCCTAATGTGCATCGGACCTCATCACGAAAAAATTTAGTTTTTGGTCCTCACCAATTGCACTTCCGAAATTCTCCTTGGATTACGTGGCTTCAACGCCATTCCCCAACCCTTGATTGGTCCACAGGAGAAATCAAGAGCTGGGGTACTTCTTGTTTCAAGGACTGTCTTAAACCGGTTCCCAGTACTCCCTGCCGTGACCCTGTGGTTCCTCCTGTAACCGATCTCCCTAAGGCTTATATGGACTATGCTGACGTGTTTTGCAAAAAGCAAGCTGAGACTTTACCTCCTCACAGGCCTTATGACTGTCCTATTGACCTCCTCCCGGGCACTACTCCACCCCGGGGCAAAATTTATCCTCTGTCCGCCCCAGAGACTCTTGCTATGTCTGAATACATCCAGGAAAATTTAAAAAAGGGGTTTATCCGCAAATCCTCCTCTCCTGCCGGAGCTGGATTTTTTTTTGTGTCCAAAAAAGATGGCTCCCTACGTCCTTGCATTGATTACCGCGGACTTAATAAAATCACGGTAAAGAACCGCTACCCCCTACCTCTTATCTCAGAACTCTTTGATCGCCTTCAAGGTGCCCACATCTTTACCAAACTGGACTTAAGAGGTGCTTATAATCTCATTCGCATCAAGGAGGGGGACGAATGGAAGACTGCATTTAACACCAGAGATGGACACTTTGAGTATCTGGTCATGCCCTTTGGCCTGTGCAACGCCCCTGCCGTCTTCCAAGACTTTGTTAATGAAATTTTTCGTGATCTCTTATATTCCTGTGTTGTTGTGTATCTGGACGATATTCTGATTTTTTCTGCCAACTTAGAAGAACACCGCCAGCATGTCCGCATGGTTCTTCAGAGACTTCGAGACAATCAACTTTATGCCAAAATGGAGAAATGTCTGTTTGAATGTCAATCTCTTCCTTTCCTAGGATACTTGGTCTCTGGCGAGGGATTACAAATGGACCCGGATAAACTCTCTGCCGTCTTAGATTGGCCACGCCCCTCCGGACTCCGTGCTATCCAACGTTTTTTGGGGTTCGCCAATTATTACAGACAATTTATTCCACACTTTTCCACTATGGTGGCTCCTATCGTGGCTTTAACCAAGAAAAATGCCAATCCCAAGTCCTGGTCTCCCCAAGCTGAAAACGCATTTAAACGGCTCAAGTCTGCCTTTTCTTCTGCTCCCGTGCTCTCCAGACCTGACCCATCTAAACCCTTCCTATTGGAGGTAGATGCCTCCTCAGTGGGAGCTGGAGCGGTCCTTCTACAAAAAAATTCTTCCGGGCATGCTGTGACTTGTGTTTTTTTTTCTAGGACCTTCTCTCCGGCGGAGAGAAACTACTCCATCGGGGATCGAGAACTACTGGCCATTAAATTGGCACTTGAGGAATGGAGGCATCTGCTGGAGGGATCAAAAATTCCAGTTATCATTTACACCGATCACAAGAATCTCTCCTATCTCCAGTCTGCCCAACGGCTGAACCCTCGCCAGGCCAGGTGGTCGTTGTTCTTTGCCCGTTTTAACTTTGAAATTCATTTTCGCCCTGCCGACAAGAACATTAGGGCCGATGCCCTCTCTCGTTCCTCGGATGCCTCAGAAGTAGAGGTCTCTCCGCAACACATCATTCCTCCTGACTGTCTGATCTCCTCTTCTCCAGCCTCCATCAGGCAAACTCCTCCAGGGAAGACCTTCGTTTCTCCACGCCAACGTCTCGGGATTCTCAAATGGGGTCACTCCTCCCACCTCGCAGGCCATGCGGGCATCAAAAAGTCCTTGCAACTCATCTCTCGTTTCTATTGGTGGCCGACTCTGGAGACGGATGTTGTTGATTTTGTGCGGGCCTGTACTGTCTGTGCCCGGGATAAGACTCCTCGCCAGAAGCCTGCTGGTCTCCTTCATTTTTTACAGACTTACCCCCATCCCGTGGCAACACAGTTGTTTGGGTGGTCGTTGATCGATTTTCCAAGATGGCACATTTTATTCCTCTTCCTGGTCTTCCTTCAGCACCTCAGTTGGCAAAACAATTTTTTGTACACATTTTTCGTCTTCACGGTTTGCCCACGCAGATCGTCTCGGATAGAGGCGTCCAATTCGTGTCTAAATTCTGGAGGGCCCTCTGTAAACAGCTCAAGATTAAATTAAACTTCTCTTCTTCTTATCATCCCCAATCCAATGGGCAAGTAGAAAGAATTAACCAGGTCCTGGGTGACTATTTACGGCATTTTGTTTCCTCCCGCCAGGATGACTGGGCAGATCTTCTACCATGGGCCGAATTTTCATACAACTTCAGAGCCTCTGAATCTTCTGCTAAATCCCCATTTTTCGTGGTGTACGGCCGTCACCCTCTTCCCCCCCCTCCCTACTCCCTTGCCCTCTGGTTTGCCCGCTGTGGATGAAGTGACTCGTGATTTTTCCACCATATGGAAAGAGACCCAAAATTCTCTTTTACAGGCTTCATCCCGCATGAAAAGGTTTGCCGATAAGAAAAGAAGAACTCCCCCCATTTTTGCTCCCGGAGACAAGGTATGGCTCTCCGCTAAATATGTCCGCTTTCGTGTCCCCAGTTACAAACTGGGACCACGCTATCTTGGTCCTTTCAAAGTCTTGTGCCAGATTAATCCTGTCTCTTACAAACTCCTTCTTCCTCCTTCTCTTCGTATTCCCAATGCCTTCCATGTCTCTCTCCTTAAACCACTCATCATCAACCGTTTCTCTCCCAAACTTGTTTCTCCCACTCCTGTTTCCGGTTCTTCTGACATCTTCTCCGTGAAGGAGATACTGGCCTCCAAGACGGTCAGAGGAAAAAGATTTTTCTTGGTAGATTGGGAGGGCTGTGGTCCAGAAGAGAGATCCTGGGAACCTGAGGACAACATCCTAGACAAAAGTCTGGTCCTCAGGTTCTCAGGCTCCAAGAAGAGGGGGAGACCCAAGGGGGGGGGTACTGTTACGCCGAGCGCTCCGGGTCCCCGCTCCTCCCCGGAGCGCTCGCAGCATCCTCGCAATTGCAGCACCCCGGTCAGACCTGCTGACCGGGTGCGCTGCGATACCTCTCCCAGCCGGGATGCGATTCGCGATGCGGGTGGCGCCCGCTCGCGATGCGCACCCCGGCTCCCGTACCTGACTCACTCTCCGTCGGCCCTGTCCCGGCGCGCGCGGCCCCGCTCCTTAGGGCGCGCGCGCGCCGGGTCTCTGCGATTTAAAGGGCCACTGCGCCACTGATTGGCGCAGTTGGCTTAAATAGTGTGTTCACCTGTGCACTCCCTATTTATACCTCACTTCCCCTGCACTCCCTCGCCGGATCTTGTTGCCATTGTGCCAGTGAAAGCGTTTCCTTGTGTGTTCCTAGCCTGTGTTCCAGACCTCCTGCCGTTGCCCCTGACTACGATCCTTGCTGCCTGCCCCGACCTTCTGCTACGTCCGACCTTGCTCTTGTCTACTCCCTTGTACCGCGCCTATCTTCAGCAGTCAGAGAGGTTGAGCCGTTGCTAGTGGATACGACCTGGTTGCTACCGCCGCTGCAAGACCATCCCGCTTTGCGGCGGGCTCTGGTGAATACCAGTAGCAACTTAGAACCGGTCCACCAGCACGGTCCACGCCAATCCCTCTCTGGCACAGAGGATCCACCTCCTGCCAGCCAAATCGTGACACTCCTCCTGCTCCTCCTTGCACAAAGGTGGAGGTAGCGGTCCTGCTGCTGGATTGTTGCCCTCCTACAGCCTCCTCCACATCTCCTGATGTACTGGCCTGTCTTCTGGTAGCGCCTCCATGCTCTGGACACTACGCTGACAGACACAGCAAACCTTCTTGCCACAGCTCATGTTGATGTGCCATCTTGGATGAGCTGCACTACCTGAGCCACTTGTGTTGGTTGTGGACTCTGTCTCATGCTACCACTACATTGTGATGTTTAAGTGTTCCCTTTATTAGAATGAAAGCACCACCAGCATTCAAAAGTGACCAAAACATCAGCCAGGAAGAATAGGAACTGAGAAGTGGTCTGTGGTCACCACCTGAAAAACAACTCCTTTATTGGGGGTGTCTTGCTAATTGCCCATAATTTCCACCTGTTGTCTGTTCCATTTGCACAACAGCATATGAAATTGATTGTCAATCAGTGTTGCTTCCTGAGTGGACAGTGTGATTTTACAGAAGTGTCATTGACTTGGAGTTACATTGTGATGTTTAAGGCTGCATTCACATCACGATTTCTCCATCCGACCTGAGTACAAGATTTTTATAACTTAAAATCGTATGAAATCGTATATAAAGTTAGATCCATTGTCCTCCATTAAAAAATCGGATCCATTACACACATCTGATTTGATCCGCATCCGATTTCACACGATTTTTGTTCGGGTCTGAAATCGGGGTTGACCACGATTTCAGACCTGAACAAAAATCGCGTGAAATCGGATGCGGATCAAATCGGATGTGTGTAATGGATCTGATTTTTTAATGGAGGTCAATGGATCCGACTTTATATACGATTTCATACGATTTTAAGTTATAAAAATCTTGTCCTCAGGTCGGATGGAGAAATCGTGATGTGAATGCAGCCTTAGAGTTCCCTTTATTTTTTTGAGTGTGTCCCCACAGTTTAGAAAAATCTCAACACATTTAGTAACGTTCCCACACAAAATGTGGTAAATTTGATCTCTGGAAAACCAGCAAGCTCATAGCAGTTTTTTAAGTTTGATCCTGAAAAATGTAATTCAGTCCGGCTGAATGAAATGTATGAACAGTGTGCATACGGCAGCCAAATGTTTCTGAGCCCATCCCCCATCCCCCACCAGGATCATAGAAAACCTGGAAGCATGTAATATTAAATAATAAACTGCTAAAACTACTTGTAAATCCATATATCAGCACATCTACATGGAGATTGTTCTGCAGATTTCACACATTACAGTATAAACTTTCCTCCAAAATAATCAGATAGGACAAACTGCAAATCTTACTTTATGTAGCATGTCCTGAAATACTTTTTTTTTTTGTTTGGCTATGTGCACAGAAATTTAGAAAACTTAATTTTACCTGCATTTTTATGTATGCGCTTGCAGACAGTACAAAAACATGGGTAGGGGGCATCATTTTAATGTCATCTATGGTCCGCCCCTTTAAGTAATTAAAGTTTATTCCATTTTTAGAGCCTACAGAGCCATAGATGTCTAGTTTTTTTGCTGGACAATTATACTTTGTAATGACACCTTTCTTTTTACCGTAAAACAGGGGCATCACTTGGTTAAACATTCAGGCCCGTGCCCGAATGTCAGCTGTCTGTAATCTCCTCCCTGCATCATGCAGGTACTGGTCGGGCAGTCACTTAGGCTGGGTTCACACCACGTTTTTGCAATACAGTTTCCGTATCAGGTTTTTGATTTAAAAAAAAAACGGATTCCTCAAAACCTGACTAAGGCTGGGATCACACTACGGTTTGTAACTACGGTTCGGCTGCTTTTTCGGCCGTATGCGGTTTCCCGATCGCAAGCAAAAACGTGGTCGACCACGTTTTTGCTTGCGGTCGGGAAACCGCATACGGCCGAAAAAGCAGCTGACCGGAGGCTGCGGTTCACTCCGGTCGGCTCATAGACATACATTAACTACGGATCCCAAATACGGATGAGTGTGGGCGCCGTGATTTAGCCCCACCCACCCCTCCTCCCAGCCGTATACGGGAACCGTAGTTACAAACCGTAGTGTGAACCCAGCCTAAGGCTGCATTCACATCTCATTTTTGCAATACGTTTGCCGTATCTGGTTTCATTGAAAAAAATGTATCGAACCGTATTGCAAATCGTATATATATAGACATTTCATTGTAAACTGTATGCCAACCGTAGCATCAGGTTGTGTACGTTTTGCATCATTTACGGTTTTATACGGGTTTTAACGGTACACCAAACTGTAGTCTACTACGGTTTTGTGTCCCGGTCAAAAACCGTATCCAACCTGTATACGGTTATTTTAAAATGGAGTTCTATGGTAACTGTATGTAACCGTATGTGCATACAGTTACATCTGGTTTGCACAATACGGTTTTTCCTTTTTTTTTTTTTGTGGAAATTCAATAAAAAGAAGAACTTTATTTAAAATGTTGACAAACATAAAACCGTATCCGTTTTTTTCAAGGAAAACGTATTAAAACGTATGCAAAAGGACATCCGTTTTCAAACCTTATACGGTTTAAAAACGTGAGGAGGCATATATGGTTGCATACGTTTCGGTCCGGTTTGGAGACATACGTTTTTTGTACAGAAACGGGATACGGGACCCTTATTGCAAAAACGAGATGTGAATGCAGCCTAAACTGTATCAAAATGTGTGTGCAAATTTTAATCTGTATACGGTTGAAAACCGTATACTGTTTGAAAAATGAGGTTCGGTTGCATCTGCTTTTTAACAAAAAAACTTATACATTTTTAACTTTTCATTCTATTATGAATAAAGTTTTACTTGTTTGACTGAAATTCCAAGAAAAAAACTGTGCAAAGTCAAAAACCGTATGGAACTGTACGCACATACGGTTCTGTACAGTTCCCACTGACTCCAATGTTAAAAAAACAAAACGTATACGTTTCAATACGGTTTTTCGCCCGGACCAAAAAGCGTGGATAGCTCACGGTTTTGGGTGCAGGAAAAAAACTGACAAAACCGTACAGGATGCAAAACGGACACAACCTGATGCATCTTTTGGCATACGGTTTTCAATAGAGAGTCAATGCATACGGTTTTCAATACGGTTCCATACGGTTTTCAAATTGAAAACATACGGGAACTGTATTGCAAAAACATGGTGTGAACCCAGCCTAAGAAGCAGAGACCTCCACAAAGCTCAATGTCAGTGACTGCCCAATTAGGACCTGCTCTGCATTGCAGAATGCTGGAGGTGCAGGACCTTTGGTTCTGTCACAATCATGTGATCAGGACTTGTGGGGGTGGAGCTGAAGGACCTGTAAAGCAGAGCAGCCGGGAAAGAAGAGGGAGTTTGGTGAATCACTGCTCTGCTGGTGGAGTCATTCAGCAGTGTTTCCCAACCAGGGTGCCTCAGCTGTTGCAAAACTACAACTCCCAGCATGTCTGGACAGCTGTTTTGCTGGGAGTTGTAGTTTTGCAACAGCTGGACGAACCGTAGTTAGGAAATACTCCAGAGCTGTACTCACTATTCTGCTGGTTGGGTCACTGTGCACATACATTACTTATCCTGTACTGATCTTGAGTTATATCCTGTATTATACTCAATAACTGCACTCACTATTCTGCTGAAGTCACTGTGTACATACCAGGGGTGAGGAAATTTAATAATCCAATGGACTGAAACGGAGCAAAATCTACTTGTCCCTCATGACAATCCACTTGTCCTAGTACATAAAATAATTTTAACCAAAATAGTCTGTAAAAAAAGTTTATCTAGGTTTTGCACTTTTGTTTATTCCTTCTCCCCCTATAATAGCCATAACTCTTATGTTTCCATCTACATATGTATATGGGGGCTTGTTTTTTGTAGGACCAATTGTACTCTGTAATGACACCTTTCATTTTTCCATAATATATGCTTCCATATGCTTCCCTTCTGACTTAGGGTGGGGATACCCGTAACGGATCTGCCGTTGACCCGACCCAAATTGTGCCTCATGCTGTTTCCGAACCCCCTGCCGTAAAAAGCACTTCAAAAATAAAAATTTTGTTAGGTGAAATTGGGAAATAAAAATGCAATTTTCAAATTTGGGGGTTGTGTTTATTTTTACCCCTTTCATTGTTTAGTAAAATTGACATGTTAGTTGTGGTCCTCAGATTGGTACAATTACATTGATACCCAATTTGAAAGGAATAAAATGCAGAATTAAAAAAATATATATTAGAATTCTTATTTTCTGACCCCCCCCCCCCTAATTTTTTTTGTGTCTATGAAGCTGTATGGGGGCTTATTTGCACCATAATCTCTAGACTCGTATTGAGGGGCATGGCCGTGACATCACGAGCGTGGCGGGGTCGTGACGTCACGAACCTCCGCCCTGCACCGCCAGTCATCTGGCACGGAGCAAAGTTTGCTCTATGCACTGGATGTCTGGGGTGCCGCAGCCGAGATCTCGTGGAGTCCCCAGCGGCGGGACCTCCACGATCAGACATCTTATCCCCTATCCTACATTGTTTCTTATTAGGGTAACTGAAATTGGGTTTTCTACATTGGATAACCACTTCAAATGCTTGAAAAGACCATTCATATTGTTGTAGGTCAATTTTATTAATAGTTTGGGTTACAGAGACATCTAGTGGGGAAAATCTATAATACAGTGATAAAGAAACAATTGCTTACAGGAGTAATTTCTTCAGGCTCTGTAATTTCGGTATTTTGCAAAAAAAAAATAAAAATAAATTACATCCTGCTGTGGCTAGGAAGAAATGGAAAAAAAATTATACTTACCTAGATCCAGTCTCATGCTGGCCCCCTGCAGCTCTTGTTCGGTTCCTCAATCTTCTGTCTTTTTTTCTGCTTTTTAATCGAGTGCTCATTGCTGAGTCGTCAGGTCCTATTCCAAGCACTCTTCGAAAAAACAGGGACTAGTGATATACTGTTTAGAGCACAATCCTCTATAGTACACTAACTGCCACTATCTAACGTTATATAGGGACAATTCTTGCGTTATAGGGAGTTGTCCTATAAAACAATATCCCACTTTGGATATTTGTTTTGTACCTGTCCTTGTTACAGGCATTGGTAAATGCTGGTGTATGTTTGAGTGTTTTAATTGGTATTCATTTTCATTTGTCTTTTTAGTTGTACACATAAAAAAATTATGTATTATCAGGGAGTTTCTATAGGAATGCTTTATATAGGAACTGGCCCTTTGGAGTTGCTTCACCCATTCTCAACAAATCCATTTCTCACCCATCACAACCTTCAAAAGCAACTTAAAAAAGTACTCCGCCCCTAGACATCTTATCCCATATCCAAAGCATAGGGGATAAGATGTCTGATCGCAGAGGTCCCGCCACTGGGGACCCCTGTGATCTCTCCTGCAGCACCCCCGTTCACCAGCGATACAGGCCCCCTTGTGACGTCAAGCTCCGCCACCTCAATGCAAGCCTATGGGAGGGGGCATGATATGCTAGTGAAATGGAGTCACAGACAATAAATCTTTTCTTCAGACTTGGAAACCATGAATGGACTATGAGGACATTTATCAAGGTATTTAGAGCCTTTTTTTTTTTTTTGCACACAAAAGTTACACAAACAGTCACACATCCGCCTAAGCACTTTTTTTGTGTGACTTTTGTGAGTAAGCAAAAGTTACAAACAGCCTAACCTAAGAAAATTTCAGTTTTCACTTTGCAGTGGTTACGTATTTATGAAGTGCGAAAGTGGCACGTAGGCAAACCCCCTTACAAAAAGTCACATCTCTACTCCAGGTCTGGCCTGGAGTACAAAACTACCCTACATGAGCAAACTTAAAAAGTTGCAAAGAAAGTCTCACAAAAGCCTCAGCGGCCACTTTTTTGTTTTGCTTATGTGCTCCAAATTTATCAACCCCCTGTGATAGTATGATAAATATGTATCACATAAGCAAAACTAAAAAAAAAAAAAAGACTTGCTTACCAAAGTAACGCAACAATGATAAATGTCCCCCAATAAGTTAACAGCACTATCATCTGCATGTCAAGGCACCTACAGTAAATCCCCAGCCCTTGCCTCCCCATCTTTCCTCTCCCTCATTCACCCCCATCTTTATACTTTTACATGTCTAATATAAGGTGTTATTGCTTGTTGCTATCCAGCAATGTATGCACTTTAACATATTGTACTTCTTGTCAAGCGCCGTGATCCCTAATTTCTGTTTACAGTTTAATAAAAGAAAGTTTTCATTTTAGAATGACTACCTTAACACTAGCCAACCCCATAGTATTTAATTTGTATACTAATTGATTTTAATCATTTTATAAACATACATTATTCAAGAAAAAATGTAATAAGTCTCACAATTTAGAGCATGCTGGACAGGTTTACTGCATTTCATACAAAATTATTTATCACCTTTATTGATTTTTGCAGGAAAAGGTGTTACTTAGGTCGGGAACAACACTTCATGCACCACAAGGTGTCACTAGAGGTCATTATAAAATGCCAATGGCCACATTCGAGCATTTCCAAATACTCTTAATGCTGGTATGTGGTTTATATGCTGTAGTGATGTCTCCGATGTGCCGTTTGATGGGTTTGTGGAATAATTAACTATGCAAAAAAAAAAAAAAAAAAACATATTAAAGCAGATTTCCAGTTATCAGAATTCACTAAAACTACTATTGTACACATCTGTTGCATAATATTCTTACAACTTCCTCCCCATACTAAACCATTGCCTTCCTTAGAATTTGTATAACAGTTATAATGAACCTCCAAATCCTCTAGTCATCTCTGTAACATAGGGGGAGATTTATGAAAACTTGAGCAGAGGAAAAGTTGACCAATTTCTCATAGCAACCAATCAGATCGCTACTTTTATTTTTCAGAGGCCTTTTCAAAAATGAAAAAAGCTATCTGATTTGTTGCAATGGGCAACTAGTCAATTTTTGCTCTGCACAAGTTTTGATGAATCTTCCCAGTGGCGTCATTAAGATTGGTCTGGGCCAGATGGAGAAGAAAAGAGAAAGTGAAAGACTCCAATTAGAGAAGACATCACCTGAGGTAACTGTATGTAATAACTTATATGGTCTGCAGAGCCTGCGTAGAGCTTATATTTGTCACTATATGGTCTGTATGGGGGAAATATTTCCTCCTTGTATACTGGTATTATTGGTTAAATTGGTCTCAGCATACAGGATTTGGTCAGTAACAGTTTGATGATATATTTACCGAAAAAAATCGGTTCAGTCCGAATTTATTTGTGGCAAATCACTATTAAAAATGGCTATTTCTGGCCTACAGAGAGGCTTAATAGGGGTGTAGAACACTTTGCTTTGTCCTAACAAGCATAGAGAGTGTGGTGTATTAGTGAAATAATATTGTTATTCAGTATGAAATGCAGATTACAGGCATTGCTATTAGAATCACTGCCGCAGAGCGTTTGGATGTGGCAGATTTTCTATGTAATTTTTATTTAATTAGAATTTATTTTAATTTTTTGATTACCCATTCTGGTGAGCATTGAGCTGGTGGTCCGCCGCAAGGCAAGCTACCACCTTTTCCAGCCCCTGTCTCTTCACTTGAAAATGGAGGGACTGCAGTACCAGCAACTTGGACAGGATCCCATTCAGCTTCTATATCATTGGATAAGTGGGAGAGAGATCAACTGCAACTAATGCAACAGCTGTAGGCACCCTGATTGAAAACCGCAGGTCTTTTGTTTCAATGGGTGGGGTGGCTGATGTGTGGGAGGGAGGAAAATGGAATCGTGGGATTTGTAGTCAAAAAAAGAAAAGTCAAACAGGAAATATAAGTTCACAAAAAGCTAGCCAGTATTATGGTAATCTCATGATATTTAGCCCCAAGAGAAGTGCAGATCCATCCTAAGCATGTCCATTACTGCCTGCCAGGTACTTACTAAAATCACCTTATGGTGGATAACCCCTTTAAAGTGTGAATGTCATTTAATCAGTTATGGTTCATTGTTATCGCTCCAAGCAGTTTCATTGGATTCTTGTGATAATTCCACAGGTAATATGACAGCGACGACCATAGGGCCTCAGTCTTGAAAAGATTACATCTATTTTTTTAAATTTAATTTTAAGATTTATATTAGATTCCAAAGTTTAATGTCCCAGTGCTTACTTTGAACTAATACTGCATGATCACAAAACCGAAACTAACAAGGAGTCACATGACGGCACAATGACAGAGCCTAGAGGTATCAGCAGCATGAAGAGACCATAATCTGGCAGAATGACACAGCCTGGAATTGGCGGCAGCAAGAGGAGACTATATAGTGGCTGAATGACACAGCCTGCAGCTCGTGGCACCATGAGGAGACCATAGGGCCTCACAATCCCTAAGATTAAAAAATGAATTTTAAAATGTAAACTGAATATTTACGGTAACTAGTGTTACCATAAAAAAAATTGTAGGTGATGTCCCAGGTCCAACAGAATCAGTAAACCATATAGTGGCTGAATGACACAGTCTGCAGCTTGTGGCAGCATGAGGAGACCATAGGGCCTCACAATCTCTAAAATTTAAAGATGAATTTTAAAATTGAAATTGAAGATTTATGGTAGCTAGTGCTACAATAAAAATGTGTAGGTAATGTCCCAGGCCCAGCAGCATCAGTAAACCATAGAGTGGCTGAATGACACAGTCTGCAGCTCGTGACAGCATAAAAAGACCATAGGGCCTCACAATCCCAAAGATTTAAAGATGAATTTAAAAATTTTAATTAAAGATTTATGGTAGCAAGTGCTACCATAAACATTTTTAGGAATTGTCCCAGCATCAGTAAACCCCATGTAGTGGCTGAATGGCACAGCCTGGAGTTGGCGGCAGCATGAGTAGAACATATAGTGGCTGAATGGCACAGCCTGGAGTTGGCAGCAGCATGACTAGAACATATAGTGGGTGAATGGCCCAGCCTTGAGTTGGCGGCAGCATGAGTAGAACATATAGTGGCTGAATGGCACAGTCTGGACTTGGCGGCAGCATGAGTAGAACATATAGTGCCTGAATGGCACAGCCTGAAGTTGACGGAAGCATGTGGAGACCATATGGTGGCAGAATGGGACAGCCTGGAGGAGGCAGCAGCAGCATCAGGAGTCCTGAAAGTGACCCGGTGACAGAGTGGTGCTGTGGGTGGCAATACCAGTACCCAGTGACAAAGGTGGGTGAAAAAAGGTCTGATGAGGAGGAATGTTTGTAACTGGGGAGCAGCGCCTTAAATCTGTTTGGCACTATCCATATTTGTGAAGTGTTGGTGTGGCACCCTGGTCAATCTACTCTGATGCATCAGGCATTGGTGGGTGGAAATCCTGGCTGATCCATGTCTGATTCATCTTCACAAAGGTCAGTCTCTCCACATTTTTCGTGGACAGACGAGTATTTCTTGGGGTGACTATGGCCCCCGCCACACTAAACACCCGCTCTGATGGCACACTACTAGCCAGGGCAGGACTCTGCTAGTTGTGGCCACAAATCAAGCTTGGCTGCCCAGAAGTCCAGTGGATCTTCAAGGTGTGTTGGCATGGGCATGTCAAGGTATGCCACCACCTGCTAGTTCAGGTCCTGCTCCTGGTGTACCTGCTGCTTCACTATGCGGGTGAAGAAAGGTACTCATCAGCCAATGTAAACTCAGGCTGCTGCTGATGGAGCTGGCACTGCTCCTGCCACCCCACCCCTCCCCAGCAGTCATGGCAGTGGAAGGTGAGCGCAGAGGGCCCCCTGAGTCAGACCTGAGAGAGGATGGACAATGGTGCCGATAGGCATCGGCCAACTGACTACCTAGGATGTCTCTGTAGTAGGTCAGTTTGTCCTCCCTCTCAGTGGGTGTAAAAAAGGCCCCCATTTTGTGGCGTTAGTGAGGGTCCAATAAGATGGAGAGCCAGAAGTCATCCCGCTGCCAAATGGTGACAATTCGCCGGCCACTACGCAGGCAAGTGAGCATGCATTGTCCCATTTGTGCAAGTGACTCGGAGGGACTCCCTGATTCCATCTCCACTGCATACTGCCACGGTGTGTCTGGGTCCTCTGTCTCGCCTTCCTCACAACCCTCTAGCTCCTCTGGCTGCTCCTGCTCCTCCTCTCCTCTCCTGTCAGATGACTAGAAAAACTGCCCATTTCATGAAACCTAAACTGTGCTCCACTGTGCCCGTCCCCCTCCTCCAGTTCAGCCCCCCACAGGGCTCATGTGGCCTTGAGATGTAGGTGCCACGTCTTCATTGCCCTGACCAGCCATCGTTTCCAATACGTGTTGTAGGAAATGAAGCAGTGGAATGATGTCGTTCATCCTGTAATCCTGGTGACTAATAATGTAGCTTCGTCAAAGGGCCTGAGCAAACGGCAGGTGTCACGTATGAGCTGCCGCTGGTTGACATTGAAGTTACACAGGGGATCATCAAGAAATCGGTGATAGCTTTTCTCTGATCGTATAGTCGGTCCAACATATGGAGGGTGGAATTCCAACGTGTGGCAACGTTGCAAATAAGACTATGTTGAGGGATACTGTTCTGACGCTGCAGCTCAAGGAGGGTGTGTTTTGCAATGTACGAGTGGCTGAAGTGCATGCAAAGTTTCCTTCCCATCGTTCGGATGTCTTGCAAATTGGGGGAACACTTCAGGAACCACTTGACAACCAGATTGAATACGTGTGCCATAGAGGGCACAAGGCTCAGCCTTCCATGTCGCAGCGCAGACAAAATGTTCTTCCCATTGTCAATCACCATGGTTCCCATTTCCAGTTTTCGTGGAGTAAGCCATGCTCCGATTTCTTTACAAATTAGTTTTAGCAGTTCCTCCCCTGTGTGACTCTGTTCGCCAAGGCAAACCATGTGAAAAACAGTGTGACACCGCCGTACCCTGCACACATGGTATGCTGGAGGGGCACGAGACTTGTCTGTGCAGTGGAGGCTGAGGACATGGTGGAGTATGAGGAGGCAGAGTCGCACACTGTCACAGGACCAACGGCCTGAGAGTGTGGAGGAGGAAGCGGCGTGACCTGTCCAAGTTAGTGTTGTGGCTGTGCAGGAACCACATTCACCCAGTGGGCCGTAAAATACATGTATTTTCACTGACCATAGTTACAGCTCCAGATGTCAGCACTGCCATGAACTTTGGTACACACCGACAGGCTCAAGGACTGGCCCACCTTCTCTTCCACAAAATTGTGCAGAGCTGGTACTGCCTTCTTCGCAAAGAAATGACAGCTTGGGACTCTCCACCTCGGCTCGGCACAAGCCATCAGTTCTCTGAAAGGTGCAGAGTCCACCACTTGAAAAGGGAGTGACTGCAGCACCAGCAACTTGGACAGGAGCACATTCAGCTTCTGCACCGTTGGATGAGTGGGTGCATACTGTTGTCTCTTGGACATGGCATCGCCGATAGATTGTTGGCAGAATGACTGAATAAAAGTAGGAGGAGCAGGAGCATTTGGAGCGACAGAAGGAGGGTATGACACATAGCTCCCTTCGGCTGAGGTGGTGGAGCCTTGGCTGGCTGAAAGAGGGAGCAGCATGCCACTGGGTGATGCAGCAGGCTGGACCACTACATCGGAGCCACGGTTCTCCCAGGCTGCTTTATGGTGGTGCAGCATATGTTGACGCAGGGCCGTGGTGCCAACATTGGGACCCTGGCCACGCTTTACCTTATGCCGACACATCTTCCATGTGGCTATGTTAACCTCCTCTGGATGCTTGATAAAAAAACTGCCACACTGCAGAGTAGCTGAAAAATGCGCTACAGTACGCTTAAAAAAGTATTTGAGTAAAACACCAGCCGGTGATTGTTTTTCCCTGGCCTTTCACAGTATCTAGGCCCTTATCAGATTAACAGGTACAAAATAGTACACTACTTAGATGTAGGTATATGGTATGCACTTTAAAGAAAGAAAATGTATTGGAGTAAAACACCAGTGATTACTTTTGGCTGTCCTTTCACAGTATCTAGGCCCAGGACAGATTAACAGGTGAAAAATAGTACACTACTTAGATGTACGTTTGTGGTATGTACTTATGAGGGCAAAAAAAAATACGCTACAGTATGCTTAAAAATACGTATTTTTGCACAACACCAGCAGTAAACAACAGTGCTGCAGCACACAGTCACTGTGTGTCAAACCCAAAATTGCACTCTGTCAAAGACTATTAGGAATGGACTGCTGGGTATTATACCGTCTACAGACTGGTATAACCAGCAGATGATTTCTTGTGGAACAAAGACATAAAATTGCCCTGAAAAATTATCCCTGCCTCCTCTGCTAAGGTTTATGAAGTTGAGGCAGCTTTTTGAAATGTATGAGGCAACACAGAGCTCTCTGCCCCTCTCTGTAATACAATGATGTAGAAAGTGACTGGGAGGTTAATCACTGCTGTAAAAATTATTTTGTGTGAAAAACGCACTGCTCTCTGTCCATCAGAACGCTGACGTGACTGTGAGGTGAAACGCTGCTGGAAAAAACTTGTCTGTGTGGCACACAGCGCTGTCCTATCTCTTTGCAGTGAAAGGATGAAGTGACGAGCTGGAATATGGCTGCCGATTATATAGGGATGTGACATCACAGGGGTGACTGGCTGCTGATAGGCTGCATCCTGCACGTGATTCAGGGTCATCCTGCCAACCCTCTTTCCCGCCTTCCCAGAATCCCTTGCCCCATGTCCTCACATGTGGATCCGCCATTTTAGATGCCCTGGATCCTGCACTGTACTAAATTGAGTTTAATGAAGCGACTTGCGGGACAGATATAAATCTTTAGCTATAGTCAGAAACCTGTTTTCTTTTATGAGATCCACGTCGTCAGCACCAGCAGGGTTAACAGGTGATGACAAGGTATTGTTTGCTAGGTTGCCGGGTTACGCCCTGCTGCCTGAGTGGCTAGCTACTGATTGATAGTGTTGAGCGGCATAGGCCATATTCGAATTCGCGAATATTCGCGAATATATGGACGAATATTCGTCATATATTCGCGAATATTCGTCAAATATTCGCGAATATTCGTCATATATTCGCGAATATTCGCATATTCGTAATATTCGCATTTTATTTTTGCATAAAATTAACATATGCAAAAATTAGCATAAGCGAAAATTCGCATATGCGAAAATTAGCATATGCAACTTTTCCCATATGTGAAAATTCGCACGCCAGTCTCACACAGTTAGAACCACACAACCTGGAAGCAGAGAGGGGTGATCACTGTGATGTGTACTGTGAAAAAAAAAAACGAATATTCCTAATTACGAATATATAGTGCTATATTCGCGAATATTCGCGAATTCGAGAATATGCGATATTCTCGAATAAAATTCGCTTTGCAAATATTCGCGAGCAACACTACTGATTGACCACATCTCCCTATATCACCAGGCATCAGACACTGGGAAGATGCCTGTGAAATCGGTCATTACCTGAGTAGCTAGCATTCCCTTATTTCCTTGTATACCAGGCAACTTGACTTCTGGCTTCATATCTGACTTCACTTTGGTTATAGCGATTCGGCACCTCTTCCCACTCCTGGCTTGACTCGGTTTGACTGACATTGACTTTATGTGTGTATGTTTAGTTTGTCTTTGTTAGTTGCTTGTTTTCCCTGTTGCTCCTGACAACTGACAGGATTGTATTTTGTTGTGTTGACATTTGACTCCCCTCACTTATTTAGGAAGGGATTGTCGACCAGTTGCCGGCCTATCATTTAGGATAGGCGGACAAGTAGGCAGGGACAGGGGCGCGGGTGAGCTTAGCGAGCACTCCTTCCCTGCCCATATGTGACACACGTGTCTCAGTTTCCCAGTATATATATATCAAGATAGTTAAAGTCCCCCATTATTACCACATCATTGTGATTTGCTGCCTTGTTATTTGCCTCAATAATTGATCTTCTTTCGCTTCCATTATGTTTGGTGGCTTATAGCATACGCAGTCAGTATTTTATCATTTTCTTCTCCATATATTTCTACCCATAATGATTTTACATTATCATTTCCCTCACATATATTTTCCCATTGTGTGGACTTTAGATTGGACTTTACATAAAGGAAAAATCCTCTCTCAGATTTTTCCGATCCTTCCTGGACTGACTATAACCCTGTATGTTGACCGCCCAGTCACAGCTAGCGTCCAACCAAATCTCTGTTATTCCCACTAAGTCATATTTACCAAATATGTTTATTTTTTTATTATGCTTATTTTTATATGGAATCTGGGAAAAGGGGGTGATTTAAACTTTTGATATGGAAGGGGTTAATGTTTGTGGGTTAAACACCTTTGACCCAAGGATAAACCTTGGGTCACTAATACCCTTATTAGGTCCCACCCCTAAAACTTAGCTTTTATTAAGCATTTAATAAAAAATATATATAACTGTGAGAAAACTTAAAACCACAGTCTCTAGTGGTGTGTTGTCAGAAATCCCTTCCTGTCACTGACAGTGCTCAGCCGTATAGAAATAGTATGTCCAGTGGTCTGCAGCCACACTGAAATCAATTACACCACCAGAGAATGATTTAAAAAACAAAATTATGCCCCCTTTACATGTTTCACCACAGCAGTGGCGTCCTCAGGAGAAACGGGCATCAACCCGAGTTGCCAGAAGCCTTCCTATTTATGGACACAGCATTAATTGGGAACCGCTTCCTATTTGGCCATCAGCCAGTAGCGATGATCCTTACAGGTCCCACCTAATCTCCTCCTATCCACCACTCCGTTTCTAAACACACTCACTGCCTCACCCGTCATCAGGTCGCGTCCTATGATGCTTTATTCTCGCGCCGGCATCCTCTACTCCGATGCACATGCGCTCCTCGTCCCGATCGCGCCTGCATATTGCTGTCATCTAGCCTTCTCCTCCGCGCAGGTGCATTGAATAGATGAACGGACTTAGTCTCCAAGCCTTCATTGACAAGCGTGCATGCGCCGCGATGCCACTCTCATCCTATTTTTAATTCTAACGCTACTGCATACGTATTTGGACTAAATCTCCATTCAGGAGAGGAAAACATATATAATTCCTATTGTGTCTTAAAGGGGAATGGTCCAATACAAGTGACTACTCTCTGTAGCGGCATTGCACATATATTTGCAGTGAGTGTGTATATGTGTGGATATCTATTCACAAAAACTTAACCTATGTGTCTCAATAAAACCATTTACCTATATTAAGATTTAGTTATTGTGTATTACTCATGTCATACGTATAGGAGATAAGTATGCTATTTATATAGGTTAATCCTTCATCCTTTACTATTGATATAATCTATTATTAACATCACCTCTCCTAATCCTAGGAGGTCCAGTGATACGTAAATCTAATAGGAGGTCATATGTCAGTTTCTGGCAACACAATTATTACCTCACTTATCAGTCTTATCTACCAAATACAAATCCACAATGGTCCTACTATAATGTTGAAATGCTCTCAATGAGAGCGTTATTATAGTGTCTTCCATCAACTACCATGGGGACGGATACGTCCCCCCTAATATCAAAGTATATTAATATCAATAACTGAAAAACCAATATTACAGGAATGCAGCAAATGAAAATCTATAATTGAGGCCATTAGGTGACAGGCTCTTAAGCCTGTGAATCCACTATGCCTCCTCCTTAAATAGCATTTTGTTAATGTCGCCCTTCCTAGGGCCCAACTTTAACTGGCATAGTCCCCAGAATTTTAAATCTTGTAGCCGACCGTCATGTACGGCCCGCATGTGTCTCGATATGGGGGTGTCGGCTCCAGTTCTAATGCTGCTCAAATGTTGGCAGATCTGTCTTCTAAACTCCTGCGTGGTTTTACCCACGAAGAGATTAGGACACCCACAACATGCTATATAGATGATATTTTTAGATTTGCAATTGATGAACTGTCTAATTTCGAATTCACGCTTGTCCACCGGATTCGTGAATTTCTTAATTCTGGATAGGTATGCACAGAAAATGCACTGTAAGATCCAACAGTCCTACTCCTGAGCCAGTTCCCTGACATATTCTCTACATGTGGGAGGTGGCTTCTGGCCAAAAGTTCTTTCAGATTGGGTCCTTGCTGGAAGGTAACCTTCGGTCGGGTACCCACTGCCTGGCACAGGTCGGGATCTCCCGAGATCTTCATTACATCATCTGTTTGGCCATCATAGTTGCCAATACAACGAATTATCTGTTGGTTATCTGGTCTCTGTTCTTCTCGTTCTCTCAAAAGATCACTCCTCTCACTTACAACTGCTCTATGGTAAGCTGACTTAAGGTGTTTCCTTGGATAGCCCCTTTGTCGGAAGCGATTGTATAATTCCCGGCTCTCTTCCTGGAATGACTGCTCATCAGAGCAGTTCCGTTTGGCCCTCAAATACTGGCCAACAGGTATGCTCTTCTTAAGGGACCCTGGGTGCCAACTTTGCCAGAGTAACAGGGAATTCACTGATGTAGGTTTCCTATAGATTTTTGTCTGTAACTTACAATTCTCATCAACATAGATGTTGAGATCCAAGAAATAAATTGTCTCACCACCGATCTCATGATTAAACACCATACCTATCTCATTGGTATTCAATATACTGACAAACTCAAGGAATAACTCCCTTTCACCATCCCACAAAATGAGGTTGTCATCAGTATAACGTCCCCAAAATAAAATGTGCTCTGTGTACAAACTCAAAGTGTCACCGAAAAACTAAAGTGTCCTCCCACCGCCCTAAAAATAAATTTGCATAGTTCGGTGCACATGACGCACCCATGGCGGTGCCCTGTGTCTGGTGATAGTGTTTGCCATCAAAAATAAAATAATTATGTGTCAAGACAAAATCCAAAAGTGCATAAACAAATTCATTGTGCTCCGTGTAATACGTACTCAAAAAGTGCTTGACTGCTACAAGGCCTAGCTCATGTCGGATATTACTGTACAAGCTTTCTATGTCAAGGCTGGCCAGAATCATTGTGTTCGTGAAAGTGATATCTTCAATCTTGGTAAGTGTGTCCTTAGTATCCCGCAAATGTGAGGGAAGTGAGGTGACAAAAGGTGCGAAAACTAAATCCAAATACACACTCGCCCCCTGTGTCAGGCAATCATTGCCGGACACAATAGGGCATCCTCGGATGGGATTTGTTGACTTGTGTGTTTTGGGCAGAGCATAAAACGTGGCTAACGTGGGTTTGGGATTAAACATATATTTAAATTCCTGTTCAGAGATCAGTGACTTATCCTTGGCTCCAATTAGTAACTCCCTTTACTCTTCCAAGTAGCGCTTAGTAGGATCTGCTGTTAAGATCTCATATTTGTCCCTGTCTGAGAGGAGTGCCATGACCATTTCCTTGTATTGTCCTCTATCCATGATCACGACATTCCCCCCCTTTGTCTGAGGGCTTGATCACTATAGAGCGATCAGCCCTCAGACTTTCCAGGGCTTGTTGTTCCTCTAGAGACATATTAGACTTTTCCTTGTTTTTCTGAATGTGGATCCTCTCGATATCTCGAGTACATAGTTCCACAAACATTTCTATGTTTGGATACTGCGAGAACTGAGGTGTCATCTGTGATCTTGGTTTAAGATCACTGAATGGTGCCACAAACTGTAGCGCATGTCCCTCGCTCTCCAACCATAACTCGTGGAGATTCTGTCTTGTCTCTTCATCTCTCTGTAACATGGATCTTACATCAGAATCTCGTTGTGCGTGTCACTTATGGAGTGCCACCTTCCTGGCAAACATATTAACATCCTTCACCCAAGTGAATTTGTCAAACTTGGGGACAGGTGTAAACGACAGGCCTTTACTCAAAAGTCTTTCCTCTATAGGTTCCAATACACTGGACAAGAGATTGTATACCCTGAGTCTATTACCTACATCTTCCTCTACCCTATATCCGTCCTCCCCATCTGCTCCATTGGGGCCAAGCCTAAAAAAGGCATACTCGTCTGTGAAGGTCCTGATGTCAGAAACATGGGCATGGTCATTTGACTTCCTGTTCCACTCTCCACCCTGGTAGCCCCCTGTCGAGGTGGGATTTGCCCACTTGTGGTGGGCCCCATGCCAAACATAGAGTTCGGCGGCCCAGAGAACAATGATCCACCACCACCACCCCCAGTTGCCACATTTATGTTGTTTGATGGCATACTCGGGCCTGGCATACTGGGACCTGATAGTTGCATTCTGGGACATGGCTGTTGTTGTTGGTTACTTGTTAGTTGTATTATAGGGCTTAGGCTGAAAGGTCCTCTTCGTACCCTGTTGTCTCCCTCTATAATACTTTGCCTTCCTTTTAGCCTGTGGTCTCTGGGACCCACTAGCATCCGAAAATGTCCCTTCAGTCCCTGACGTCTCAGATTCAGAGTACGTCCTACTCTGGTTCGTTTGGTTATATGGGGCTGGTGGTCTGCCTTGACCCCTGTTCTGACTTTTCTAAGAATAGACCTGATCAAATACAAAGTCTGTATAGTCACAAACAAATTTCTTATGTTTCTTCTCCTTAATCTCACTTTTATATTGCTACAAGTGAGACCTAAGCTTATTCTCCAATGGTACAAAATCAGAATGGTTGGAGAAACTCTGAATCTCCCTGAACTGGTTCTCCAAAATCGTATTGGCTTGAACCAGATATTTCTTCTCGTATTCAAGGAGATATGCAGTTAGGCGCAGGGAATTCTCCGTCTGTAGTTGTTCCCAGCCTTTCAAGAAGGCTGTATCCTCCTTGTGGGAATTAGGCGTAATATGAATCCTGAGACCTCTATAAACAAATTTTTGTTGTAAATATGTCTCAAAACTTGCCACTTCCCACCAGGATCTTATGCAGTTTTTATATGTTTTTGAGAGATTTTAGAAAGCCTGTTGGATGTTAGTTTGGTCCAATGGTAGCGTGTTAGTGGAAAACACATGTGAGGCCTCTGCGGCCAAACTATCCAAGTTGGGACGTTGTGAAAGGAAACCGGCAATCGCATATCATGTGCCGTATATGTGGGGTAAGAAAAAAAGAACTAAATCTTACTTCTCAAACTCAAAAACTTTTATACCCCGAGATGGGTCAGGGTCAATCAAATAAACACCTTTGACCCAAGGATAAACCTTGTTTGTGGGTTAAACCTAAAAATTATATTTTTTTTCTTACACTTTGTTGGTCCCCTTAGGGAACTATTAGGAAGACTCATTAGATTCCTCATACAGATCAATTCAGTTCTGTGGACTATTTACTGTGTACTATGGGCTTGATTGATAGAGCCTGGTGAAGAGATGCTCTATTATTCGCGGAGACATGGACCGGACTGCAGGAATGGTAAGCCCTCCGGCTACCTCTGCCAAAATGTCCCTTTAGATGCAACAGGATAGGGAATAAGTTTTAGATTGTGGGGGTTCCAAGAGCTGGGGTCCCCGGCGATTTCCTGTATGAGCCCTCTGCTCTCCCCTGGAGCGGCACGTCAGGACCCCTGCCTGAAGCGGGGGCCGCCACACCCCCTCCATATAGCTATAGGAGAGCCCAAGATAGCCAAACGGCTTTCCCATAAAGATATATGGACGGGGCATGGGTTGTGACATGACGCTCGAGGGGAGAGCAGAAGGCCTGTAAAGGAGATCCTGCAGATAGGGGGATACATTTTTTTTCCATGTGACTACTCCTTTAAGGCCAAAATGGGCTGTGTCCCCAAGGGATTAATGGAGGGGGGGTATTGACTAATGGATCATAAAAATCAAAGGGAAATAAACACTGGGGGGGGGGGGGGGGGAGATTGCCCATAGAAACCAATCAGAGCGCTTCTTTCCTTTAACAAGGCCTCTGCAAAATGAAAGAAGCAATCTGATTGATTGCTATGGGCAACCCAGCAACTTTTCCTCTGGACAGGGTTTGATAAATCTCTCCCTGGATCTTTCTATTATTGCGGGGGAGGAAAAATCAGACGTCATAATAGGAGGCCTATTTCAACATTTACTATGGAGCTTCCTTTCTTCTATGTATGCCACTGCTTTTATATATATATATATATTGTTATATGCTAAAAATGCCTGCATAAATTAGCTGTTTTGTTTTGGCTAAATAAAGTTGGGAATTTTATATATGTGGATTCTGAAGTCAAATTTGTCCCAATGTAAATTCTGACTAAATATACTGTATATAGGAAATGAAAACATGCTTACTGTGCTTTATTTTAACTTCCTGCTTTAGACTTGTGGTTTATACCGTAATGTATATGGTCACACAGATCTATCAGTTCCCCCTTTAACTGCTTTAACTAAAGTTTTTTTTTTAGACTTGTTAAAATGATTACATAGTCCACTATGGTAGTGTAGTGACCAAGCTTTCCCTGAATATGTTTGAGTTAGTGATCAGAAACCTGAAGTGACTTTTGATGACAGTGGCAGGTTTTCAATGGAGTAGATGTCCAGAATTTTACTAAAATTAATAAAAGCGTTGATAGGACGCAAGTCCTAGTTATTAGGGAGATGCGGAGGAAGCTGTGTAAACCAAGACACAATAAACTTCCCTTTCTTGTTATACATTAATTTTCAAACCTGTGTGGAACATGCTGCAGCTGCTCCTGATTAAGCAATGATCCCCACAGTACTCAATTAAGTCAGTGGGGGTCTAACTCCCAATACCCCTGTGATCAGATGTTTAAAGGGGCTGTAGTGCTGGAATCAACTACTATTAGCAGTCATGGTTTAAAGTACCGCAGCATTGTCCTATTCAAATAAACAGAGCAATGTTGTAGTATCTTGCACCATTGCTATAAATAGTATGGCCGATGTTAATAGTGAAAAGGCATTAACGCCTTTACACTGAAAAATTGGTCTTTATGAATAATAAGGTCTGATAAGTTTACATCAGATCTGTCCCTAGACACATGCCCCTAGACATTTGCCCCTAGACATCCCCGCTGCTGGAGACCCACGCGATCTCTCCTGCAGCCCCCCCAAATCATCAGCTCTATGGAGCTAAGTTTGCTTCATGGCTGGTTCGTGATGTCATGGCTCCGCCCCCTCATGACATCACACCCGCCCCTTAATGCAAGTCTATGGGAGGGAACGTGGCCCCTCCCATAGACTTACATTAATGGGGTGGGGTGTGATGTCACGAGGGGCGGAGCCATGAAGTCACGAACCAGCCATGAAGCAAACTTAGCTCCGTAGAGCTGATGACTTGGGGGGGCTGCAGGAGAGGGGTGTGGTGTGATGGGGTGGGGTGTGATGTCACGAGGGGCGGAGCCATGAAGTCATGTGAGTTCGGGTGAATTTTTTCGGATACATTCGATATTCGGGTAAATCTTTTTTAAGCAGAGGAACATTATCGGGAGCGTGTGCAGGAAAAGAGGGCAGCCGCAGAGATCGGAACATTGGAAGACAGGTACCGTATATACTCGAGTATAAGCCGACCCGAGTATAAGCCGAGACCCCTAATTTCAACCCAAAATCCCAGGAAAAGTTATTGACTCGAGTATAAGCCTAGGGTGGGAAATACCTCATCCCCCCCTGTCATCATCCAGACCCGTCATTAACATCCTCATCATCATCCCCTTGTCATCATCCCACACATCCCCCCTTCATCATCCTCTTATCATCCCACACATCCCCCCTTCATCATCCCCTTATCATCCCACACATCCCCCCTTCATCATCCCCTTGTCATCATCCCACACATCCCCCCTTCATCATCCCCTTATCATCCCGCACATCCCCCCTTCATCATCCCCTTATCATCCCGCACATCCCCCCTTCATCATCCCCTTATCATCCCACACATCCCCCCTTCATCATCCCCTTATCATCCCGCACATCCCCCCTTCATCATCCCCTTATCATCCCGCACATCCCCCCTTCATCATCCCCTTATCATCCCACACATCCCCCCTTCATCATCCCCTTATCATCCCACACATCCCCCCTTCATCATCCCCTTATCATCCCGCACATCCCCCCTTCATCATCCCCTTATCATCCCACACCCCCCCCCTTCATCATCCCCTTGTCATCATCCCACACATCCCCCCTTCATCATCCCCTTATCATCCCACACATCCCCCCTTCATCATCCCCTTATCATCCCGCACATCCCCCCTTCATCATCCCCTTATCATCCCACACCCCCCCCTTCATCATCCCCACCCCCCTTCATCATCCCCACACCCCCCCTTCATCATCCTCTTCTCATCATTCGCCCTCAGTGGTCTTCAACCTGCGGACCTCCAGAGGTTTCAAAACTACAACTCCCAGCAAGCCCGGGCAGCCATCGGCTGTCCGGGCTTGCTGGGAGTTGTAGTTTTGAAACCTCCGGAGGTCCGCAGGTTGAAGACCACTGCGGCCTTCAACATCATCCAGCCCCCTCTCACCCCCCTTTAGTTCTGAGTACTCACCTCCGCTCGGCGCTGGTCCGGTCCTGCAGGACTGTCCGGTGAGGAGGTGGTCCGGTGGGGAGGTGGTCCGGGCTGCTATCTTCACCGGGGGCGCCTCTTCTCCGCGCTTCCGGCCCGGAATAGAGGCGTTGCCTTGACAATGACGCAGAAGCACCTATGCGTCGTTGTCACGGCAACGTGACTATTCTGAGGCCGGGCCCGAAGCGCTTAGAAGAGGCCTCCCCGGTGAAGATAGCAGCCCGGAACCACTATCCCACCGGACCACCTCCTCACCGGACAGTCCTGCAGGACCGGACCAGCGCCGAGCGGAGGTGAGTACTCAGAACTAAAGGGGGTGAGAGGGGGCTGGATGATGTTGAAGGCCGCAGTGGTCTTCAACCTGCGGACCTCCGGAGGTTTCAAAACTACAACTCCCAGCAAGCCCGGACAGCCGATGGCTGCCCGGGCTTGCTGGGAGTTGTAGTTTTGAAACCTCTGGAGGTCCGCAGGTTGAAGACCACTGCGGGTGGGGGAGTTCACTCGAGTATAAGCCGAGGGGGGTGTTTTCAGCACGAAAAATCGTGCTGAAAAACTCGGCCTATACTCGAGTATATACGGTAAGTTAATATGATTTTATGTGATTTATTAATACATGATGTAATGTTGAATGAATGAATAAATGAATGAATGAATGCTGTATGAATGATTGATGTGTTTGATCGATGTGTTTGATTGTTGGGGGATTTATGTATAACATGTCATGTCACTTGCGCTAACACTGTTTCTGTTACTTTTACCAGGGTGCCTCCAGCTGTTGCAAAACTACAACACCCACCAAGCATGCCCTGACAGCCAAAGGCTGTCTGGGCATGCTGGGAGTTGCAGTTTTGCAACAGCTGGAGGCCCCCTGGTTCATTGGCAAACATGCGCTAAGCTATTTTTCGTCTTTCATTTTTAAATTTCCCTCTATCTTTACTGAACTGGGTTAGTAGGTCAATGAAATGTATAGTAATTGCCGTGGAATAATTTTTCATTCATAAAGCCGCAGACTTAATTGGATAATTGCCATTTAGAACGTTGGGACCCTAAACGTTCTAAACGGCAATTATCCAATTAAGTCTGCGGTTTTATGAATGGAAAATGTTCCAACGGCAATTACTATGCATTTCATTGACCTACTAACCCAGTTTAGAAGGGATAGAGGGAAATTTTAAAATGAAAGATGAAAAATAGCTTAGCGCATGTTCGCCAATGAACCAGGGCGCCTCCAGCTGTTGCAAAACTGCAACTCCCAGCATGCCCAGACAGCCTTTGGTAGTTTTGCAACAGCTGAAGGCACCATGGTAACAGTAACAGAAACAGTGTTAGCGCAAGTGACATGACATGTTATACATAAATCACCCGACAATCAAACACATTGATCAAACACATTAATCATTCATACAGCATTCATTCATTTATTCATTCATTCAACATTACATCATGTATTAATAAATCACATAGAATTATACATTATCTTACCTGTCTTAATGTTCTGATCTCCGCAGGTCTCTTCTTTCGCCGCGCACCTGCTCCCGATAATGGTCCCTTGCTTCTAAATGAAAAAAATTTTGTTTTAACAAAAATAAAAAATAAATTCACAATTTCATAGGCATGTACAATTCGTTTTGTTCAGAGTTCGAATTCATTCTGATGTAAATATTTCGTACATTTGGATCAATCCGAATGTACGAAATATGCACAATTCGGACAAATACGAATTACGTCCGAAACGAATTGCACATGTCTAACCAATGGTGAGAAGCCCGGCCACCCTTTTGTTTTGCTAATAAGTGGGACCTCCAGCGCTCAAACATTGATGGTCTTAAAGGGGATATCTGGCTCATTCAGCCAATCAACTCAGAGGAGTAGCAGCTGACTGGTAAGTTAAGTGGTGAGAGCCAGGCCCCATTAAGGAGATCACAGGGGTCCCATCCAATATGGGTAAGGGATGTAAATTATGCCGGAAAACCCCTTTAAATAATAAACAATCAGTGTGTTACCTATGCACCCCTTTGATAGCACAAACATTAGAGTTTCTGAGATTTAAGATATGAATGACTTCATACAGACCCAGAAGAGGTACTTTTCATGATGGTCAAGAATTATGGGCTTTTTGTAATTACTACACCGCTTCTGTTACGCCGAGCGCTCCGGGTCCCCGCTCCTCCCCGGAGCGCTCGCAACATCCTCGCAATCGCAGCGCCCCGGTCAGACCTGCTGACCGGGTGCGCTGCGATACCTCTCCCAGCCGGGATGCGATTCGCGATGCGGGTGGAGCCCGCTCGCGATGCGCACCCCGGCTCCCGTACCTGACTCGCTCTCCGTCGGTCCGGTCCCGGCGCGCGCGGCCCCGCTCCTTAGGGCGCGCGCGCGCCGGGTCTCTACGATTTAAAGGGCCACTGCGCCGCTGATTGGCGCAGTTGGCTTAATCAGTTCATTCACCTGTGCACTTCCCTATTTAACCTCACTTCCCCTTCCCTTCCTTGCCGGATCTTGTTGCCATCGTGCCAGTGAAAGCGTTTCCCAGTGTGTTCCTAGCCTGTGTTCCAGACCTCCTGCCGTTGCCCCTGACTACGATCCTTGCTGCCTGCCCCGACCTTCTGCTACGTCCGACCTTGCTCTTGTCTACTCCCTTGTACCGCGCCTATCTTCAGCAGTCAGAGAGGTTGAGCCGTTGCTAGTGGATACGACCTGGTTGCTACCGCCGCTGCAAGACCATCCCGCTTTGCGGCGGGCTCTGGTGAAAACCAGTAGCAGCTTAGAACCGGTCCACTAGCACGGTCCACGCCAATCCCTCTCTGGCACAGAGGATCCACCTCCTGCCAGCCGAACCGTGACAGTAGATCCGGCCATGGATCCCGCTGAAGTTCCACTGCCAGTTGTCGCCGACCTCACCACGGTGGTCGCCCAGCAGTCGCAACAGATAGCGCAACAAGGCCACCAGCTGTCTCAACTGACCGGGATGCTACAGCAGCTACTACCACAGCTTCAGCAATCATCTCCTCCGCCAGCTCCTGCACCTCCTCCGCAGCGAGTGGCCGCTTCCGGCCTACGACTTTCCTTGCCGGATAAATTTGATGGGGACTCTAAGTTTTGCCGTGGCTTTCTTTCACAATGTTCCCTGCACTTGGAGATGATGTCGGACCAGTTTCCTACTGAAAGGTCTAAGGTGGCTTTCGTAGTCAGCCTTCTGTCTGGGAAAGCTCTGTCATGGGCCACACCGCTCTGGGACCGCAATGACCCCGTCACTGCCTCTGTACACTCCTTCTTCTCGGAAATTCGAAGTGTCTTTGAGGAACCTGCCCGAGCCTCTTCTGCTGAGACTGCCCTGCTGAACCTGGTCCAGGGTAATTCTTCCGTTGGCGAGTACGCCATCCAATTCCGTACTCTTGCTTCCGAACTATCCTGGAATAATGAGGCCCTCTGCGCGACCTTTAAAAAAGGCCTATCCAGCAACATTAAAGATGTTCTGGCCGCACGAGAAATTCCTGCTAACCTGCATGAACTCATTCATCTTGCCACTCGCATTGACATGCGTTTTTCCGAAAGGCGTCAGGAGCTCCGCCAGGATATGGACTTTGTTCGCACGAGGCGTTTTTTCTCCCCGGCTCCTCTCTCCTCTGGTCCTCTGCAATCCGTTCCTGTGCCTCCCGCCGTGGAGGCTATGCAAGTTGACCGGTCTCGCTTGACACCTCAAGAGAGGACACGACGCCGCATGGAGAATCTTTGCCTGTTCTGTGCCGGTACCGAACACTTCCTGAAGGATTGTCCTATCCGTCCTCCCCGCCTGGAAAGACGTACGCTGACTCCGCACAAAGGTGAGACAGTTCTTGATGTCAACTCTGCTTCTCCACGCCTTACTGTGCCTGTGCGGATATCTGCCTCTACCTTCTCCTTCTCTACTAAGGCCTTCTTGGATTCCGGATCTGCAGGAAATTTTATTTTGGCCTCTCTCATCAACAGGTTCAACATCCCAGTGACCAGTCTCGCCAGACCCCTCTACATCAATTGTGTTAACAATGAAAGATTGGACTGTGCCGTGCGTTACCGCACGGAACCCCTCCTAATGTGCATCGGACCTCATCACGAAAAAATTTAGTTTTTGGTCCTCTCCAATTGCACTTCCGAAATTCTCCTTGGACTACCGTGGCTTCAACGCCATTCCCCAACCCTTGATTGGTCCACAGGAGAGATCAAGAGCTGGGGTACTTCTTGTTTCAAGGACTGTCTTAAACCGGTTCCCAGTACTCCCTGCCATGACCCTGTGGTTCCCCCTGTAACCGGTCTCCCTAAGGCTTATATGGACTATGCTGACGTATTTTGCAAAAAGCAAGCTGAGACTTTACCCCCTCACAGGCCTTTTGACTGTCCTATTGACCTCCTCCCGGGCACTACTCCACCCCGGGGCAGAATTTATCCTCTGTCCGCCCCAGAGACTCTTGCTATGTCTGAATACATCCAGGAAAATTTAAAAAAGGGGTTTATCCGCAAATCCTCCTCTCCTGCCGGAGCTGGATTTTTCTTTGTGTCCAAAAAAGATGGCTCCCTACGTCCTTGCATTGATTACCGCGGACTTAATAAAATCACGGTAAAGAACCGCTACCCCCTACCTCTTATCTCTGAACTCTTTGATCGCCTTCAAGGTGCCCACATCTTTACCAAACTGGACTTAAGAGGTGCATATAATCTCATCCGCATCAGGGAGGGGGACGAATGGAAAACTGCATTTAACACCAGAGATGGACACTTTGAGTATCTGGTCATGCCCTTTGGCCTGTGCAACTCCCCTGTCGTCTTCCAAGACTTTGTTAATGAAATTTTTCGTGATCTCTTATATTCCAGTGTGGTTGTGTATCTGGACGATATTCTGATTTTTTCTGCCAACTTAGAAGAACATCGCCAGCATGTTCGCATGGTTCTTCAGAGACTTCGAGACAATCAACTTTATGCCAAAATGGAGAAATGTCTGTTTGAATGTCAATCTCTTCCTTTCCTAGGATACTTGGTCTCTGGCCAGGGACTACAAATGGACCCAGATAAACTCTCTGCCGTCTTGGATTGGCCACGCCCCTCCGGACTCCGTGCTATCCAACGTTTTTTGGGGTTCGCCAATTATTACAGACAATTCATTCCACATTTTTCCACTATTGTGGCTCCTATCGTGGCTTTAACCAAGAAGAATGCCAATCCTAAGTCCTGGTCTCCCCAAGCGGAAGACGCATTTAAACGGCTCAAGTCTGCCTTTTCTTCTGCTCCCGTGCTCTCCAGACCTGACCCATCTAAACCCTTCCTATTGGAGGTTGATGCCTCCTCAGTGGGAGCTGGAGCGGTTCTTCTACAAAAAAATTCTTCCGGGCATGCTGTTACTTGTGGTTTTTTTTCTAGGACCTTCTCTCCGGCGGAGAGGAACTACTCCATCGGGGATCGAGAACTACTGGCCATTAAATTGGCACTTGAGGAATGGAGGCATCTGCTGGAGGGATCAAAATTTCCAGTTATCATTTTCACCGATCACAAGAATCTCTCCTATCTCCAGTCTGCCCAACGGCTGAATCCTCGCCAGGCCAGGTGGTCGTTGTTCTTTGCCCGTTTTAACTTTGAAATTCATTTTCGCCCTGCCGACAAGAACATTAGGGCCGATGCTCTCTCTCGTTCCTCGGATGCCTCGGAAGTAGAGGTCTCTCCGCAACACATCATTCCTCCTGACTGTCTGATCTCCTCTTCTCCAGCCTCCATCAGGCAAACTCCTCCAGGGAAGACCTTCGTTTCTCCACGCCAGCGTCTCGGGATTCTCAAATGGGGTCACTCCTCCCACCTCGCAGGCCATGCGGGCATCAAAAAGTCCTTGCAACTCATCTCTCGTTTCTATTGGTGGCCGACTCTGGAAACAGATGTTGTTGATTTTGTGCGGGCCTGTACTGTCTGTGCCCGGGATAAGACTCCTCGCCAGAAGCCTGCTGGTCTCCTTCACCCTCTGCCTATCCCCGAACAGCCGTGGTCTCTGATTGGTATGGACTTTATTACAGACCTACCCCCATCCCGTGGCAACACTGTTGTTTGGGTGGTCGTTGATCGATTTTCCAAGATGGCACATTTTATTCCTCTTCCTGGTCTTCCTTCAGCGCCTCAGTTGGCAAAACAATTTTTTGTACACATTTTTCGTCTTCACGGTTTGCCCACGCAGATTGTCTCGGATAGAGGTGTCCAATTCGTGTCAAAATTCTGGAGGGCTCTCTGTAAACAACTCAAGATTAAATTAAACTTCTCTTCTGCTTATCATCCTCAATCCAATGGGCAAGTAGAAAGAATTAACCAGGTCCTGGGTGACTATTTACGGCATTTTGTTTCCTCCCGCCAGGATGACTGGGCAGATCTTCTACCTTGGGCCGAATTCTCGTGCAACTTTAAAGTCTCTGAATCTTCTGCTAAATCCCCATTTTTCGTGGTGTACGGCCGTCACCCTCTTCCCCCCCTCCCTATTCCCTTGTCCTCTGGTTTGCCCGCGGTAGATGAAGTGACTCGTGATCTTTCCACCATATGGAAAAAGACCCAAAATTCTCTTTTACAGGCTTCATCTCGCATGAAAAAGTTTGCCGATAAGAAAAGAAGAGCTCCCCCCATCTTTGCTCCCGGAGACAAGGTATGGCTCTCCGCTAAATATGTCCGCTTTCCTGTCCCCAGTTACAAACTGGGTCCACGCTATCTTGGTCCTTTCAAAGTCTTGTGCCAGATTAATCCTGTCTCTTACAAACTCCTTCTTCCTCCTTCTCTTCGTATTCCCAATGCCTTCCATGTCTCTCTCCTTAAACCACTCATCATCAACCGTTTCTCTCCCAAACTTGTTTCTCCCACTCCTGTTTCCGGTTCTTCTGACATCTTCTCCGTAAAGGAGATACTGGCCTCCAAAACGGTCAGAGGAAAAAGATTTTTTTTGGTTGATTGGGAGGGCTGTGGTCCTGAAGAGAGATCCTGGGAACCTGAGGACAACATCCTAGACAAAAGTCTGGTCCTCAGGTTCTCAGGCTCCAAGAAGGGGGGGAGACCCAAGGGGGGGGGGGGGTACTGTTACGCCGAGCGCTCCGGGTCCCCGCTCCTCCCCGGAGCGCTCGCAACATCCTCGCAATCGCAGCGCCCCGGTCAGACCTGCTGACCGGGTGCGCTGCAATACCTCTCCCAGCCGGGATGCGATTCGCGATGCGGGTGGCGCCCGCTCGCGATGCGCACCCCGGCTCCCGTACCTGACTCGCTCTCCGTCGGTCCGGTCCCGGCGCGTGCGGCCCCGCTCCTTAGGGCGCGCGCGCGCCGGGTCTCTACGATTTAAAGGGCCACTGCGCCGCTGATTGGCGCAGTTGGCTTAATCAGTTCATTCACCTGTGCACTTCCCTATTTAACCTCACTTCCCCTTCCCTTCCTTGCCGGATCTTGTTGCCATCGTGCCAGTGAAAGCGTTTCCCAGTGTGTTCCTAGCCTGTGTTCCAGAACTCCTGCCGTTGCCCCTGACTACGATCCTTGCTGCCTGCCCCGACCTTCTGCTACGTCCGACCTTGCTCTTGTCTACTCCCTTGTACCGCGCCTATCTTCAGCAGTCAGATAGGTTGAGCCGTTGCTAGTGGATACGACCTGGTTGCTACCGCCGCTGCAAGACCATCCCGCTTTGCGGCGGGCTCTGGTGAAAACCAGTAGCAGCTTAGAACCGGTCCACTAGCAAGGTCCACGCCAATCCCTCTCTGGCACAGAGGATCCACCTCCTGCCAGCCGAACCGTGACAGCTTCCAGGGTACACACAGAAGCAACTCATGTGCAGTACTTGCCAAAAGGTGATAGAAAGTAAAATATCGTCTCTTGTGGGAGAGATTTCACAGCGGAAGGGTTATAAATATTAATAAAGCCAGACATGCTAGAAGTTAGAGTGCACCTGGGGCTTGGGATCTCAGCGAGGGCACCAGGCCAGGTCAACAGCATATTATGAAAAAGGGGCATAACAGAACAATGGAGGCATAGATGACAGAAAGGCATAGATAACAGTTTAGTGCGGGTGATACTGATGATAGATTACCCCCCAAAAAAAGCCTGGTTACTGACAAATTTGTTTTTCTTTAGTTAGATTTGCGGATGTGAACCCAAGGTTAACAGCAAATGACCCACAGAAGACTTTTAATAGTTTGGACATTTCTGCACATGGTGATACCAAATATGTTTGTTTATTTGATATCTTTACATTGTACTATTTGTAAAATTAGAAAAAAGGCAGATTTAATTTTTTATTGGGGAAGGGCTTATTCATATTCATTTTAAAAAAAAGTATATGTCCCCACAGGGAACCGCCATAGTGGCTGCGGAGCTGGTGAGTGTAGCTCCGGCTGTCATCTTGACTCATCAGACCCCCATGTTTAGGTTGTGGATAGTATGATGAGTTTGTCAAAGCTCCCCTTATACCTCAGATACTGTGATCAGTACTGATCACAGCATCTGAAGTTTTAATGGTGGTTATCAGCGTGATTGCTGATGTTCACCATTAGTGGAGTGTCTTCTGAGTTGTGACCTGCAGTCTGTGAAACAAGTGCAACTCCTGTGCACGATTCATAGTCCCGATGACACTCAGGATATATATGATTGTTCTGGTGCGCCAAGGACCAAGCAGCCAGGGCATACAGGTGTCTTTTTGGGGTTAAGAGAACAAAGACTTCATGGGGGGTATCAAAACATTTCATATTAGCGTGTAAGGCAGCAGGCCAAGCTTAAGAGATGTTGAATGATGCAACAAGACAATAACCCAAAAGCACATAAGTAAATTAAAGGGGTTATCCGGTAAAAAAAAATCTTAAAGAGTACCTGTCATATTGGCAAAAAAAAAAAACACATGTTACTCAGCACCTAATCCTGATCATGTATATATATATAACAAATAGCATTTATATCTTGCTCACTTGTTTTTTTTTTTTCTTGCCTTGTGGAGGGGGCGTGCCCGTCTCGCTCCCTCACTGTGGATGACTCATATGCCAATCTGAGGAAGGAGGACTGTACCTCTAAAACGCATCATTGGTTTTAATTAACAATAAATATAGTGCTACATAGCACTTCAACCATTCTTCAGCATCTGGTTTGAAATTTCTGGAACTAAGAACAGTGCCCGCAGGTAAGGTTTTTTTCCTGTTATTTTCTTCATCTGCTCTGAGTCTGGGAGCAGTCTGGCAGTCTGCAAATCACTGCACTCTGTAACCCTTTCCTCTCTGGTTTCATGCTGTACATGTTTCACAGAGAGGAAGAATATTGGAGTTTGCCTGCAGAATTCCTAAGACATTATGGTGAGTTTATAACAATATAAAATGTGTAAATATGATCTTAAGATGTGGGCGATATAAAAATCACACCTGAAAGCAGATAAAAAAGGAGAGAAGTTCACTTAGTCTTTGGATTGTTTGTCTGTGTGGCACACTAAGCATTGACAACAGAAAGAGGAGAAGAGAACTGTCTGAGGACTTGAGAACCAAAATTGTGGAAAAATATCAACAATCTCCAGAGATCTGGATTTGCCTTTGTCAACAGTGCACAACATTATCAAGAAGTTTGCAACTTATGGCACTTTAGCTAATCTCCCTGGGCATGGACGGAGGTGTCAAATCAGGATAGTCCGGATGGTGGATAAGCAGCCCCAAACAAGTTCCAAAGATATTCAAGCTATCCTGCAGGCTCAGGGAGCATCAGTGTCCAGAACTATCCATCAACATTTAAATTAAATTGAAATGCTATGGCAGGAGACCCAGGAGGACCCAACTGCATACACAGAGTCATAAAAAAGCAATACATTTTGCCAAAATGAACTTGAGAAAGCCAAAATCCTTCTGGGAAATGTCTTGTGGACAGATGAGACCAAGATAGAGCTTTTTGGTAAAGCACATCATTCTACTGTTGTCCAAAAAATGGAATGAGGCCTACAAGGAAAAGAACACAGTACCTACAGTGAAATATGGTGAAATATGGTGGAGGTTCAATTATGTTTTGGGGCTGTTTTGCTGCCTCTGGCACTGGGTGCCTTATATGTGTGCAAGTCATCATGAAATCTGAGGATTACCAGCGGATTTTGGGTCGCACTGTACAGCCCAGTGTCAGAAAGCTGGGTTTGGGTCCGAGATCTTGGGTCTTCCAGCAGGACAATGACCCCAAACATATGTCAAAAAGCACCTAGAAATTGATGGCAACAAAGCGTTGGAGAGTTCTGAAGTGGCCAGCAATGAGTCCAGATCTAAATCCCATTGAACACCTGTGGAGAGATCTTAAAATTGCTGTTGGGAAAAGGCACCCTTCCAATAAGAGAGACCTGGAGCAGTTTGCATAGGAAGGGTGGTCCAACATTCCGGGTGAGAGGTGTAAGAAGCTTATTGATGGTTATAGAAAGTGACTGATTTCAGTTATTTTTTCCAAAGGGTGTGCAATCAAATATTAAGTTATGGGTGCCAATAATTTTGTCCAGCCCATTTTTGGAGTTCGGTGTGACATTATGTCCAATTTGCTTTTTTCCTCCCTTTTTTGGTTTAGTTCCAATACACACAAAGGGAATAAACATGTGTATAGCGAAAAATATGTTACTGCAATCCTTTTCTGGGAGAAATACTTCATTTTCTAGAAAAATGTCATGGGTGCCAATATTTACGGCCATGACTGTATAAAAAATTGTTTTTATTATAAATTTTTTTTTATAAAGCTATGTGCCCAGGCTTAACACACCTCCCTCACTAAGTATAAGAGTGTCCCATCTTCAGCCTCTGACACTTCGCTTCACAGAGCTGTAGTTTGTATCATCATCTGCAGCTGACTTAGCTCACAGTGCCACTATGCCAATCACTGGCCACTTAGGCCACAGGCAGGACTCCCTTATACTGGACCCTGGTGGGGAGCAAGGATGCTATGTATAAGCCTTTTTTTTATTTTTTATTTTTTTATTACCAAGCCTGGGCACATATTTTAAATTTTTCTTTTACCAGATAACCTCTTTAACTCTTTGTGGCATAACTTAGAAAGTTGTGCATGCAAGGTAACCTAGAAGCAGTGATAAACTGAAAGACCTATACAAGGACCCATTTTCCCACATTTATCCTCTAGGCTAAAACAGTCTTTTTTCCAGTTATATATTTTTTTTAATTTTGCTAAAGGGGAATCGCCAAGTTTTTAAATTTAAGGGATTGCTTGCCTTTTCTCCCTGCACTGGATGTTTACTAAGTGTGCGCAATAAAAGACATGGATAGTGCAACTGTTTGTATGTTATTAGTTTAGTCACATGAATAGCCCAAATTTATTAATTAGTCTTTTATGGTAAGTGTTGGAAGCAATGGAGGATGAGATAACTTCTTTCATCTTGCACAAATGCTTTGCCACAAATGCTTGCAGATGTAGAGTGTGAACAGAAAGTGCACAATCAGGTTCCTCTATCTCTAGTTCATTGACGTATTCTATATTTTTCTGCTGTCTCGCTAAGTAATTGTGTGAAATATTGTTGCTCATTTCCTTGTGATATTAACGTTCACCTTTAATGCTGCCGTCAAAAATATCACAGGACTTTGAGTAAGTCTTTGCTTTCTTGTAATGCAGGATGTGGAAACAGGTTTTTATAAATGATTTGCAGCTAAGAAGTTTTATTATTATTATTATTGTGGTCGGATTCTTATATGTACCGTAAGTAGGGTACCATTTGCATTGATAATTAGCAGTGGCGTCTCCAGCATTCATATTTAGGGGGGGCACATGGGGGGCCAGTGACAAAAGTGGGGGGGCAATTTTAAAACGTGTGTGCGTGTATATATATATATATATATATATATATATATATATATATATATATATACACACACACACACACACACATATATACATACACACAATGATTTTTTTTCTGTTTTTGCCATAGATTTTTGGGTAAATGACCGATGTCATTATAAAGTAGAATTGGTGGGGCAAAAAATAAGCCATCATATGGACTTTTAGGTGCAAAATTGAAAAGGTTATAATTTTTAAAAGGTGAGGAGGAAAAAACTAAAGTGCAAAAACGGAAAAACGCTCGGTCCTTAAGGCGTTAAAACTTTTGGACACTACCATCAACTTTGATAGCGGCATCTAAAGTGTTAATGTCAGACATCAGCCTGATTGGTGATGTCTGGCATTAGCTGAGGGTTCTAGCTAATGATTTATACAACACAGTGGGAGCAGGCACTGTGCATACACTTACGCCTTGTGTCCTTAGGTCTCATTTACACGGATGGAACCCCAGCATATTTTACGCTGCGGATCCCCCGACAATGGACCCTACAGTGCTGCCTCCATCTGTGCCTGATCAAAACAGCAATCCTCCATTACGAGCAGACATGCTTTGATGTGTATACTCGCACACATCGCGGCTGCTCTCGGCCTAGCTCAGAGAGCAGGAGGAGCGGCCATGATGTGCGCGAGTATACACATCAAAGCATGTCTGCTCGTAGTGGAGGATTGCTGTTATGATCAGGCACAGATTGAGGCAGCACTGTAGGGTCCATTTTAGGGGGATCCGCAGCGTAAAATACATTGTGTATCCACCCCGAATGAGCCCTTAGGGCAGGGGCGGATCCAGAGTCGAGTCTCGGGAGGGGCACTATTAGAGTATTTTGTGTTGGCGGACAGAAAACAAGATTACGGAACTTACAATATTATTAAATGTATCATACAGTCCTAACCTTGTTTAAGACTCTTAGGCCATGTTCACATGTCAGAATAATAATCAAATATACCAATTGCCACAGAATGGGAAAGTGCTAAAGAAGTTTTTACCATTTAAAACTACATCTCCCAGTATGACCTAAGCAGTGGTGAGGGGATGCTGGGAGTTGTTGTTTCACCCATCATAACTGCAGAACTTACAAGTAACTCCAGCTCTTATGGGACATAGTGAGGAGAATACAGAATGATATCAGTGATTACAGATGACCTCTTCTTTATAGTGAGGACAATACACAATGATATCAGTGATTACAGGTGACGTCTTCTCTATAGTGAGGAGAATACACAATGATATCAGTGATTACAGGTGACGTCTCCTCTATAGTGAGGAGAATACACAGTAATATCAGTGATTACAGGTGACGTCTTCTCTATAGTGAGGAGAATACACAGTGATATCAGTGACTACAGGTGACGTCTTATCATTGTGTATTCTCCTCACTATAGAGAAGACGTCACCTGTAATCACTGATATCATTGTGTATTCTCACTATAGAGAAGACGTCACCTGTAATCACTGATATCATTGTGTATTCTCCTCACTATAGAGAAGACGTCACCTGTAATCACTGATATCATTGTGTATTCTCCTCACTATAGAGATCAGTAATTACAGGTGACATCTTCTCTATAGTGAGGAGAATACACAATGATATCAGTGATTACAGGTGACCTCTTCTCTATAGTGAGAATACACAATGATATCAGTGATTACAGGTGACGTCTTCTCTATAGTGAGGAGAATACACAATGATATCAGTGATTACAGGTGACGTCTCCTCTATAGTGAGGAGAATACACAGTGATATCAGTGACTACAGGTGACGTCTTATCACTGTGTATTCTCCTCACTATAGAGAAGACGTCACCTGTAATCACTGATATCATTGTGTATTCTCCTCACTATAGAGAAGACGTCACCTGTAATCACTGATATCATTGTGTATTCTCCTCACTATAGAGAAGACGTCACCTGTAGTCACTGATATCATTGTGTATTCTCCTCACTATAGAGATCAGTGATTACAGGTGACATCTTCTCTATAGTGAGGAGAATACACAATGATATCAGTGACTATGGGTGACGTCTTCTCTATAGTGAGGAGAATACACAATGATATCAGTGACTACAGGTGACGTCTTCTCTATAGTGAGGAGAATACACAATGATATCAGTGATTACAGGTGACGTCTTCTCTATAGTCTTTCCTTATCCAATTCAGCTGGTACATACCGCCAGGATTTGTTCCAGCTAAATCTTCTCTCTGTAGAACTTAATGCCCAGACGTCTCCTCACTATGTCAGCGCATTCTGATCCTCTATCCTCTATACAATAATTATTATAATACTGCCAAACACTGTATTCTTTGAATATAATACTGGCACACACCCTCTGAATATAATTCTGACACACTGTACCCCCTGAATATACAACACACTGTACCCTCTGAATATAATACCGCCATACACTGTACCCTCCGAATATAATACTATCACACACTGCACTCTCTGAATATAATACTACCACACACTGCACCCTCTGAATATAATACTACCACACACTGTGTCCTCTAAATTTAATACTACCAAACACTGCACCCTCTGAATATAATACTATCACACACTGCACCCTCTAAATATAATACTATCACACACTGTACCCACTGAATATAATACTACCACACACTGTGCCCTCTAAATCTAATACTAACACACAGTGCATTCTCTGAATATAACTTGCTGTGCAGTGCACCCTCTGAGTAAAATACCGTAATGTATTGTGGCCCCTAAAAAACTTACCACCCCAGAAATTCCTCATAATATACACTATACTTCTGAAAGGCAAAACACTCTGTGCCTTCACATATAGTAATAATGCCCCATCTTGTGCACCTACATATAATAATTATGACCCGTCCTGTTCCCCCCACATAATAATGCCCTCTGTGTTGTGCCCCTCACATATAATGCTCTTGTCATGTGCCCCACACATTTAATGCCCCCTGTGCTGTGCCCTTCACATATAATGCCCTCCATTCTTTGCCCCTCACATATAATGCCTCCATCATGCGCCCCTCATATATAAAGCCCCCATCATGCGTCCCGCACATATAATGCCCCCATCATGCGTCCCGCACATATAATGCCCCCTGTGCTGTGCCCCTCACATATAATGCCCCCACTATGCGCCCCTCACATATAATGCCCCCTGTGCTGTGCCCTTCACATAGGGGGGCATTATATGTGAGGGGCACAGCACAGGGGGCATTATATGTGAGGGGCGCATGATGGGGGCATTATATGTGAGGGGCACAGCACAGGGGGCATTATATGTGAGGGGCGCATGATGGGGGCATTATATGTGAGGGGCACAGCACAGGGGGCATTATATGTGAGGGGCGCATGATGGGGGCATTATATGTGAGGGGCACAGCGCAGAGGGCATTATATATGAGGGGCGCATGATGGGGGCATTATATGTGAGGGGCAAAGAATGGGGGTATTATATGTGAGGGGCACATGACAGGAGCATTATATGTGAGGGGCATAGCACAGACCATTATATGTGAGGGGCACAGCACAGAGGGCATTATATGTGAGGGGCACAGCAAAGAGGGCATTATATGTGAGGGGTGCATGATGGGGGCATTATATATGAGGGGTGCATGATGGGGAATTATATGTGAGGGGCACAGCACGGGGGGCATTATGTGTGTGGGACACAGCACAGGGGGCAATATATGGGAGGGGCACAGCACATGGGGCATTATAAGTGTGGGGCACAGAACAGGGGGCCTTATATCATATAATGCCCCCCCTGTGCTGTGCCCCACACATATAATGCCCCCTGTGCTGTGCCCCACACATATAATTTATATGTGTGGCACAGCACAGGGGGCATTATATGTGAGGAGCACAGCACAGGGGGCATTATATGTGAGGGGCAAAGCACAGGGGGCATTATATGTGAGGGGTACAGGACAGGGGGGCATTATATGATATAATGCCCCCTGTTCTGTGCCCCACACATATAATGCCCCCTGTGCTGTGTGCTCCACACATATAATTTATATGTGTGGCACAGCACAGTGGGCATTATGTGAGGGGCACAGCACAGGGGACATTATATGTGAAGGGCACAGGACAGGGGGCCCCCCTGTCATGTGCTCTTCACATATAATGCCCCCTGTGCTTTGCCCTGCAGACCCTCATTAAATATTCCCTTTTCCCTGACCCCCCCTCCTCCTAACAGTGGCACATATCCTGTTTCCCTAATCCCCTGGGCCCTGAGCATACCCTTACTTACTGTATGCTGGCCGCGGGGACGGGTCCTCCAGGCGCCGGCGCGATGATGTGACGTCCTTTAGTGGATCCCGTCCCCTCAGCTCACACGCTGTGTACTCACAGTGTGTGTGTAAGGTTAGTGAATGGTGGAGCCGGAGCTTACAGCTTCAGCTCCACCATGCTAGGAAGCGGGGGGGGCAGCAATCTCGGGGGGGGGAGGGCAATTGCCCCGTTGCCCCCCCCCCCTCTGAATCCGCCACTGCCTTAGGGTATGTTCACACGTACAGGATCTGCTGTATATTTTCTGCAGCTGATTTTGCTACCTATTGAAGCTAATGGATTGCAAAATCAGCTGCACAAAATATGCAGCAGATCCTGAACATGTGAATGTACCCTTGAGGGGTTAATGAGGGGTTAATGTGTTCACATGTTGTCCTTCCAGAGGGGTCACTTTCCCTCCTTCAGTGTCCACAGGTCACCAACATGTCACATTAACAGAACAATTTATGGAAAAATCGCAGCAAAAAATTGCGCTGTTTTACAGCAATTTGTGAAAAATCGCGGTAAAAGCGCGCAATTTTTGCCGCGATTTTTCCCAAAAATTGTTGTGATAATGTAGCCTGTTGGTGACCTGTGGACACTGGAGGAGGGAAAGTGACCCCTCTGGACTACTACCATACACATTACTCAGCCATGGGTTATACTGCTGATCAGGGGGGAGAGAGGCAGCAAACAGGGACATCACTCACCTCACATGAAGCGGCGGCTCTGCTGTGTGACCTGTCACCTCTAGGCCCGTCTTCTCCTGTGCTGGGGGCGGAGCCATCAATGTATCAGGACATCCCTATTAATTTTAAATTGGGGGGGCCCAAGGAGGGGCACGGCCTGATCTAGGGGGGGCCATGGCCCCCTCTGGCCCCCCCCTAGCGACGCCACTGATAATTAGGCCTGGGGTGTGCCTGGCCGGCCGTGAAGGGGATCCTATAGAAAGGGGGATACCCTGAGAGTAACTGTAGAAAAAAAAAAGGGGAGGGAGGGTAGGGACACCTTGCATGCTGCCGACAGCACCTGTGTGGATGAGGTGGGTATATAAGGACCAGACTCCTCTCACAAATTAGGTTAACTCTTTCAGCTAACCTCCACTTGTGGTCGGATTCGTATATGTACGGCTGTGAAGGGTATCCTATAGAAAGGGGGCAAAAATACATCAGTTAGGTAATGCATGAATTAATGGTTAAGCATATCCTACATCATATGTACCCGAAATAGACAAAATGCTCCAGTTAACAGCCGGAGGTTGGAACGTGTCCATGGAACAGAGCGATAAAAGTGCCCTAAGTTACTTAACATCTAAGTGATAACTGACAAAGAGAAGCCCCTACCCAGAAGCTGGCTCAGCTGTTATGGAGCCAAAACCAAGAAGGAATTCTGGATATACCACTGGACACATAGCGCCTACCAGAATTGTACTACCAGGGTGCGCATGGATAAAGGTAACACAAGTGACAGAGATAGGAAATGTTGGAGAATTGATAGATAGACAGAAGGTACAATGAGTCGGTTAGATTGAGAAGTGGACAAAACACAGACGTCAGTAGGTATTTAGATAGGTAGTGCATGGAGAGAAAAGATTTGCCCCATGCTACAGAAGTGTCCCATGCTACACATATAAGTATTCCTATTGAACCATGCCATACGTAAGTGACAACAACAGAAAGACCTGCATAGACAAAACATAAAAGGATATAATGTACTTAACCTGAGGTTTTGTGTACCAGTGAGGCAGTATCCTCATACATGCAGGCGTAAAGAAGATTAGAGATGTTGTGAATTGTTCGCCCGCATGTTCGCGTTCGCATCGCCGGGCAAACATATGTGAAGTTCGATCAGCCCCCTATACTTTAACATTGCAGTAAACTTTGACCCTGTGAGTCAGAGTCAGCAGACACATTACAGCCAATCAGCATCAGTCCCTCCCTTCCAGACCCTCCTACCTCTTGCACGGACGGCATTTTAGCCTCATTCAGCATGCTGCAGGCTTAGGAAGTGGAGGGTTAGAGAAGCTGCTCCTGCTGTATAGGGAAAGAGATAGCTAGGTTGCTGCTAGGTGGTGTATTCAGGGTCCAGTTTACTCCTAAAGCACTAGTGTAACATCTGCTTTAAGGACAGCACCCAAAAAATCCCTTTTTAGGGCTGAGAGATATCAGTCCTGGTTGGGAGGGAACCGCAGGTTAAAAGGGGTACTCCAGAATCAAACTTAAGTTCCTTCAAGCAACAAACTACTACAGTATTCAAAGGGCTGAAAGATATCAGTCCGTTAGTCTTGCAACAGCTGGAGGCACCCTGGTTGGGAGGGAACCGCTGGTTAAAAGGGGTACTCCAGAATCAAACTTAAGTTCCTTCAAGCAACTAACTACTACAGTATTCAAAGGGCTGAAAGATATCAGTCCGTGTGTTTTGCAACAGCTGTAGGCACCCTGGTTGGGGACCACTGCTTAAAAGGGGGAACTCCGCTGGCAATCTTTTTTTCTTTAAAGCAACGAACTACTACAGTATTCAAAGGGCTGAAATATATCAGTCCGTGTGTTTTGCAACAGCTGGAGGCACCCTAGTTGGGGACCACTGCATAAAAGGGGAACTCCGCTGGCAAGTTTTTTTGCTCATTGTCACACTAGTGCAAATCACATTTGGTGTGACAGTTGCGCAAATTTAAAAAAAATGCCTTTTTTTGGCTGTTAAATAAAATCAGCCGTCACTGTTAGTTCACGTCACAGTTGCCATTTTTCTTGCCTGCAGGGCAAATTGTGTCACCCTAGTGCAAATCACATTAGGTGTGACACTTGTGTAAATTTAACCAACAAAATAACAGGCAGAGGAAGGCCACCCCGCAGGGTCCGTCATGGTGCTGGGATTCCCTTTGGCCCTAGAATGGCCAGTGTTCAGAGGTCACGTACCCTGAACCCCCAAAGTTCTGAGGACTGGCTGTTGACTGGCTATCACAAGACACCCAATCTACTACTAAAGCTTCCGCTCAGAACCTTGACGCACCGTCCTTCTCCTCCTCTAGCTTAGCTTCGGGCACCTCTCATGCTACCACTTGCCCGCCTGCCGCCACCACTAGCACCACAGCAGCTTTACTTGATCCGTCAGAGGAGTTATTTACACATCAGTTTGAAGACATGAGTGATGCACAACCATTATTGCCAGAGGATGTAGTTAACAGGGATATGTCTCAGTCAGGCAGCACTACACACATGGACGTACGGTGTGAGGACGATGTTGTACCCGCTGCTGCTTCCTTTCTTGAGGTGTCAGATAGCGGTGAAGGTGTTGATGATGACAATGTGTCCGTGGATGCCACGTGGGTGCCCGCTAGAAGAGAAGAAGAGGGGAAAGTTCAGATGGGGAGACAGAGAGGAGGAGGAGACGAATTGGAAGCAGGGGGAGGTCGTCGCAAGGAGCTAGTGGCACAGTCAGACAGCATGCACCTGGGGTCAGCCAGAGGGGACGCCAATCAACGCATGCTGTTGCCACCACCAGAATGCCGTCATCGCAGAGCTCAGCAGTGTGGCATTTTTTATGTGTGTCTGCCTCTGACAACAGTGAGGCCATTTGCAACCTGTGCCAGAAGAAACTGAGTCATGGGAAGGTCAAGACCCACCTAGGCACAACTGCTTTGCGAAGGCACATGATGTCACATCACAAACGCCTATGGGATCAACACGTAAGTACAAGCAGCACACAAAGTCAAAGCCGCCATCCTCCTCCTGGTCCAGCATCTTCGGCCAGGTCAACCACTGCTGCCCTCCTTGCCCCCTCTCAACCATCCGCCTCTCCGTCTCTCACCTTGAGCAGTTCCTGCTCATCTGCCCACAGTCAGGTGTCTGTCAAGGAGATGTTTGAGCGCAAGAAGACAATGTCTCAAAGTCACCCCCTAGCCCGGGTCTGACAGCTGGCTTGTCGGAACTGCTAGCCCGCCAGCTTTTACCATACAAGCTGGTGGAGTCTGAGGCCTTTAAAAAATTTGTAGCCATTGGGACACCGCAGTGGAAGGTACCAAGACGCATTTTTTTCCACAAAAGGTAATCCCCAACCTTTACTCCATTGTGCAAAAGGAAATTATGGCATGTCTGGCACACAGTGTAGGGGCAAAGGTCCATCTGACCACTGATACCTGGTCTGCAAAGAATGGTCAGGGCAGGTATATTACCTACACTGCTCATTGGGTGAACCTGGTGACGGCTGCCAAGCATGGAATTTGTGGCTCTGCAGAGGAGTTGGTGACTTGCAGGCAGGCCTGCTGCCACCTCCTCTACTCCTCCTACCCCATCCTCTTCCATAGCATTCTCGGCCGAATCCTCTTCCACTGCTGCGTCTTGCTCCACATCACCGGCACCCCCCTAGGTCCCCAGGTGCTATTCCACATCACGCAGTGTCACGCCATCTTGGGGTTGACTTGTCTCAAAGCGGAGAGTCACACCGCACCAGCGCTCCTGTCAGCCCTGAACGCAAAGGTGGACCAGTGGCTAACTCCGCACCAACTGGAGATTGGCAAGGTGGTTTGTGACAACGGAACAAATTTGTTGGCGGCATTGAGGTTGGGCAAGTTGACACATGTGCCGTGCATGGCACATGTGTGTAATCTGTTTGTACAACGCTTTGTGCTCACGTACCCAGGCTTACAGGATGTCCTGAAGCAGTCCAGGAAGGTGTGTGGCCATTTCAGGCGTTCCTACAGGGCCATGGCGCACTTGTCAGATATCCAGCGGCAAAACAACATGCCAGCGAGGCGCTTGATTTGCGACAGCCCGACACGTTGGAATTCAACACTCCTAATGTTCGACCGCCTGCTCCAACAAGAAAAAGCCGTCAACGAATATTTGTATGACCGGGGTGCTAGGACATCATCTGCGGAGCTGGGAATTTTTTTGCCACGTTACTGAAGGCTCATGCGCAATGCCTGTAGGCTCATGCGTCCTTTTGAGGAGGTGACAAACCTGGTCAGTCGCACCGAGGGCACCATCAGCGACACCATACTGTTTGTTTTCTTCCTGGAGCGTGCCCTGCGAAGAGTGCTGGATCAGGCAGTAGATGAGCGTGAAGAGGAAGAGTTGTGGACACCATCACCACCAGAAACATCCTTATCAGCATCACTTGCTGGACCTGCGGCAACGCTGGAAGAGTATTGTGAGGAAGAGGAGTCAGAGGAGGAATGTGGCTTTGAAGAGGAGGAGGAAGACCAACCACAGCAGGCATCCCAGGGTGCTCCTTGTCCCCTATCTGGTTCCCGTGGTGTTGTACGTGGCTGGGGGGGAAGAAGATTATACCTTCCCTGACATCACTGAGGACGAGGAACGGGACATGAGTAGCTCGGCATCCGTCCTTGTGCAAATGGGGTCTTTCATGCTGTCGTGCCTGTTGAAGGACCCTTGTATAAAAAGGATGAAGGAGAACAACCTGTACTGGGTGTCCACGCTACTAGACCCCCGGTATAAACATAAAGTGCCTGACATGTTACTGCATTACAGCAAGGCGGAAAGGATTCAGCAGGTCCAAAATAAATTAAGAAGTATGCTGTACACAGGGTATAAGGGTCATGTCACAGCACAACAGGGATCTAACAGGGGAAGAGGTGAAAGTAATCCTCCTCCTCCTCCCACGAACACGCCGGCAAGGACAGGAAGCTGTACAGACATGCTGTTGATGGAGGACATGCACAGCTTTTTAAGTCCTATGCATCGCCACGGCACTTCGGGGTCCACCATCAGAGAATGACTTGACCGAGAGGTAGCAGAATATCTGGCCTTAACCGCAGATATCGACACTCTGAGGAGCGATGAACCCCTTGACTACTGGGTGTGCTGGCTTGACCTGTGGCCTGAGCTATCCCAATTTGCGCTCGAACTTCTGGCCTGTCCCGCTTCAAGTGTCCTGTCTGAAATGACCTTCAGTGCAGCAGGAGGTATTGTCACTGAGAAGAGGAGTCGCCTTGGTCAAAAAAGTCTGGATTACCTCACCTTTCTTAAGATGAATGAGGGATGGATCCCGAAGGGACTGACACTGGGCGATACATTTGACTGAACAAGGCCTGATCAGATGACCTGCCTTGGCCTAAAAATGGTCCACATGCTGCTGTATTTGAACTCTGAATGCCGGATGACTTGCGTGACTTATCCGTCACCCACTAGGGTTCAAGCCGCAATCTTTTAGTGCACTTTCTGCCTGGCAAAACAAACATAAATTTTTCAGGCCGCTGCTACAGCAGCAGCTGCGACAATACCAAATTTTCCTGCCAGGTATACATGCCTAATTTTTCTGGCCTCTGCTGCTGCACTTGTTATGGTGCTGCAATTTTTCTGGCTGGTGCTACAGCTGCGGCTGCGACAATACCCAATTTTTCATCCATGTGTACATGCCTAATTTTTCTGGACTCTGCTGCTGCACTTGTTATGGTGCTGCAATTTTTATGGCCGCTGCTACAGCTGCGACAATACCAAATTTTCCAGCCACGTGTACATGCCTAATTTTTCTGGCCTCTGCTACTGCACTTTTTCTGGTGCTGCAATTTTTCTGGCTGCTGCTGCAGAAGCGGCTGCAACAATACCAAATTTTTCAGGCATGTGTACATGCTTAATTTTTCAGGTACTCTCTGCTGACATCTCTGTCCATTTTTGCAACCGTGGATATTAGATGTATGCTAAGGGTAGCATGGTGGCTCAGAGGTTAGCACTGCTGCCTTGCAGCGCTGGGGCCTTGTGTTCAAATCCTACTATGTGCTGCCTCAAGGGGGGCTCTAACTATGTGCTGCCTAATATGGGGGAATCTTATGTGCTGCCTAAAGGGGAGCTCTAACTATGTGCTGCCTTACAAGGGGGGAATCTAACTATGTGATGCCTAAAGGGGGGATCTAACTATGTGCTGCCTTAAGGGAGGCTCTAACTATGTGCTGCCTAATATGGGGGAATCTATGTGCTGTCTAAAGGGGGGAATCTAACTATGTGATGCCTAAAGGGGGGCTCTATGTGCTGCCTAAAGGGGACTAAAGCACGTTATTCCAAACCATTTAGGAATAATAGGTTATTTATGCCCTTTATGGATTAAAAACAGACTCTGCATCAACTATGTAATTTTCCATGGCAGTTTTGCCATGGATCCCACACCGGCACGCCACAGTCCAGGTGTTAGTCCCCTTGAAACTACTTTTAAATCACTATTGTGGCAAGAAAGAGTCCCTGTGGGTTTTAAAATTCGCCTGCCCATTGAAGTCAATGGTGGTTCGCCCGGTTCGCAAACTTTTGCAGACGTCCGCGTTCGCGACATCACTAAAGAAGATAATTACTGCTATGCCCTGAGGCTTATCGCAAAAGAAAATATACATGACCAGCCGGTTGCAATGATCAATACGGGAAATAAACCAACATGTACACGTTTGACAAGACAAACATACAACAAATGGCCCAGAAGTTACATCCACACTAAAGCACTTAACACTAAGATGTGAAAAACTAAGACCACAATCAGAGGCATAGTAATAAACATAAGAGGAAGATGGAGATGACGACAACATGAGGCTCGTGGACTGACGAGTGCAATCTTCCTCAGACAGAATCGTGTGCAACGCAGAAACGGAAACAACATGAGGCTCGTTGATTGTCAAGCAATCTGCCTCTAACAGGGGCGTATGTGACGTACAAAAACAAAAGACGACAAGAGGCTTGTGGATTGACGATACAATCTGCCCCAAACAAGAACGTTTGTAATGTACAAAGGAATGGCAACAATATGAAGGCTCAAGGATTGTCGGGCAGCCTATCTCTCACGGGAGCATGTGACTTACGAAAGCATGTAAAGTGACAACTTAAAGCTTACCTGGAATGGAGAGGTCAAACGAACTGTAAAAAAGGTGTATAAAATGACCAAAAAGGAAACTATAAAGATGAGGCTTTACGGATCAGCCTCCGACCACAACGAACGTATAGGTGTACCTGCTTGGGCATCCTAGGAATGTTGCCAACTATAGTGATGTTTACCATACCTGACCTGCCTACAAGAACAACATGATGCTATAACAGCCTAATATGCCTGACTTAACCCCTTAAGGACCACAGGTTTTTCTGTTTTTGCACTTTCGTTTTTTCCTCCTCACCTTTTAAAAATCATAACCCTTTCAATTTTGCACCAAAAAATCCATATGATGGCTTATTTTTTGCGCCACCAATTCTAATTTGCAGTGACCTCAGTCATTTTACCCAAAAATCTACGGCGAAACGGAAAAAAAATTGAAGAAAAAACGCAATTTTGTAAGTTTTGGGGGCTTCCGTTTCTACGCAGTACATTTTTCAGTAAAAATTACACCTTATCTTTATTCTGTAGGTCCATACGATTAAAATGATACCCTACTTATATAGGTTTGATGTTGTTGTACTTCTGTAAAAAATCATAACTATATGCTATAACTTTTTTATTTTTCTGCATATGGGGCGGTATGATGGCTCATTTTTTGCACCGTGATCTGAAGTTTTCATCGGTATCATTTTTGTATTGATCGGACATTTTGATCGCTTTTTATTCGTTTTTTCATAATATAAAAAGCAACCAAAAATACGTTATTTCGGACTTTGGAATTTTTTTGCGCGTACGCCATTGACCCTGCAGTTTAATTAATTATATATTTTTATAGTTCGGACATTTACGCATGCGGTGATACCACATATGTTTATCTTTATTTTTATTTACATGGTGTTTTTTTTATGGGAAAAGGGGGGTGATTTGAACTTTTATTAAGGAAAGGGTTAAATCACATTTATTCACTTTTTTTACAATTTTTTTTTTTGAAGAATTATAGCTCCCATAGGGACCAATAACGCTGCACACACTGATTGCCAGCACTGTTCACTGAAAAGCCATAGCTTTGCAATGATCAGCGTTATCGGCAGTCGATTGCTGAAGCCTGCATCTCAGGCTTAGAGCAATCAATCGCCGAGGGGACACACCGGAGGCAGGTAAGAGGACCTCCACTCGTGTCCCAGCTGATTGGGACACCGCATTTTCACTGCAGTGGTCCCGATCAGCCCCGCTGAGCAGCCGGGCAGCTTTCACTTTTGTTTTAGACGCGGCGTTCAACTTTGAATGCCGCATCTAAAGGGTTAATAGCGAGCGGCACCGCGATCGTGAGCTATTAGCCCCGGGTCCCGGCATCAGATACATGCCGGGACCGACCCGATATGAAGCGAGAGCCGGCCAAGGACGTAAATACGTCCTTGGTCGTTAAGGGGTTAAGCACATGAAAACGTGAGTGTAATACTATGACCAAAGCCTAAAATGCTTGACTAACATACATAATGTAAGCATAAAGTGACAGAGCTGAAACCAAAGATTGGGACAATAAACTATGGAGCGTACACTGTAAGGAACTGCATCCGTATTACCCTGTAGGAAAATGTAAGTATGTCACACTGTAGGTAATCGTACGTATGTCACACTGTGTGGTACCGTATGTATGTCACACTGCAAGGAACTGTATGCATAGTACCCTGTAGGGAACAGTATGTATGTCACTCTAGGTAACCGTATGTATTGTATGTGACACGGTAGGGAACCATATGTATGTCCCACTATAGGGAACCATTAACGTTGAAACATGGTATATCACTTGAAGTAACATAAACACCATATAACATAAACGATCTGCCTCTAACAGGGTCATATGTGACGTACAAAACAAAAGAAGCTCGTGGATTGACAATACAATCTGCCCCAAACAAGAACGTTTGTAATGTACAAAGGAATGACAACAATATGAAGGCTTGAGGATTGTCGGGCAGCCTCTCTCTCACGGGAGCGTGTGATGTACAAAAGGCATGTAAGTGAGGACTTAAAGCTTACCTGGAATGGTGAGATCAAACTGGATGTAACAAGGTGTGTGTAAAGACCAGAAAGGAAACTATAAAGATGAGGCTATTCGGATTAACAACAGCAAATCAGCCTCCAACCACACCGAACATAAAGAGCTAAAAGGTAAAACAACCTAGCGTACATAACGTAAGCATAACATGACAGAGCTGAACCAAAAAAACGGGACAATAACTATGAAACATACACTGTAAGGAACTGTATGCGTATTACCCTGTAGGGAACGGTATGCATGTCACACTGTATGGAACCATACATATGTCACACTGTAAGAAACTGTATGCGTAGTACCCTGTAGGGAACGGTATGTATGTCACACTGTAGGGAACCGTATGCACAGTACCCTGTAGGGAACAGTATGTATTTGATACTGTAGGGAACCGTTAACGTTCAAGCATGGTATATCACTTCAAGTAACGTATGCACCGTAAAACATCTCCGGAAACGTCAAGGTGCTGTATATGAGCTTATAGTGACATAAGCCCTGAACAACATTAATGTTCAACATAACAGATAATTAACCACTAATACACAGTATATATAAGCCACAGTAACAAACACAAATGACCAGCAGTAGAAACATAGGCCCATATGTCAGCTAAAATAATGTTAAATGCCCAGTATATCTGCTACAGTAACATGAGCCCCAAGTAACATTAATGTACCGTATATCAGTTATTATCACTACCACATAGCATATAGTTACTAGTTATGTAATGCAAATTATCAGCTACAGCAACATAAGCACTGTATGACCACTATAGGGACAAAATGAACCACTTCACAGCTATGGAATGTAACACATATATATTAACATAAAGCCCAGTATTTCAACTATACCAAAACAAGCACAGTACATACGCTATGGTATCAATGCCTAGTACTGAATATCGATATAATAATGTGAATCACGGTATCAGCTCAGGTAACGCATGCCATGGGAACTAATGTAACATAAATGTCATAGTCACGTATGCACCATGTGACAGCTCCAGAAAAGTATACATAAAGTGTGGTATACTGTGTGGGACATAAGCATGGAACACTATGTTGAAAATAAGCGTGGTATGCTGTATAGAGCATAAGCATGGAACACTATGTGGAAGATAAGCGAAGTATACTGTGTGGGACATAAGCATGGAACACTGTGTGGAAAATATGCGAAGTATACTGTGTGGGACATAAGCATGGAACACTATGTGGAAGGTAAGCGTGGTATACTGTGTGGACATAAGCACAGAACACTATGTGGAAGGTAAGCGTGGTATACTGTGTGGACATTAGCATGGAACACTATGTGGAAGATAAGCGAGGTATGCTATGTGGACGTAAGCACGGAACACTAAGTGGAAGATAAGCATGGTATACTGAGTGGGAACATATAGCAGTAAGTGGTTTTGCCTATTAACTGCTATTGCAACTGAGCGGAAACACAATCATGGTGCAGTTGTGTAGAATGTAGCCGTGACCCAGAAAGCTAAGTGATGTCAGTACCTGGATAAAATGAATACGTGTTATCCTGTATGAACCGTATGCGTGATAAATGCAGGGGAACATAGGCGTTTATGGTATCATAAAAAGAGAATGAGGGAATAAAAGAAAAGAGGACAGCGCCTCGTGTGATACCGTAAATCAAGTGAACCCAAGTGGATCCCCCAACAGGGTGTGCTCTCACCTGGTGACCCTCTTGAGGGTTAAGCGCGTCTCCCCTTTTGAGGGGTATTTGTTGGTGTCCGTGCTGCAGCCGAAGGTGCCTAGACCGGTGTCCTGTGCAGGAACCCGTGAGGTGCTTGGATGAGGAAGGAGAAAAAGAAGGCTCTTGCATCCGGCGCTGCTCAGTCCAAAGATGGTTCAGGGAAGACGTAGGTTACATTAAAATAGTTTATTTAAATGTAGTAATAAAACTATTTTAAAAAGCATGCAGGCAATGACGCGTTTCGGGATCAGCATATCCTTTCTTCAGATTGCAGATGTATATAGGAAAAATAAAAATGGACATTAAATAGACAGCAAATGACCTGGAATATCATCTTTGGCGCTCATTTGCTGTCTATTTAATGTCCATTTTTATTTTTCCTATATACATCTGCAATCTGAAGAACGGATATGCTGATCCCGAAACGCGTCATTGCCTGCATGACTTTTAAAATAGTTTTATTATTACATTTAAATAAACTATTTTAATGTAACCTACGTCTTCCCTGAACCATCTTTGGACCGAGCAGCGCCGGATGCAAGGGCCTTTATGGTAACATAACACAGAACGCTGTAAGGAAACATGTGTGGCACATTGTGAAACAAAAATGTGGAATACCATGTGGTAACATCAGCAAGGACATCCTATCATACCTGACCTTCAACATGAACAACGTATACAGGAGCAGTACCACAGCAGACACATTCCTGCACGCATGTAACGGTACCACATTAGATATATTCCTGTATATAGGGACAGCTTATGTAAGTTACATAACCGGATAACCTGAACAGAACAACAAGAAATGTTTATCAATCACCTTCCTGAAGAACGTTATCCCTGGCAACCTTGCACAGCCCCCGGGGATGCCCCTCAGTAAATCGCAAGACGGCGCTCAGCATATTCTCCTCACACACCGCTCTGCAATGTTCATATGATAGCGTGTGCGCCAGTAATTAGTATGCAGTGTACCCAAAGCAGGACTTATGCACAGATGCCGCTCTGCAACACTCACATGCCGCATGTATGCCAGTAACCATGGCGCCGATTAAACAAAGCGGGCTCGTGCACATGTAATACCTAGCTAGCCGCCTGCCGCATGGCTGCCTGGGCTGCCGAGCCCCACGAAGTGAACGTCCGTACCTGCTGTAGTGACAAACGTAACCATGGTGCAGGCAAACCGATCAAAATGATGCCTTACATGCTGTCGACAGCATCTGTGTGGATGAGGTGGGTATATAAGGACCAGACTCCTCCCAAAAATTAGGTTAACTCTTTGAGCTAACCTCCACTTATTATTAGAGGTTAAATAGTTTTTTCACATTTTTTTAAAAATATTTTTGCAAATATTTAACCCATTGGGAACTCAGGGTTTTTCCGTTTTTTACTCTTTCATTTTTTTCTCATCTTTAAAAATCATAACCCTTTCAATGTTGCACCTACAGACCCAAATAATGGCTTATTTTTTGAACCACCAATTCTACACCAGTCATTTTACCCAAAAATCTGCAGCGAAACCCAAAAAAATAATAATTGTGCGACGAAATTGAAGAAAAAACGCCATGTTGTAATTTTTGGGGGCTTCCGTTTCTACGCAGTACATTTTTCGGTAAAAATGACACCTTATCTTTATTCTGTAGATCCATACTGTTAAAATGATACCCTGCTTATATAGGTTTTATTTTGTATTACTTGTAAAAAAAAATCATAACTACATGCAGGAAAATGTATACCGTATATACTCGAGTATAAGCCGAGTTTTTCAGCACGATTTTTCGTGCTGAAAACACCCCCCTCGGCTTATACTCGAGTGAACTCTCCACCCGCAGTGGTCTTCAACCTGCGGACCTCCAGAGGTTTCAAAACTACAACTCCCAGTTGGGAGTTGTAGTTTTGAAACCTCCGGAGGTCCGCAGGTTGAAGACCACTGTGGCCTTCGACATCATCCAGCCCCCTCTCACCCCCTTTAGTTCTGTACAGCACTCACCTCCGCTCGGCGCTGGTCCGGTGCTGCAGGACTGTCCGGAGAGGAGGTCGTCCAGTGGGATAGTGGTTCCGGGCTGCTATCTTCACCGGGGAGGCCTCTTCTAAGCGCTTCGGGCCCGGCCCCAGAATAGTCACCTTGCCTTGCCAACGACGCAGAGGTACGTTCATTGCCAACGTACTTCTGCGTCATTGTCAAGGCAACGCCTCTATTCTGGGCCCGAATCGCGGAGAAGAGGCGCCCCCGGTGAAGATAGCAGCCCGGAACCACTATCCCACCGGACCACCTCCTCTCCGGACAGTCCTGCAGCACCGGACCAGCGCCGAGCGGAGGTGAGTACTGTACAGAACTAAAGGGGGGTGAGAGGGGGCTGGATGATGTCGAAGGCCGCAGTGGTCTTCAACCTGCGGACCTCCGGAGGTTTCAAAACTACAACTCCCAGCAAGCCCGGACAGCAGATGGCTGCCCGGGCTTGCTGGGAGTTGTAGTTTTGAAACCTCTGGAGGTCCGCAGGTTGAAGACCACTGAGGGCAGTGATCTGAAGATTTTATCAGTACCATTTTTGTTTTCATCTGACTTTTTGATCGCTTTTGGAATTTTTTTGCGTGTACAATTGACCGTGCAATTTAATTAATGATATATTTTTATAGTTTGGACATTTACGCACACGACGATATCACATATGTTTATATTTATTTTTATTTACATGGATCAGTGTTATGGGATTCACCAGAGGCAGGTAACGGACCATCCACTCACATCCTAGCTGATCGGGACATCGCGGTTTCACTGCGATGGTCCCGATCAGCTCGAATGAGCTGTCGGGAATGCTTTTTTTTACAGTTTAAACGCGGCGATCAACTTTGAACCCCACGTCTAAAGGGTTAATAGCACGTGTCACCGCGATCTCCTATTGTTGACCAGCAGAGGAATCTGGTGAAAGCAAGCAACTTGTCTGGCTGCTGCAAATTAGACCTCGTCTGTCTACCTTCCTCCTCTGTCTATGTGCAAAAGGAGAGGAGGGAGGGGTTTTGTAGTTTTTTCAATTCTACTATCACCATTTTGTTGGTACCTGAAGAGTGGTAAAGAATAGATTAGATGTCTCTTGATAGGTCACTGCTACTTAGGAACTTCAAGAAAATGGTGCAGGCACTCTCTTTAATAACAAATAATGCTAAAACTACATTGTCCCAAAACTAAATACATAAATTAAATGCTTTATCTTGATAGAATAATTTTATTTATTAAAAAAATAAAATAGTGACACATTCCAAACTGGCTCCAGAAAGTTAAACAGATTTGTAAATTACTTCTATTAAAAAATCTCAATCCTTTCAGTACTTTTTAGCTGCTGAAGTTGAGTTGTTCTTTTCTGTCTAAGTGCTTTCTGATGACACGTGTCTCGGGAACTGTCCAAAGTAGCAGCAAATCCCCATAACAAACCTATTCTACTCTGTGCAGTTCCCGAGACAAGCAGAGATGTCAGCAGAGAGCACTATGGCCAGACAGAAAAGAGCAAATCAACTTCAGCAGCTGATAATTATTGTAAGTATTAAGATTTTTTAATAGAAGTAATTTACAAATCTGTTAAACTTTATGGAGCCAGTTGCTATATGAAATTTTTTTTTCCTGGAATACTCCATTAACCCCTTCCCTAATAAAAGTTTGAATCACCCCATTTTCCCATAAAAAAAACCCAGTGTAAATAAAAATAAACATATGTGATATTGCCACGTGCAGAAATGTCCGAATTATAAAAGTATATAATTAATTAAACCCCACGATCAATGGCGTACGCGCAAAAAAATTCCAAAGTCCACAATAGCGTATTTTTGGTCACTTTTTACATCATGAAAAAATTATTAAAAAGCGATTGAAAAGTCTGATCAATACAAAAAAATTTACCGCTAAAAACTTCAGATCATGGAGCAAAAAATTAGCCCACATACCACCCTTTACAGGAAAATAAAAAAGTTATAGGGGTCAGAAGATGACAATTTTAAACATATAAATTTTAAGTGATCAATGGTTCCCTTTTTGCTTCTTCTGGGATTGCAGGATCGTTTTCCAAAATATACGAATATTTTTTCTATTGTAGATTTAATTTTTTTAGAGTAGTTATAGTCATTAAAGGAAAAAACAAATCTTTCTTTGTCTAAGTCATCATTTTTATATTTTTTGTTTAGTATTGTGTCCCTTCTTTTTTTTTTCTAACTTTTGTTAAAGCATTTTCCAGTATTTCTTTCGGATAGCCTCGATGTAGGAATTTTTTTTTCCTTTCCTCTGCCTTTTCTCCAAACATTTTTTCTACTTTTTATTTAGCAGTTGCTAAACTACAACTCCCAGAATGCCCAGAGAGCCAAAGGCTCTCTGGGCATGCTGGAAGTTGTAGTTTTACACCAATTGGACGCTCCCTGTTTGGGAAGACTCCCTGTTTGGGAAGCATTATGGGTACTCTCCCCAGCGGACAGCGCCACAAATGTCCTAACCAATTTTTAGTGTCTTTTTTTCTTCTCATTTCAGATTTGTGTATGCAGAGGATTACAGCGGATGAACTGGATTTTTTTTCTTTTAATAAAAGGGTTAACAAGGGCTGTGGGGAGTGTTTTTTTAAATAAAATCATTTTTCCAATATGCTGTGTTTTTTTTTATTGAATTTTCAGGCTTAGTAGTGGAAGCTGTCTAATAGACGGAATCCATCACTAAGCCGGGGCTTAGCGTTAGCCCCAAAAACAGCTAGCGCTAACCCCCAATTATTACCCCGTACCCACCGCCACAGGGGTGCTGGGAAGAACCTGTACCAACAGGCCCAGAGCGTCAAAAATGGCGCTCCTGGGCCTAGGCGGTGACAGGCTGGCGTTAATTAGGCTGGGGAGGGCCATTAACAATGGTCCTCGCCCACCCTGGTAATGTCAGGCTGTTGCTGCTTATTTGGTATCTGGCTGAGAATAAAAGTACAGGGAACCCTATGCATTTTTTTCATAAATAAATAAATTTAAAAAATGCATAGGGTTCCCTGTATTTAAATTAGCATAACTGGGGGCGAAACGAGTCCCCATCGCACAGCCCCTGTTATTTCTAAAAATAGCCCCATGAAAAGAAAATGCATTATTTTCTAAAATAAACAATGTTGCATCTTACAAAAATAATGCCTGATTGTTACTGAGAGTAGAGTCATCATGAAGAAATCTCCTATAGTCTTAATACCCAAAGATATATCTATATTTGAATAGAGGGAGCACACGTCTAATGTCAGAAAGGAATAATTTGAGGGTAAACAAAGTTTTTTTATTTCATGCATAAGTTGTGTAGAATCTTATAGATATGAAGTTAATGTCATCATGTAGGATTGTAAAAAAAAAAAAGGTCAATATAATGAGAAAGATTGGCAGTCATAGAATTGACTACCGAAAAAATAGGGCGACCTGGAAGTTTTATTGGATTTTTATGTAATTTGGGCAAATAATAAAAATGGGGCAAAGAATAATTTCTTACTGACAAAAATGCGTGCTCCCTCTTATTCAGTAATAATTGGTCAAAAGCTCTTTTTATTAACAAATTATAAGTTTCAAAATATATTGGAGATGGATCTAATTCTAATGGGATGTAATATTTTGTATCAAACAGAATAAAGAGTGCTTCTTCTATATAGCTGGAGCAATCTAATATAGTAATGCCGCCCCCCTTGTCGACGGGGCGAACTATGATGTTTGTATTATTTTGTATGGTTTCTATCGCCTGTCTTTCAGATTTTGTCAAATTATCGGCTCTGCCAAAATTAATAGATTTCTCACATAAGCAGCTAAATTCTTTCATGACCATCATATAAAATGTGTCAAGATAATTCCCCCGGTGTTGTAGGGGGTAAAAAGAGGATGGAGGTTTTACTTCTACATGTCTGATTATTATGTATTATTCACAACAGGATCCACCTTCTGTAGTTCAGCCGTGGAAAGCAGAAACGTGTGATGGTTATGTTTTAATCTCTCCATGATTGAAAAGTGGTGACTAAGTGTTAATTTTCTTCTGTACTGGTTTAAATCCAAGAACAATTGGAAATCATTAGGACGACTAGTTGGGCAAAAAGATAACCCCTTCGCTAGTAAATTGATTTCATTTCCAGATAATGTATATTGAGACAAATTAAATATTTTTCTTTTTTCTTTTTTATCTCTTGTGTTTTGTGTGTCAACTGAAGTGTAATTTTTGTTGAGGGATCTCCCTCCTCTGCATCCCCTGGGTTTCCTTTTCTTTTCAATGCTTTTTTGACTAGTGGTGGGGGTAGAAGTGGAAAGTAATGAGTGATTGGATGATGGTCGGTGTTCACAAGTGGCGGTATTGGTACAGGTTTGACAAGTGATGTACAGCAATCTAAATAAGAACAGAACTGAGATTGATTGGAACCCTGAAAATAATTAATTGTGTCATGTGGAGTATCATGTATTGTGAGGAATGAATATTCTAAAACATCATCTATTGTGTCTGAAGAAACTGATGTAGTAGGTGTGTCAGCCATTGTAGTTGCTCCTGGTAACAATGTGATAGGGAGTAGATTTCGTGTAGAAGGAGGTGTAGGAACTATGAGCACACTGTGCATTGTGCTGTTTAATGTTGGAAGGTATGGATTGTATGTTATGAGTTTTTAGGGGTGGTAGTAGAGGACATACCATGTCCGCGGCAGGTGCGTAAGTAGTCATAAGTAGTCATTGTTATCACGATTATTTATGAACTTTTTTGTTAATCGTTTGAATTTCTAACTTTTGAAGTCTATTAAGAATAGAACCATCTAATTTATGATATTCTGAATATTTTGAGTATAATGACAGATTAGTCTTTAGTCCACTAACTTTATGTTTTGCTTCGTGGTCCATTTTTTTTTTTTGGTGATTAACATTTTTATCAACCCACGTGAACAGGACTCAGTAAATTCATCCCATTCTGTAGTGAAAACATGGTCATTGGGGAAAGAGGATTCGAAGGGTAATCTCAGACCTCGTGGTGGGAAATTATCCATCAAATATCTGTGTAAAAATAGGCTGAACTACAGGAGGTGGATCCTGTTGTGAATAATACATAATAATCAGACATGTAGAAGTAAAACCTCCATCCTCTTTTTACCCCCTACAACACCGGGGGAATTATCTTGACACATTTTATACGATGGTCATGAAAGAATTTAGCTGCTTATGTGAGAAATCTATTAATTTTGGCAGAGCCGATAATTTGACAAAATCTGAAAGACAGGCGATAAAAACCATACAAAATAATACAAACATCATAGTTCGCCCCGCCGACAAGGGGGCAGCATTACTTTATTAGATGGCTCCAGCTATATAGAAGAAGCACTCTTTATTCTGTCTGATACAAAATATTATATCACATTAGAATCAGATCCATCTCCTATATATTTCGAAACTTATAATTTGTTAATAAAAAGAGCTTTTGACCAATTATTACTGAATAAGAGGGAGCACACGTTTTTGTCAGTAAGGAATTATTCTTTGCCCCATTTTTATTATTTGCCCAAATTACATAAAAATCCAATAAAACCTCTAGGTCGCCCTATTATTTCGGGAGTCAATTCTATGACTGCCAACCTTTCTCATTATATTGACCTTTTTTTTTTACAATTCTACTTTATGACATTAACTTCATATCTAAAAGGTTCTACACAATTTATCCATGAAATTAAAAATCTTTTGTTGCCCTCAAATTATTCCTTTCTGACATTAGACGTGTGCTCCCTCTATTCAAATATAGATACATCTTTAGGTATTAAGGCTATAGGAGATTTTCTTCATGATGACTCTACTCTCAGTAACAATCAGGCATTATTTTTGTTAGATGCAATATTGTTTATTTTAGAACATAATGTATTTTCTTTTCATGGGGCTATTTTTAGACAGACCAGGGGCTGTACGATGGGGTTTCGTTTTGCCCCCAGTTATGCTATTTTATTTATGGGGTGATTCGAGTCCCTGTTTATAGCACAGTCCCTGGCTTTTAAGAATTATGTATGTTTTTTTCATCGTTATATAGACGATTTATTCTTTATATGGTGGGGCATACAATTACAAGCTGAAGAATTTGTTAATGAATTAAACGGTAATCAATGGGGAATTCAATTTACCATGCATTTTTCAAATGAATCCATACAGTTTTTGGACCATGAGATTTCCAAATCTGAAATAAACCAAATTACTAACAAGACTCACTTTAAAAAGGTAGACATAAATAGCTCTTTGAACTATGATCCAAGCTGGTTGAGGGCATCCCCTATGGACAGTACCTGCGCATCCTGAAGAACTGTACTCTTGATGAGGATTTTTATGCGCAGGCAGCTGTCCTTATGGGACGTTTCACAGAAAAGGGGTACCCCAAACGTCTTCTATCGGAAGCTTACAAAAAGGTAAAAAATAAAAGACCATCTGAACTAGTCATTCTAAATGAAAAACAACAATTACATAAAAAAAATACTGACAATTCATCTAGAATGGTTAATCAAAAATTGAGGTTTAATTTTGTGACCAATTTCAATAGTGAAGCAATAAATATTAAAAAGATACTCCACAGGAATTGGACAATAATTATTTTAAATGATCCAGTTCTTAAAGAGTTAGTTCCACATTCTCCAAATATTACTTTTAGATGGTCAAAAAATCTTCAAAATCTATTAGCTCTGGAAAGATTAAAAACTATAGATGAACACCCTGTTCAGACCAAGTCTTTATGCACCCCCTGCGGAAAAAATTGTGCACTTATTAAAGAACAAATAACTCAAATCATCTCAGTCCAATAACGTGTATGAAATCAAAGGTCACGTTTCTTGTGACACAAATTTTGCTATATACTTACTGTCCTGTGATTGTAACCTTCAAAACGTTGGACATACTGTACAAACAGTACGATAACGTATGAATAAACACCTGTGGAATATAAAACATAGTTTTATGATGCATAGCCTCTCTAAACATTTTGCAATTAAACATCAAAACTCACTAGATTCATTAAACCTTACAATCTTAGAAACAATACCGGAACATACTCATAATAGATTTCAACGTCTGATTAATCGTGAATCATTTTGGATTCATAAATTATTAAGCTTGGTCCCATGGGGTCTTAATGAGACCATTGAAAATGTACGATAAAAAACTAGACAGGTATTCCATAATTTTCCTATATATATTTTTTACACATTTTTTTACATGTTTCTTTTTTAAACAAAACATTTTTTATAAAATGCTTTTCTTTTCTGAAACATAATCTACATACAATAATATCAACAATAACAATATGTACAATAGCACAATTTTTATTTTTGTTTAAATACATCTATTCGTATAAAATGATTATTTCTTAATGTGAATACATTACATGTGGTATTTGCGAACACGAATAAATAATTTTCACTTTATTGCTCCACATACTTATAACATAAATGGTTTTGTATATTAATGCTAAAATTTGAAACAATACCTGTGTTTTTCTAGATATAACCTTAAAACACCGCATAATTTAATACCGCATAGTATGAATTTGGGTATGCGTTTTTAGCTATATAAAACTTTGGTTTGCAAAGATTTTATATATATATAGTAAACTTGAGTAGCCGTATTCATCCAGTGATGCAAATCATAAAATGTTGCAGTATCTTGTAATACCTTTTTTATTGGACTAACAGCATTTTGTAGAGACAAGCTTTCGGGATTCCTCCGAATTTTGCTTTGGACTTGATAAAGGGAGGAATCCCGAAAGCTTGTCTCTACAAAATGCTGTTAGTCCAATAAAAAAGGTATTACAAGATACTGCAACATTTTATGATATATATATATATATATATATATATATATATATGGTATATATACTGATAGTCATTAGTAACAGTTTTTATCACCTTTTTCCATGGCTGTATAATTTGAAATATGTATGTATATACTACAATTTTACTGTTTTTCTGTGAAATGTTGCTATTTAAGGGTTAACACCTTTAGGGTATTTAAACCGGGGTGTTGCCCAGTATTACTATGCCTGATGAAGCTGCATATGCGCAGCGAAACGCGTTGCATTGTGGGTAATAGATTCAAGTGGGTTCAACTTACCTCCACGTCTCCATGCCTGATTTAGCGCCGCAATTCCTGTCATTACGAAGCCATTTCCGAATCTGATGCTCTACAACCCAGGAGGGCTGCAGACAGGCTCATCATTTTCTATATGCTTTCACCATTGTTGTGTATGCCGGTACACAACAATTTCTGGTAAGCAGTGACTCCCCCTCCCAGGTATCTCCCAGGTTCTCGTTAAGCGATACTCCACAAGGAGCGCCTTTCCTCTTGTTCTAATGGACAGTGCTGAGCAGTCTGGGATCATTATGTGAACATTTATATAAATAATTCTGGGAAGGGCCCTATTTTACCCATATCAGCCCCAAAATGTCTGTGCACGTCCCTGCAGACACAGCTCTGTCACAACATCTTTTAAATTGCTCTTTTGTTATCCTCAAAAGTATCATGGAGATGGTTTCTGCAAAGAGACCAATGACCTTACCAATCCATAAATCACCTTGGAATGAAAAAAATGACAGTGAAACTGAATACGAGGGCATTTTATTTTATCTACAAATGTAAGTGCATCAGACAATATCGGCAAGCATTGATCACATATATTATTTATTAATATATTGAAGAATAAAATTTACATTTCATTTTAAACTTCATCACATTGGTTTAGACTTTTTCACTTCTGCATATAAGCCGGTGTCCGCAGGTGTATAGGACTGTGTGTTCTTCGGTTTTAGGTTTGCACTGTTCAATCTGGCATAGGTGATTCCATCATTATCATCATCCACGGTTGTGTCTTCTATATTCTCTTCCACCTGTAATATCAAACATGTACTTCTTGTTTTGTGTACTTTTTATATATTTTGCTGATGACAAACTAACTAACACACAAACACAGGGGAACATTTTAATTCAGCAGGTGCTGCCTTTGGTCCGACTGGACTCCAGTGCTGCAATACAGCAAAGCTGACTACTAAGGGCCCATTCACAGGGTAAAATTTCTGAGCGGTATCCGGCATAAATATTACCCTGGAAAATTACATGGCACATGGCAGAAAATGCTAGTTCAGGACTCCTCAGAAAGAATGAACATATTAATACTTTCAGCAAAATCCTCTCAGAAACGCATTGCTGTCTTTGGAGATCACACATTTTCAGCTGTAACAAAATTGTCAGATTTTTATGCCAAAACATCTGTAAAAAAATCAGCAGTGTGGTTTTTTGTGCCATTTTGTGGGAAAAAAACGTGTTTGTTCATGGCCGATTTGTAATGTTGATAGCAGATTATTGTATTTCAGGTGGATTTATTATTAAAAATAGTTAAAAAAAATAAAGAATATGCTAGATATTTAACAGCAGTTTAAATTATGTGTTTTTGTGCATTATTTGTGCATTAATGACTAATTTTCAATAGAAAAAATGGAACACAATTTTATTACTGTATAAACAGTGTTATATGGATGTTTTACAGTTAGAAACCAACTAGTTATTCTGCGTGTGAACATAGACTTACAAACCATCCCTAATTCAAACCCTTCTTTCCATAGAGATTGAGGTAGATTTATCAAAACTTGTGTAGAGTAAGAGTGGTGCAGTTGCCCATAGCAAATTTTTTTCTTTTTTTTTTCTTCAAAGGCCCATTGAAAAATGCAAGTAGCAATCTGATTGGTTGCCATGGCCAATTGCACCATCTTGCTCTACACGTTTTGATAAATATCCCCTACTGTTTGCTGGCAGCACATTTCCTGTTTACATGGGTAGATGTCCTGCCAACAAACAATGATTTTAAAGGAGTTCTGTAAGCTAAAACATTTAACCCCCGCTGTGCCCAGTCTGTAAAACTATTCATAATAAACTTTCACTTACCTGCCTATGATCCCCCGTTGTTCCGATATAGCCGTCCCGTTCTGCGGTCCTGGTCTCTTCCACTTCCTGCGGGTCGTTGACTTCACTCTGCACTCAGCCTATCAGCGGCCGCAGCAATGTCCAGTCGCGGCCGCGACTGGACATTGCTGCGGCCGCTGATAGGCCGAGCGCAGAGTGAAGTCACCGACCCGCAGGAAGAGGAAGAGAACGGGACTGCAGAACGGCACAGCGATATCGGAACAAGGGGGGATCGTAGGCAGGTGAGTGAAAGTTTATTATGCATAGTTTTACAGACCGGGCACAGCGGGGGATAAAATATTTCAGTTGGAGAACTCCTTTAAGGCTAAGTTCACACACCATGTTTTCATATTTTTTGTCAAAACCAGGAGTGGAATCAAGAAAACTATCATGAAATATTTGCCTTATTCTGTGTTTGAACTCGCTTCTGGTTTTGGCTAAAACTACTAATCAAATTACTGACCAAAATACTTAGGGGGAGATTCATGAAAACCTGTGCAGAGGAAAAGTTGACCAGTTGCCCATAGCAACTTATCAGATTGTTTCTTTTATTTTTAAAAAGGCCTCTGAAAAACAAAAAAGAAGCAATCTGACTGTTATTATAAGCAATCTTCCCCTAAGTGTGAACATAGCCTAATGTCGACTGCAACTTCTATTCTTGGCTTTGTATTCAGTAATTGGAATTTAAAAATGTAAATGTGTCAACTCCCCCCCCCCCCCTTTAAAAATGCCCTTAGATTTGGATAGGGCTGTTAGGCTTTTTTTTCTCCCTATTAACCAGAGTGTCTCTGATTATTAGGGCTTCCAGCTCAAGGACAGTTAGCACTGACCGGAGGTTAGAATAGGACCAAAGACACAGTACCCTTTATTTCTGCTATGTAAAGGTTTTTTCCCCCTTGTTTTTTCGAGAAGCAGAAGCAGCTGTTGCATGACTTCATTCTGATTCATAGTTAGAATGCAAATTTGTACAAAACAAACTGAAGCAGAGTTCAACATATTATACTTATGGCAGATTGCTTCCAGGTAAAGTGGTACTTATAAAGTAAACTTGTCATCAGTTTTATGTCGGCCAAACAGAAGGAGGCATGAAGCAGGGACAAGCTTCCTCATTACAATGGTCTATGATTTGTTCTAAGACACTTTGGCATTTAAAGGAAATACTTCTGATACTCCCCAAGTCAACTGTGAGGTCTCAGGTAGCTTCTTCCTGCCCTTCCGGCCTTCATCCATAGATCTTTCCCTATACACAAATAGTAAAGGTCTATCAATCACGGCTGGTGGGGCCTCCCTGGTGACTTGGAACACTGTTTTTGGATGGTTTTAATACTGTTCCTCTAAGATACTGTAGTGTTTTAGAGTAAATTGTAGACCATGTTAATAGGAGACTATGTTTCTGCTTCATGCTACTTGTGGTTTATCATAAAGATAACAAGAAGGGATAACAGTGGGATACAGTTTATTTTTATTTTTCGTGTTATCCCTGACTGGCCACTTTAAGTTTTACACAGTTTTAATTAAAATCAATGGAATTTCTATGGAATTCACAAACTTGTTTCTCCAAAGAAAGAGATGCTGCTGGCTGGGCACCCAAACTTGTGAAAACCAGGACTGTAAGTATATAGTAATTTTATTTAGGCATTGTGTAGCACAGTTATTAGATCACACTATGTATGACTCTGACACTGTATTTGTTCTCTCTATATGTGCTATATAGAGGCATTGCTACTTAGGCCCTGTGCTACTGAATGTTTTTCCTACAACTGTATAAAAGTGTTGTTAGGCCACACTTAGAGCTGTTATTAGGCGCTATGTGCTTGAAAGGAGAGATAAAAAACAAACAAGGGGGCGCTTCCTGTAGAGGTATATTCACTGGCGTGCACCCTCCACCACAACGAAGTCATATACCGACCTTTGTAATTGTGGCTGCATCATAAAGTGCAGCAAGGGTGATGGCAGAGATGGTTGTATGTACTGGCTGCTGCATTTCCACCGGTATCGGGCTCACCAATTGGAGTTTGATGTTAGAACGTAGTGGGTTATTGCAGTGGGGGAAAAAAATTGTTTTTGGAGGCGCTGCTCAGTTTGTAGAGCAACTAGCCAAGACACAAGAAGCACAGGACAATTAATGATTTTATTTTTGTAATAGGGACAATGCATTTCGCCATTCACCAATGCCTTCCTCAGGTCCACATTACATGGTATAATACATTAGAAACATAACACCTCCCGTACTGGGCCTCAGGGCCGCAATCAGGGGGGTACAACCCATACTCCTGTAAGGGGCCCGGAGCTTCAGAAGGCCCGGCTGGCCCTGTCCTTTTTTTTTTTTTGCTTGTCAGTGAGTGACTGTGTCTGTCACTCACTGACTGCTGGGGGCCCACCACTGTACGCTGCTTGCTGACTGATTGACTGACTACATACAGTCTGCCAATTAGTCAGAATGTAGCAGGGCTCCTCTGCCACACATGCCTGCAGCCACTGCCTCTTTAAATCTGCAGTGGTCGGCGGGAGGTCAAACTACCCCCCCCCCCCCTATCGCCCGCCCACTCACCGGCCCACTCACCGGTAAAAAAAAAAAAAGCACAGTTTCAAAGCTCCTGCCCGACTTCCTCCTGCCACCGGCACCACTCTGAGCTGTATGCACGCGCACATACAGTTCCGGGCAGGCCATGACCTGTGCCCTGACGCAGGCGGCGATGACATCACTCATCGGCGCCTGCCCTGTGGAGAAGATAACATGTGACCCGGCTGTTGAAGATCGCTGCGTGGGACATGGTGTGTGTCTTTTTTTTGTTATTTTCTGTACGCAGGGGTGGGGTATGTATGAGAACCACACACATCATGCTACACCAGTGTGCCTCCAGCTGTTGCAAAACTACAACTCCCAGCATGCCCTGTCAGCCTTTGGGCATGCTGGGAGCAGTGGCGTCTCCAGCATTCATATTTAGGGGGGGGGGGGCACATGGGGGGCCAGTGACAAAAGTGGGGGGGCAATTTTAAAACGTGTGTGCGTGTATGTGTATATATATATATATATATATATATACACAATGATTTTTTTTCCGTTTTTGCCATAGATTTTTGGGTAAATGACTGATGTCATTAAAAAGTAGAATTGGTGGCGCAAAAAATAAGCCATCATATGGATTTTTAGGTGCAAAAAATTGAAAGGGTTATGATTTTTAAAAGGTGAGGAGGAAAAAACAAAAGTGGAAAAACGCTATGTCCTTAAGGCGTTAAAACTTTTGGACACTACCATCAACTTTGATAGCGGCATCTAAAGTGTTAATGTCAGACATCAGCCTGATTGGTGATGTCTGGCATTAGCCGAGGGTTCTAGCTAATGATTTATACAACACAGTGGGAGCAGGCACCGTGCGTACACATACGCCTTGTGTCCTTAGGGCTCATTTACACGGATGGATCCTCAGCATATTTTACGCTGCGGATCCCCCGACAATGGACCCTACAGTGCTGCCTCCATCTGTGCCTGATCAAAACAGCAATCCTCCGCTACGAGCAGACACGCTTTGATGTGTATACTCGCACAAATCGCGGCTGCTCTCGGCCTAGCTCAGAGAGCGGGAGGAGCGGCCATGATGTGTGCGAGTATACACATCACAGCGTGTCTGCTCGTAGCGGAGGATTGCCGTTATGAGCAGGCACAGATGGAGGCAGCACTGTAGGGTCCATTGTCAGTGGATCTGCAGCATAAGGGTGCGTTCACACAGGGGGAACTTGTCAGCGGATCCGCAGCTGCGGATCCGCTGACAAAGGCCCCTAAAGTGCTGCCCTCTTTGTGCCTGCTAATAGTGGCAATCCGCCGCTACCAGCAGACACACTGTGATGTGCGAGTCGCAGTGTATCCGCACATCGCGGCCGCTCCCCTGGCTCCCTGAGCTACACAGAGAGCGGCCGCGATGTGTGTGAGCACACTGCAGGGTAACTCGCACATCGCAGTGTGTCTGCTGGTAGCGGCGTATTGCCGCTATTAGCAGGCACAAAGAGGGCAGCACTTTAGGGGCCTTTGTCAGCGGATCCGCAGCTGTGGATCCGCTGACAAATACGCCCGTGTGAACGCACCCTAAAATACACTGTGGATCCACCCCTGAATGAGCCCTTAGGGTACGTTCACACATACAGGATCTGCTGTATATTTTCTGCAGCTGATGTTGCTACCTATTGAAGCTAATGGGTTGCAAAATCAGCTGCACAAAATATGCAGCAAAAATATGCAGCAGATCCTGTACATGTGAATGTACCCTTAAGGGGTTAATGATAAACAAGCAGTGTGTTCACATGTTGTCCTTCCAGAGGGGTCACTTTCCCTCCTCCAGTGTCCACAGGTCACCAACAGGTCACATTACCAGAACAATTTATGGAAAAATCACGGCAAAAATTGCGCTGTTTTACCGCGATTTACGGAAAATCGCGGTAAAAGCGCGCAATTTTTGCCGCGATTTTCCCCAAAAATTGTTGTGATAATGTGGCCTGTTGGTGACCTGTGGACACTGGAGGAGGGAAAGTGACCCCTCTGGACTGCCACTATACACATTACTCAGCCCCGGGATATACTGCTGATCAGGGGGGAGAGAGGGAGGACACGGGACATCACTCACCTCACATGAAGGGCCGCTCTGCTGTGTGACCGGTCAGCTCTCGGCCCGTCCTCTCCTGTGCTGGGGGCGGAGCCATCAATGTATCGGGACATCCCTATTGATTTTAAATTGGGGGGGGGGCAAAGGGGGGGCACGGCCTGATCTAGGGGGGGCCATGGCCCCCCCCTAGCGACGCCACTGTCTGGGAGTAGTTTTGCGACAGCTGGAGGCACACTGGTTGGGAAACACTGGTGTAACATGATGTGTATGCTGAATAGGCTAGGACAGTGTTTCCCAACCAGTGTGCCTCTAGCTGTTGCAAAACTACACTCCCAGCATGCCCAAAGGCTGTCAGGGCATGCTGGGAGTTGTAGTTTTGCAACAACTGGAGGCACACTGGTTGGGAAACACTGGTGTAAAATTATGTGTATGCTGAATTGGCTAGGACAGTGTTTCCCAACCAGTGTGACTCCAGCTGTTGCAAAACTACACTCCCAGCATGCCCTTACAGCCTTTGGGCATGCTGGGAGTGTAGTTTTGCAACAGCTGGAGGCACACTGATTGGGAAACACTGTTCTAGCCAATTCAGTATTTCACAAACAAAGAGCAGTGTTTCCCAACCAGGGTGTCTCCAGATGTATCAAAACTACAACTCCCAGCATGCCCGTACAGTATTTGGCTGTCCGGGCATGCTGGGAGTTGTAGTTTTGCAACAGCTGGAGACACCTTGGTTGAGAAACACTGTATTACCCATGCTACTTTCTGAGAGTTTTATTCCACAATCTACTGCCTTCCTACCTGAGTGTATTTCCACCTACGTATCTACCTTTCTTACTGTCTTCTTACCTAGTTACCTACCTACCGGGAGGGTTCCCAGACTACAAGCTGTGTAAGGGGCCCCAAAATTTTTGATGGCAGCCCTGCTGGGCCTCCACAAATACATCTAAAATCACTTCTTGTGGTCTGCTTTAACTTAACATTTATTACTATTGCAGCACCTTGAATAGTGGTCATGTGAGAGGTTAGTGGAACATGGTCAAAATTATATCATTATCTAAAATATAAATGGAGACTGTACTTACATCGGGAGGTGGTCTCAATTTGGTCTCATCAATTGTGCTGTCTGTAATAACCATGCACATATTAAATCATTAGACTTTGATAAACAGCATAATACATGTTAAATAAAGGTTATTTCTGTTTTTACTGATTCATTTACCTTTCTTGGCACGGACTTTAAGATTTTAAGCAATTTCTACATTAAAGGGGTACTCCGGTGGAATTATTATTTTTTTTTTAAATCAACTGGTGCCAGAAAGTTAAACAGATTTGTAAATTACTTCTATTAAAAATCTTAATCCTTCCAGTACTTATCAGCTGCTGTTATGATCCACAGGAAGTTCTTTTCTTTTTGAATTTCCTTTCTGCCTGACCACAGTGCTCTCCTTTCCTCTGTAGCATACAGCTGCTAAAAAGTACTGGAATGGTAAAGATTTTTAAATAAAAGTCATTTACAAATCTGTTTAACGTTCTTACACCAGTTGATTAAAAAAAAATTGTTTCCACTGGAGAACCCTTTAAGGTAGAAAAACTTAAAATGGCCCTGTCAGATCCAAAAACTTTTGTTATTGATGTCATGTTGTTACTGATGAAAATGAAAGATCACACCCCTTCCCCTGAGAGGATTTCTTACACTGTGAGCTAATGAAAAGAGTTTTTTTTTACTAATAAATATAGGTGATAGAGACATAAAAAATATATGTACATGGTCAGGATTAGGTACTAAGTAACATATTATTATTATTATTATTTTTTTTTTTTTTTTTTGGGGGGGGGGGGGGATCTGACAGGTACACTTTAAACTCTGGGAACTAGTAGGGTCCATTAATTTGAGTATTGGAAATTAACTTTACATTTTGTTAGTTTTCATACTTACATGTTGCTTCAGTGTTGGCTTTTGCATGTTCTCCTTGAGGATATTCACTGTGAAATACATTGGAAAAGACATTTACAGTACAACATATACCACTAACATTCACTATGGAGATATGAACAAATATGGTACTGTGTGTGATCATATGATACAATTTCTAGGTCAATTCTTTCCAACTACTGATGCCCCCCTTCTGCCGAAGCCAAAGATCTCACCTTTATGGTCTATTCACAAGTACAGTATTCTGCGCAGAATACTGTACGTGTGAATAGACCCTAACTGTATGATTTTGGTGCTTCCTTTAACCAGGTCAATAAGGTTTGTTATCAAAATGAATTACATCTAATCCTTTGGTGTTCGACATGAAAGCTGTATGACTGGACTTTAACTAAGACTTTAAATCAAACTCCACTAACTTCCATCTTCTCTGGGTGTATATAGGGTTTGGTTTAACTAACTCCTTCCTAACTCTAGAACTTTGCTCTATATATGTCTATGGGCAATGAAAATTATATAAACTATAGATCTGGTAATATATACCAGATGGCAGAATACAACCTAAATGTGTGTAAGAGTAGGACTTGTCACCTGCCTTAAACTTAGTACAATAGAAATAACGGCATAACCACATTTATATTAGCGCAAGAACAAAATGCCAAATAATAATAAATAATATGTAATAGTAATGCCTTTATTGATATAGTGTTGACTATAACAGAACATATGTCATAAGAACACAGCAGCACATATAACCTGACAGTATATGCTACACCAAACCAACTAATATGAAAACAAATATGAAAGTCTCAGATACATGACCTTTTTCATGTTTCCTGCTTTATTTATCCTTGTATGATATTCTGGATACATATGGAGATTTTAATTCCACATCCCAGTGATGCACAACTCATGTTTATCTACCCTTTATCATGGTTCTGCTTGGTTGTATATACAAGTTGTAATGAAGGAATGTAAAAAGCAAAGCTAATAATATTGATAGCAGTAGCAGCAGTAGAAAAAATATCCATTGACCTAAAAAAATGACTTCTCACATACCTGTTTTTCATTTTTTGTGGTGATGGTTCTGTTGATAAAACACATTTATGTTAGAAAGAAATGTGAAATATGTTTTCTTAGTTATAATGTTCTGAGAGCCTCACAGACGAACCCCTATGGCTGCGGAAGATGATCCTTCTTTTTATTGTTCTATGTAGTGTAACCATATAATGTACCTGTTGTTTAAATTAAGGTTTTATGTTAAAAGGGCCGGCGCAAGGTAACAATTTATCCATAGGATAGGTGAGTAGTATCTAATTGGGTGGGGGACCCCAGCCGATCATAAAAAAAAGGGGTCCTTTGTCCCCACGGCTAAATGGGATGGTGGTCCAGGATGTACTCTGTGAGACAAACTGAGATAACTAGGTAGAGTGATTGCCTTTGTTTTTTCTTGCATTTTCCCTATCTGCTCTAGCACCTTTATTTCCAGACCTCCAGTAACAGCTTAGAAGTACTAGAGACCTTTGTACTTGGACATTATATCAATGATCAGCAGAAGTCAAAGGTATTGCAAAACATGGATCTTCACAGGCGCATAAACGGCAATAAATTAGGTAGAATGGGTCCTCAAGTTCATATTAATTATTTATTTAAAGCACATAAAAGCAACGTGTTTTGTGCCTGTAGCGGGCACTTCATCAGGCAGTGTGCATATATGCTAATAGTGCATCCAGCTGTTGTATTATCTAGTATTTATTACTTACTGTGGTTTACTATGACATATTGGACAGTGAATGTCACAATGCTATTTTAGTTCTTGCCTTTTAGCGATTTGTGTTTTATTGTAAATGTTTGGTTTTAATTTACATGTTTTATGGCAGGTCACAGGCGATTTTGTTTATATGATGTCACCCTCTCACCCTCTCTATGTCACCATGAGCTTGGCGGAATTTTCTCCATTCAAATAAGATGCATTTCTGTTTATGTATTTATACCATGCTCGCATTGAGAAAGCGGTACTAAACCTCAAAACGCGTCTGCGTATTTTTACAAATAAAGTTATTTTTCTTTACATATATCGTAATCTTGATGCAAGTTTGTCACCGTGGATTGCGCCCGACAATACCCGGTTTTCCATGCTTCCTGTCACGATTCGGCTAGCTGGATGTGGATCCTCTGTGTCAGCGAGGGATTGGCGTGGACCGTGTCGGTGGACCGGTTCTAAGTTGCTACTGGTATTCACCAGAGCCCGCCGCAAAGCGGGATGGTCTTGCTGCGGCGGTCGCAACCAGGTTGTATCCACCGGCAACGGCTCAACCTCGCTGACTGCTGAGAAGGCGTGGGACAGAAGGACTAGGCAGAGGCAAGGTCAGACGTAGCAGAAGGTCGGGGCAGGCGGCAAGGTTCGTAGTCAATGTGGATAGCAGGAGATCTGGAAACACAGGCTATGGACAACACTAAACGCTTTCACTGGCACAAGGCAACAAGATCCGGCAAGGGAGTGCAGGGGAAGTGAGGTATTATAGCCAGGGAGCAGGTGGAAGCTAATTAGGCTAATTGGGCCAGGCACCAATCACTGGTGCACTGGCCCTTTAAATCTTAGAGAGCTGGCGAGCGCGCGCCCTAAGGACATGACAGCCGGAGGCCGGGACAGGTAAGTGACTTGGGATGCGATTCGCGAGCGGGCGCGTCCCGCTATGCAAATCGCATCCCCGCCGGCAATGTCAGTGCAGCGCTCCCGGTCAGCGGGTCTGACCGGGGCGCTGCAGAGAGAGGAACGCCGCAAGCGCTCCGGGGAGGAGCAGGGACCCAGAGCGCTCGGCGTAACACTTCCAAGTATTTAACATAATGAGTGGAAACATTCCCTGCATTAGACGGACTGTCACGCACTGAGTGGAGGTGACAGTGGATTGTTTTATAAGTGAGCAGAGCTTAAACTGGACTGCTCTGCTCTTCTGCTTAGTCTATTTTAGTAGATATACAGTATACAGACGCTATGAAATAACAATGGAGAAGCATCTCTTTTTAGAACTCATTTATGGACATTTATCAACGGGTTTAGTCAGGTTTTCTTTACTATAATTGTCGCAAAATTGTCGCAACTGCCACTACACGATTTTTCGTGCGACATTTTGACTGGAAAGCGAGAAAAGCAAGTTTTCCTAAAATTTACTATGTAGTAATAATTTTAAAATGGACTACGGGTAGTCAGGTATTTATTAACTGTGACAGTCGCAACTGCACAAAAAAAAGTCGCAACAGCGTTAAAAATTGACTAAATTTACTCCAGCTCAAACATGGAGCAGAAAAAGCTACTACCAAAGTAAAAAAGGAAAAATTGCTTACGTGAAAGAAAATTATCAACAGGCTGAAACCAGTTGATAAATACGTCACACATAAGCAAAAAAAAAGCAAGGAAAAAATTACTAAAAAAAAGAATACATAAGCAAACATTGATAAATGTCCCTCATTGTGCTGTTCCTCTGGAATTCTTCCTGGTAATGTACTACTAAATCCATGGCTGGGTGTTATCTTCCCTTATCAATAGCGTGTATCCTTAATGATATTATAAGTCCTGTGACAGGGGTGTAGAACTAGGTAAATTTCACACCAAAATCTAAAACTTTCCCGTGGTTGCAAAAGAGTAATGCTTTTCCTAAAACCTCGCGTCATATTTGTTATATGATTGAATCCTACAGACTTAATATTCATTACTTACTGTTTTTTCTTTTGAAGTAAATCCCCAAGATTACTGCCAGGATCAAGATAAGAATAACACAAACGGTGGCCACAATTGGAATTAGAAAATCTAAAAATAACCATAAAAAATTATACTGAAAATGTGCAATTCATTGTTATGACAGATATTTTGTCTTTAATAAAAATTTTACTAATACACAATTGAGCAGAAGGGTCACTTGTTGTATTTGTCTATCTGTGGCAGAAATCATAGGCAAAAACTCAGATTTGTTTTGCAGAGGAGCCAGTGTGAATTACCACGTGTTTAGCCCCATGTTCTGTTCTTTGGTTTGTTAATTTCTGTGCTGTATGTGCTGATTGCTTTATGTACAATAAATAAGGTATTTTCTACAACATTCACATGCAGCAAAAAAAATAAATAGATTCTGTCTAGATTTAAGTATCAAATCCACACCTAAAACCTGACAAAATCCTCAAATTGTGAACATATTCTAATACTTTCAAATCATAAAATGTTACGCATAAACTTTTGTAATTTTTTTAAAAGTAAGCGTGTAATTTCATACAGTCACAATTCAGCATAATCTTAATAACATCTTTTGTGTGTTTTTTTTTTACTCTGTTCTTTTCTTAAAGGGGTACTCTTTTTTTTTTTTTTAAATCAACTGGTGCCAGCAAGTTAAACATACATGTTAATGACTTCTATTAAAAAATCTTTATCCTTCCAGTACTTTTCAACAGTTGTATGCTACAGATGAAATTCTTTTATTTTTGAATTTCTTTTTTTTCTTGTCTACAGTGCTCTCTGCCTTCACCTCTGTCCATGTCAGGAACTGTCCAGAGCAGCATAGTTTTGCTATAGGGATTTTCTCCTGCCCTGGATAGTTCCTGATATAGGCATCTGGTGTCAGCAGAGAGCACTGTGGACAAGACAAAAAAGAAAAATTTAACCCTACATTATTTTTCGCTTTTGGAAACAATCTTGATCTATGTACACTGACTTGTGTTTTACTGTTGTTTTTATTTTATTCTCATTCTGTACATTTAACATTATACAAAACTGCAAGGTTCCTTTATGCGTAACTCTAACGATTACATACATGGTCACTTCCCAACCATTTCTCATACAATGGTGCCATCGTCTTCCTATGTCTTTTTATCAGTTTCTATCTGGTGTGTTTTTTTAGTTCTGTTAATATTATATAAATCTATACATTCCAGTATCTTAATAAGGATTCCCTATTTCTCCCTTAAATTCTTTCCATAACGCCCATTTCTGATGAAACAGTGTAATTTCATTCCTTCCTATCGCTATTATTTCTTCTAATTTATAACAATGTTGTACCATATTTACAATTTCCTCCAATTTCGGGACTTCCGCTTGCTTCCAATATCTACAAAGAGCTAATTTTGCTACTACAAGAATTTTACAGATCAAGAACCACATCCCCACTGGGTAAATTTGGGTTTGTAATAGTAGCAATGCTCTTTGTGGTGACAACTTGATTGGAATATGGGTAATATTCATTAAATATGATTCCACCCTATACCAATATTCTTGACTTATTGGGCATTGCCATAAAATATGTATAAGAGACGCTGTCTTCCCACACTTGCGCCAACACTCTTCCGAATTAGCAGAGGACATCCTATGGAGCCTTTCAGGAGAGTAGTACCAGCGTAGGTTGGTTTTAGCAATGGCTTCTCTGTGTGGTACTGCCAACAGTGAGGAGTGGGTCAATTTAAACACATAAGTCCACTCTTGACCTGTAGAAGTTTGTGACAGGTCCTTTTCCCATTTTAAATATGGTCCTGCATGCTGGAATGTTGAGCGTTTATTCATTACCGCATAAATCTGCCTTAGCCCTTTAGATGTTGGATTATTTAAATAAAAAAACAGGATTGGGCAGCAATGATGTGGGGAAAGATTACGCGCTTCTAAATAATGCCTAATTCTGAGGTACCTAAAAAGTTCCCGTAATGGTAAATCAAATTTCTTCTGTAACTCTGTAAATGATGTTATTTTTTATATATAGTTGATTAACTTGTACTATGCCTTTCTTCTCCCATTCTCACAGATCTAGATCTGCAATATTATATGATAGACATTGTAATGGTGTGTATTCTTTATACCCTAGTGAAATTTGTCTGCTCATTTATGACATAGATTCTAGACATGTGCAGAAGAAAAAGTTTCGTTTTTTCATTTTTTATAAAATTTTCGGTTCAGCAATATTTTCAGTTTTGATTTTCAGATACATTCGGTATTCGGGTGTCCGGTGGGTTAATTTTTTGGATACATTCAGTATTTGGGTGTCCGGGGGCTCATTTTTTTGTATACATTCGGTATTCGGGTGTCTGGGTTTGATTTTTTCGGATACATTCGTATTCGGGTGGGTTTGATTTTTCGTATACATTCTGTATTCGGGTACATTCGGGTAAATCTTTTTTATGCAGGGGACCATTATCGGGAGTGTGTGCAGGAAAAGAGGGCAGCCGCAGAGATCAGAACATTGGAAGACAGGAAAGATAATATAATTTTATGTGATTTATATTAATACATAATGTAATGTTGAATGAATGAGTAAATGAATGAATGCTGTATGAATGATTAATGTGTTTGATCGATGTGTTTGATTGCCGGGTGATTTATGTATAACATGATGTTATACATAAATCACCTGACAATCAAACGCATCGATCAAACTGTTGCAAAACTACAACACCCACCCAGCATGCGGCTGTCTGGGAATGCTGGGAGTTGTAGTTTTGCAACAGCTGGAGGCATACTTGGGCAAACACACGCATTCGCGCAATGCTTTTAATTCATTTTTAAATTCCGCTGGCTTTTGTCAGAAATGGGTTACCAGGTCAATGACATGCATAGTAATTGCCGTGGGAACATTTTTCATTCATAAAACCGCAGACTTAATTGGATAATTGCATTGTAGAATGTTTGGTGTCCTAAGCGTTCTACACGGCAAATATCCAATTAAGCCTGCAGTTTTATGAATGAAAAATTTTCCCACAGCAATTACTATGCATGTCATTGACCTGGTAACCCATTTCTGACAAACGCCAGCGGAATTTGAAAATGAATTAAAAAGCATTGCGCGAATGCGTGTGTTAGCCAAAGTGTTCCTCCAGCTGTTGCAAAACTACAACTCCCAGAATGCCCAGACAGCCGCATGCTGGGTGGGTGTTGTAGTTTTGCAACAGCTGGAGGCACCCTAGTAACAGTAAAACAATAACTAACAATCAGAAACAGTGTAGCGCAAGGAACAATAAAAAAATTAGAAAAAATTCTTTACTTTCGTTTTTTTACCGCATGCATTCGGTAAATAATGAATGCATTTGTTTTTGGATAACGAATGCATTCGTTTTTTAACCGCATGCATTCGGAGAATAACGAATGCATTTGTTATGTTGCTATTCGTTTTATCGTCGCTATTCGGAAATATTCGAAAAATGTTTTTGTGCATTCGGAACGGCCCGAATGCACGAAAACGGCTAAATTCGGTAAATTTGACATTCGTGCCGAACCGAATTGCACATGTCTAATAGATTCTAACATCGTATACCATTCAGCATTAATGGGGTCATAACCGTCGCCTTTCCTCTGTTCCAAAATGGAAGGAAGAACAGGCAACGTGTATCTCTATTTTTAACATATGTTTGTTCAATCTGTACCCAATGGATGTCATATGAACGTGTCCACCATGCCTTAATCTGTGCTACTACTGATGCGATGTAGTAACGGAAAATATCGGGTAAGCCCAGTCCCCCTACAACCCAATTTTTAGCCATTAGTGAGTAGTTTATTCTGGGTGTGTGTTTTACTGTCTTGACCTTTGACATCTCCTGGATGAAGAAGTGATGAAACATGTATTGGGGTCTGTACAGCATGATCAGCCTTTTGCAATGATCGTTTGCTGATTATATTATTTTTTCTTAATTTATAATGCAGTTTTTTTAACAATCTTTTTGGTTGTCTTGACCTTTGACTGGATTAGTGAGTAATCCGTTTATGTAACTGCACTGGTTGACTGGTGCCCTATTATGGTCCTGTACAGGTGCTGTGAAATAGCCATGTTTACATGCAGATTACATTTGTATGCAGTGAAAAAGGTTTTCCGGGAATGTCTGGTGCAGGCGGCGTCTCTGTGCCATGCTCTCCTGCATCAGAATCACAGAAAAGTGGAGCTGACTGGTAGAGGTGTTAGGAGTGGAGCGGTGTGACAGGTGATTTTTTTTTTTTAATGGTGACATTTGGAGGCACAGAAGGGCCTAATGCTATATAGGGGCACAGAGAGGACCTGACAACTATATTGGGGCATAGAGAGGAGCCTAATTCTATATGAGGACCAGGGAGGGGGCTTATATTGTATGGAGACGCAAAGAGGACCTACCTAATATATGGGGGCATAGAGGGGCTTAATACTATATGGGGGCACAGAAAGGGGCTAATACTCAATGGGGGCAATCATTGGATTGCTTATACTGATCAATGCTATGCTATTGCACAGCACTGATCAGTCCAACTGGTTTGCACATCTTGGATGTTTGCTCTGTTCACACATTGTCTCTGAGGAAGACAATATTAAAAGATTCAATATGGCCGGCACGGAGTTCTTCTGAAGGCCCACCATACTAGCTGATCAGAACCATGGGATCGCTTTGTGGGGGTGCTATTTAGCTACAGTATAGCAGTCACCACCGTGATAGCAGCCATTGTCCATAAAACCGCCCATATAATGTACTGTTAGATCTGTTACTTCACATTGTGATAAGCAAAGCAGCGTCCACTTAACATAAACAATGGCATTAGGCCCAGTGGCATATGCGTTAAATGGATTCATGAACTAACATACAAACCACATTCTGTGCAGTATAATTTAATTTTATATAGGACCCTATGTATGACGGATGCCACTAAGCCATAGGTATTGATCGGAGGTATACATTGGGGAGTCCCCTGATATATACAGTGTGGCAAAAAAGTATTTAGTCAGCCACTAATTGTACAAGTTCTCCCACTTAAAAAGATTAGAGTGGCCTGTAATTTTCATCATCGGTATACCTCAAAGAGATATTAAGAAATAAAATCCATAAAATCACATTGTCTGATTTTTAAACAATTTATTTATGGTGGAAAATAAGTATTTGATCAATAACAAAAGTTCATCTCAATACTTTGTTATATACCCTTTGTTGGCAATGACAGAGGTCAAACATTTTCTGTAAGTCTTCACAAGGTTTTCACACACTGTTGCTGGTATTTTGGCCCATTCTTCCATGCAGATGTCCTCTTGAGCACTGATGTTTTGGGGGTTGTCGCTGGCTTTCAACTCCCTCCAAAGGTTTTCTATGGGGTTGAGATCTGGAGACTGGCTAGGCCACTCCAGGACCTTGAAATGCTTCTTATGAAGCCACTCCTTTGTTGCCCGAGCAGTGTGTTTAAGATCATTGTCATGCTGAAAGACCCAGCCATGTGTCATCTTCAATGCCCTTGCTGATGGAAGGAGGCCCCAAGATACATGGCCCCATTCATTCTTTCCTTTACACAGATCAGTTGTCCTGGTCCCTTTGCAGAAAAATAGCCATAAAGCATGATGTTTTCACCCCCATGCTTCACAGTAGGTATGGTGTTCTTTGCATGCAATTCAGCATTCTTTCTCCACCAAACACCACGAGTTGAGTTTTTACCAAAAAGTTCTACTTTGGTTTCATCTGATCATATGTCATTCTCCCAATACTCTTCTGGATCATCCAAATGCTCTCTAGCAGACTTCAGATGGGCCCGGACATGTACTGGCTTAAGCAGGGGGACACATCTGGAACTGCATGATTTAAATCCCTGGCAGCATAGTGTGTTACTGATGGTAGCCTTTGTTACTTTGGCCCCATTCACTAGCTCCCCCCGTGTGGTTCTGGGATTTTTGCTCACCATTCTTGTGATCATTTTGACACCACGGGGTGAGACCTTGCGTGGAGCCCCAGATCGAGAGAGATTTTCAGTGGTCTTGTATGTCTTCCATTTTCTAATAATTGTTCACACCAAGCTGCTTGCCTATTGCAGATTCAGTCTTCCCAGCCTGGTGCGGGTCTACAATTTTGTTTTTGGTGTCCTTCAACAGCTCTTTGGTCTTGGCCATAGTGGAGTTTGGAGTGTGACTGTTAGAGGTTGTAGACATGTGTCTTTTATACTGATAACAAGTTCAAACAGGTGCCATTAATACAGGTAATGAGTGGAGGACAGAGGAGACTCTTAAAGAAGAAGTTACAGGTCTGTGAGAGCCAGAAATCTTGCTTGTTTGTAGGTGGCCAAATACTTATTTTGCCGTGGAATTTGTCAATTAATTAATTAGAAATCCTACAATGTGATTTCCTGTATTCTTCCCCCCCAATTCTGTCTCTCATAGTTGAGGTATACCTGTTATGAAAATTACAGGCCTCTCTCATCTTTTAAAGTGGGATAAATTGCCCAATTGTGGCTGAATAAATACTTCTTTTGCCCCACTGTATGTCTGACAGACATTGCTTAGGCTACGTTCACACTGCCATTGGGATCTGTCCCGCTTTACTCCCGTCATTGCCTCCTAAACGGACTGTACTATTAAGAGATGCAAACTGATGCAAAAACTTTTGCATTAGTATTTCATCTGTTATTATAGTAAAGTCAGCTGCCTTCAGTCTCTCGCAGCAAGGACTACTACAGACTTGTTTTCATCATGGGAGTAGTAGTTCCCTGGCTGCGAAAGTCTGCAGGTGGATGGGGAGGCTACATTAGTGTTTGTACTACTACCCCCATCATGGAAAAGAGTATACTCTATGTTGGGAGGTAGTAGTACTGGGGCTGAGGGATTGATTGCACCGGGTCTCACTTCTGAGACCCAATGCGATCAGCAGTTACAAAGCAGGGTAACGGGCGGCATGCTCCGCTCCCCTGCAATGTATATACTGTGTAAACTTTCATTTTTAAATCCCCCTCCGGGAGCCCTGAATGGCCGGGATCGAGGAGCCATTCAGGGGTTCTGGCGGGGTTTTTAAACTACTACTGTGACCCCCAAATTTATGCCCCCATGCATATTTATAATAATGTATTGGCCCCAGTGCACATATCCTCATTCCCCCCCCAATATCCTTATTCCAGACTCTGTTCCATGATGGGGGTAGTAGTACAAACACTAATGTAGCCTCCCCAACTGCCAGCAGACTCCTGCAGCTGGGGGAACTGCTACTCCCATCATGAAAACAAGTCTGTTCCATGATGGGAGTAGTAGTAGTCCCTCAGCACTGCAGGTTCAAAAACAGATATTATAAACCAGCGACAAACGTATGACTTTAAAGGTTCAATAGGTGCAACAGGTGCAGCACAGCTCACTCGATCGCTCCTCCCGCTCACGGACCGGACCGGACCTCAGTCCATGTAATAATAGAAAGAAATGGAGTTGTCCAGAGCAGGATGTCAAGCAATACGGTTTTTATTCAGCGGTAATAGTGGGTGATGACAAGGTGACGCGTTTCAGCCGCACTCAGCGACCTTAGTCAAGACTTTAAAGGTTCATCCGTTTGCCATAGACTTAAAAGTTAAGGGTATCCCCTTTTGAAAGGATAGGGGATAAGATGTCTGATAGCGGGGGTCCCGCCGCTGAGACACCCTGCGATCTCCCTGCAGCAGCCTGCATTCTATGCATAGCTGCGTCTGTTGTTTCGGAAACCGGCGGGCTTCCAAGACGGGGACGTGACTTCACACCACGCCCCCTCCATTCTTTTCTATGGGAGGGGGTGTAACGGCCGCAACGCCCCCTCCCATATACATGAATGGAGGGGGCGTGGCATGACGTCACGTCCCCGTCTCGGAAGCCTGGCGGTTTTGGAAACTGCAGACACAGCTGTGCATAAAATGTGGGCTGCTGCAGGGAGATCGCGGGGGGTCCCAGTGGTGGGTCGCCCGCGATCAGACATCTTATCCTCTATCCTTTCGATAGGGGATGAGATGTTTTTGCCCGGCATACCCCTTTAACCCCTTAACGACGCAGGACGTATATTTACGTCCTGCGCTGGCTCCTGCAATATGAAGCGGGATCGCGCCGCTATCCCGCATCATATCGCATCGGTCCCGGCGCTAATCAACGGCCGGGACCCGCGGCTAATACCACACATCGCCGATCGTGGCGATGTGCGGTATTAACCCTTTAGAAGTGGCGGTCAAAGCTGACCGCCGCTTCTAAAGTGAAAGTGAAAGTGACCTGGCTGCTCAGTCGGGCTGTTCGGGACCGCCGCAGTGAAATCGCGGCATCCCGAACAGCTTACAGGACACCGGGAGGGCCCTTACCTGCCTCCTCGGTGTCCGATCGGCGAATGACTTCTCCGTGCCTGAGATCCAGGCAGGAGCAGTCAGGCGCCGATAACACTGATCACAGGCGTGTTAATACACGCCTGTGATCTGAGTAAGAGATCAGTGTGTGCAGTGTTATAGGTCCCTATGGGACCTATAACACTGCAAAAAATTTTTTTTTTTAAAAGTGTTAATAAAGGTCATTTAACCCCTTCCCCAATAAAAGTTTTAATCACCCCCCTTTTCCCATAAAAAAAATAAAACAGTGTAAAAAAAATAAAAATAAACATATGTGGTATCGCCGCATGCGTAAATGTCCGAACTATAAAAATATATCATTAATTAAACTGTACGGTCAATGGCGTACGCGCAAAAAAATTCAAAAGTCCAAAAAAGCGTATTTTGGTCACTTTTTATACCATTAAAAAATGAATAAAAAGTTATCAAAAAGTCCGATCAAAACAAAAATCATACCGATAAAAACTTCAGATCACGGCGCAAAAAATGAGTCCTCATGCCGTGCTTTACGTGGAAAAATAAAAAAGTTATAGGGGTCAGAAGATGACATTTTTAAACATATAAATTTTCCTGCATGTAGTTATGATTTTTTCCAGAAGTGCGACAAAATCAAACCTATATAAGTAGGGTATAATTTTAACCGTATGGACCTACAGAATAATGATAAGGGGTAATTTTTACCGAAATATGCACTGCGTAGAAACGGAAGCCCCCAAAAGTTACAAAATGGCGTGTTTTTTTTTCGATTTTGCCGCACAATGATTTTTTTTTCCGTTTCGCCGTGCATTTTTGGGTAAAATTACTAATGTCACTGCAAAGTAGAATTGGCAACGCAAAAAATAAGCCATAATATGGATTTTTTGGTGGAAAATTGAAAGGGTTATGATTTTTAAAAGGTAAGGAGGAAAAAACGAAAGTGCAAAAACGGAAAAACCCTGAGTCCTTAAGGGGTTAAATTTACAATGTCCGTTTCTATTCCGTTATTTTTGATGGGAGAAGAAATACTGCATGCAACGTCTTTTCTCCTGTCAAAAAAAAAAAAAAGTGGAACAGGAAGCAAAACGGGTGCAAACGGGTGATAAAGGATTGTAAAAAAATCCCATTGACATCAATGGGATTATTTTACAGACGTTTGCAACCCATTTAAAAATTATAAAACAGATTGCAGAATGGGCATTTATTAATGGAGGAAGGTGGCAGTGTGAATGAGCCCTTAGCAGAGTATGAAGTCAGCATAAGATGTAAAAACATACATGTCAACTAAAGCCCCAGCCACATCTATTTTTCGTGTATTGAGTACAGTCCATTTCTCCAATATATTGGCCTGTGTACCTACAAACTAGCACAGCATTTTAAACCTACAGATAGTACAGTACTTTAATAGTTGTGATAGGAACTATATGAAACAAAAATGTCATGAGAGTTGATGATTAATCAGATTTTCTTACATCAACTTACCATAGTCACTACTTCCTTTTTCTTCTTCATCTAAAAAAAACAAACCAAATATTAGTAGAGGGAGAAAAAAATAGGGAGACCAGGGCGCCTCGTTTGATACAGTAGGAGTAGTGGGAGAGAGAGCGAGAAAGATGGGGCCTCTTTAGACCCCTAGGTAGTGGCTGCTCACCTTGCAGCAAGTAAAAACTTGCATATCAACCCACAACGGGGTTTAAGGAAAGGATCCGGAACCGCTGCTGAGCATTAGGTTGCAGGAGTGGTGAAACCGCCTCCTGAGTAGAACAATCAATGGAAAAGCGAAAAAGAACCTTTGGATGGTGCTGCTGGTTCCAATGGTGTGGGTAACAAACTGTAGCCAGAGATGCGGGTAGTACAAAACACTGGACAGTTTATTGGACAAACCAAAGAACAATAAAACAAGAGGATTGCGCGTTTCGGGGGAGCCTCCCCCTTCTTCAGATCAGTATGTCATACTGATATAAAGAAGGGGGAGGCTCCCCCGAAACGCGTAATCCTCTTGTTTTATTGTTTTATGGTTCGTCCAATAAACTGTTCAGTGTTTTGTACTACCTGCATCTCTGGCTACAGTTTGTTACCCACACCATTGGAACCAGCAGCGCCATCCAAAGGTTCTTTTTCGCTTTGCCATTGATCAAACCAAATATTAAGAACTTCAGGAAAAAAGTTACTTGTATTTATTATTACTGTTAGAAAATGCAGTTACCTTTCCCATCTCCTGTAAATGATTGAGATTGCAACACAAGAAGAAAAGGTGTGGACTTATGGAATTTATATGATCAATAGACATCTTAATGATGTGCAAATGATAAACAAAATATCCAAAACATTTATTCCCTATCAAGTATGAGCACTACGTGAGAAACACATGCATCTGCACGCTTTGGCATGTTTAGGCCACGCAGGCTGCTCTCACTAGCATGAGCAACATACAGTCTGGTGTTGTGTTAAAAAATAACTCCTGGGACACTTTGGGAACATTATTATATTTTTTTAACTACTGTACCCAGTCTGCCTAATAAAACAACTCTGCTTCCTCTGCTTCCTCGTAGCCTCCGGTATTAGAGTGCCCCATCTCATTTAAGGGGGTGGCCGGGGCGAAATAATGATGAGGAAGGGAGCTGCGTGAATTGGCTACTCGTCTCTAATGCGTGCTGGAGCGCTATAGCAAGAAGCTTCTAACATGGAGAACTTCAGACATATGTAAAATAAACATGTAAGTTACACCTCTTTTTACAGCTATTCACCCGCACCATAAACCAATATAATGGGTTTTGTGCAAGTAAAATAGCTATCAGATTCTCTTTAAGAGAATATATTTCCATTCCAACCCCCATTGTCATTTTATACTGCAAAAGGATAGTCTTTGAGAGTAGTATCTGGATAGTAGACCAACATCGGGCATGTGCCATCTGATGGCATGTGCCATCTGATCCAATAGGGTGGCGGGTGGCTGTAGCATTGTACTCTCTGCTCCACTTGGTAAAGTATTTCCTTATTTTGTCTAGCTTAGGGTTTGTTCTACCTATAATGCGCTATTGATCCCCTGAGGCTCCCTCATTTGCTCTCTGATTTTCTGTATTTATTTGCGATCCGAGCATATTGCCGGATCAGTTCCTAATATCTATTCCACAACCCTTGAGCCGTAGCCTCCCTCATTAATTCATGGGAAACAATACTTATTGTGCACTATTTATTTAACTCTTTCCCTGGCAGACAAGCATAGCCCCCGTTCTTCTCTCTCAGCATCTCTTGGATTCATGTTTACTACTATATATGTATTCTTTTTAAATTATTTTAAATGTCTTGTCATTTTTCATGTTAATAAAGTATACTTTGTGTTAATTATGTCCTGTTTGACGCCTTTTTCTTTATGAATTACATTTTAAGAACTGTTTGGAGCAAGATAGGTTTGCTACGGGGATTTGCTCCTACTATGGACAGCTCCTAAAATTGACAGAGGTGTCAGCAGAGAGCACTGTGGTCAGACAGAAAGGAAATTCAAAAAGAAAAGAACTTCCAGTTGAGCATTTAGCATCTGATAAGTACTGGAAGGATTAAGATTTTTTTTAATAGAAGTAATTTACAAATCTGTTTAACTTTCTGGTACCAGTTGATTTAACAAAAAATGTTTTGCAGTGGAGTACCCCTTTAAGTGACATCTCCTAATAAGAACAGAGACTTTGAAGTGTGGCACTATCTGCTTTGTAATATTTACAGGAGAGTCACAATAAGGATAGTACGTTTGTTTGTAGGTTACCTGCAATGGCTGTAATACATGGGCTGCTCGACTTTTCTAGCCAATCAATTGTCTATGAGACTATTTTTTTATGTATGTCTAAAAAATATCCACAAGGGCCCTTTGATATATTTTAGCAACATATGATCCTATAGCCTAAAAGCTATCAAAGTTTTATTTATTTATTTTTGCTTTATTGTTAAATAGAATCTGACAACTAGTTCACCCACACTAAACCCAATATACCAAGTTATAGTACGGGTGAATAGCTGTAAAAGGAGGGGTTACTTACATCTTTAGGTTTGGTATTTCCTGAGTTCTGCCCATTACAGTCTCGTTGCCATAGCGCTAGCATGCACAATGGAGGCGGGGAGCCGGCTTGCCCAGCTCCCCTGCCTCTTCAATGTTCACTCCCCAGCCTGCCCCCTTCCATGATGTGGGAGCCTGAGTGGGGGATGAGTGCTCTGCTCCTTGTTATACCCGGCTCTCATGACACGGAAGGGGGTGGGCTGGGTAATGAAAATTAATGAGGCAGGGGAGCCGGGCAAGCTGGCAGGGCCAGCCCTACCATGGGACCCTGTGGGACTTTCAGAGGCAGCACTTTGTCGCCCCTCCTTTTCTTTTTTAATAGCCACCTGCAGTCTCAGGCAGGGGCGGCCCTGTCGCTGCACCTCGGCTCACTGTTGTAAAGCGGCCACAGCGCGGCCTGAACTGCATAATAGCCAGCCACACCGTGGCCACTTTAATACAATGAGGCTGCGGCCTGCCGGCCGGGACTGTCGGGGGATGTCAGTAACACAAGTGACGTTCCTCCGCAGTCCCACACAGGAGGATGTCAGCGAAGTGACGTCAATCGTCAATCGCAGCAGATGCCGGAAAGAAGACCCTGCTTGGCACCGGACAGCACTGTGCACCACTTGAGCCTGCTGGACTCACATGCCAGGTGATTGTGTTGTAAAACTCAAAAAGGCATGGGGTTGGGGGGGTGTTGTTTATTGAGAGGACACAGGATGGGGAGGTATTTAATGAGAGGACACAGGGAATGGGGGGTATTTAATGAGAGGACATGGGATAAGGGGTTAATGAGATGACACAGGAGATGAGAGGAGGTTAATGAGATGACACAGGGAAAGGGGGTTAATGAAATGACACAGGGGATTGGGGGGGTGTTTAATGAGATGACACAGGATGGGGGGGGTTAATGAGATGACACAGGGGATGGGGGTGTTTTAGGAGATGACACAGGGGATGAGGGGGAGTGTTTAATGAGATGACCCAGGGGATGAGGGGGGGTTAATGAGATGACACAGGGGAGGGGGGGGGGGTTTATGAGATGGCACAGGGATGAGGGGGGTTAATGAAATGGTACAGAGGGAGGGGATTGGGAATTGAAATGGAAAAGGAGGGATCAGCAATGGAAAAATACAGAGTCTAAAATGTTTGTCCTGCAGGTGCCCAAGAGAAGAGTTTTGGCTGGAAGAAGACATCATGCCAGAGAAGAAAAGGAAAGAGAACGAGACTGATCAGAAAAGACGTGACCTGTGAGCCCCTAAATGTAACTGCATCCACTTATATGTTATACAGATATTGTAAACAGCTGGTATTTATCTCTATACGGTCTGGTATATAATCACTCATATGGTATATGTACAGATGGTATATACCAGTATATGGCCTGAAAGCCGGCTCCCCACCTCCAATGCACACAGGAGCGCAATGTCAAAGAGATTGTTACTAGCAGGACTCATAAAAAACCTTACCAAAGTAAGTAACCCCTCTTTTTACAGCTATTCACCTCCACTATAACCCAGAGTGTACCTAACTATATATCTAAATAAGTATTTGATATTTTATAAACTTTTATTTTAATGAGAATTGACCATAAAGTTTAAATGTGATAAACAAAGCCCCCTCCAGATCAAAAAGGGTCAGTTTGAAAAACAAAATGGAAAAATGTCAGAAAAACACTGTGAAACAAGAGGAGAGAGAGGACAAAAGATCAGACTACCAAAGGACCACAGAAGGCCCACCGGGAAATGCACTCACCTTTTATAGTTGTGCAAGTATAGCCACAACTTTATTAAGCATTTATTATGGGGGGAAAAGAACAAGCAAATAAGAGCTTGGACCAAGCCGAGAAGATTTCCACACAATCAGAACACAAACAATCATTCTACATTCACCATGAGTCGCCTGATTACAGAGACTCCAATGTCAAATTCTAATAATATGCTCTGATTTTGTGAAAATCTTCTTAACTTATTGGAATTGAGGTAAAAAAAAGATTTTAAAAATGATATCAGTGTAAACCCCTAGGCCTGAGCATGGTTAAATAGTTCAGTTCTGCATCACCATTTTCAGTGTCTAAAGAAAGTCTAGGAAACTGAAAGTAGTCTTCTGGCTCTGGAGGTCAACCATTAGAGAGTTGATGATTTATCTGACTTTTTAAGGTGCTTTAAAAGGAACCTTGCTACTAATATGGTAATTTCTACTTCTGTGCAGTGGAGACGACTGCTGCCCTATCTGCAACGCTTTCTCCTGCGCACTCCACAGATCGCTCCACTCTCCACAGATGCCTCCTTCACAGACCTGCCGAGGAAGAGGGGATGAATATTTATGGAGGGGCAGAGTTACCGACCAAAGGGAGTTATCACCAGAGCGGGCAGGAGAAAGCATTGCACGTACAACAGCAGTTGCCTTTATGTGCAGTTAAGAAGAAAATACTATATTACCAACAAGATGGATATCTAATGAACAGCTGCACAATTTTCACAAAGTAAAAGGCATTAGAAATAAGGTTACTGCTGTCAGTTTCCCTTTTAAGACCCCATTGTATTTTGCGTTGGCACCAGCTTATTGTGTTCTTTAACCCCTTAAGGACCGGGGCTTTTTCTGTTTTTTTCATTTTCAATTTTTCCTCCTTAACTTTAAAAAATTATAACTCTTAAAAATTTTCACCTAAAATTCTATATGATGGCTTATTTTTTGCGCCACCAATTCTACTTTGTACTGACATCAGTCATTTCACCCCAAAATCTACGCCGAAACGGGAAAAAAATCATTGTGCGTCAAAATTGAAAAAAAAATGCCATTTTGTAACTTTTAGGGGCTTCCGTTTCTACGTAGTACTTATCTTTATTCTCTAGGTCCATACGGTTAAAATGATACCCTACTTGTAAAGGTTTGATTATGTATTACTACTGAAAAAAAATCATAACTACATGCAGGAAAATGTATACGTTTAAAAGTACTATAGTCAGTTCTGTACCAAAATGTCATTTATTGTGGCATCATCAATTATGCTCTCCATTTTCCCTGCTGCTTGGATAGATAGGATGAATATAAGAATCCTAACAGGCCATTAGAGAAAATATTTTAGGCTCAGCAAACACCTGTGCTTTACAAGGAGAGGACATGAAGGGCCCAGAAACAGAAATTAGCAATCTGGCCAGTCTAAAATGTGAGAAAGACACAATGGGAAAAAAAAATCTAGGAATGCAGTTGGAAGTTTATTTAGAATATAAGGTAAAGCAAAGCTGTTTTTAGAAGAGTAGGGGTGTGTTCACACAGGCAGATTTAGCTGCAAGTTTGCAGCAAGTTTCCTGCTGTGAGGTTGATCCACAGCACAATGAGGGGTAGTTATCAATTTTGCCTGTTGACAGTTTCTTTTTACCCTTTTTTTTCACTTTGGTTTTCGTGGACATGCTCCAAATTTATCATTTGGTGCATGTTGTTAGTAATTTTGGCTCAAATGTTGAAATCAGCTGTTCACAGCGCCTTTTACACAGAACTTACCACTACAGAGGACGCGTATTTTACCCTGTAGAGCAGCCATTTCGGAGTCCCTCCTGCAGTATATCAGCAAGAGATTAGTGTTGAGCGGCATAGGCCATATTCGAATTCGCGAATATTCGCAAATATATGGACGAATATTCGTCATATATTCGCGAATATTCGCATATTCGTAATATTCTCGTTTTATTTTCGTATATGTGAAATTTCGCATATGCGAAAATTAGCATAAGCTGAAATTCGCATGTGTGAAAATTAGCATATGCAAATTTTCGCATATGCGAAAATTTGCACACCAGTCTCACACAGTAGTATTAGAGCCTTCTTTACACCACACAAGCTTTTTTTTTTTTTTTCACAGTACACATCACAGTGATCACCCTGATCACTGTGATGTGTACTGTGAAGGAAAAAAAAAAAGAATATTCGTAATTACGAATATATAGTGCTGTATTCTCGAATATTCGTCAATTCGCGAATATGCGATATTCGCGAATAAAATTCGCATTGCAAATATTCGCAAGCAACACTAAGCGATATGAGTAATTTTCTTTTGTGGGGTTTATAGCCACCATGTGAAATGGATTTTATTTTTTTGTCACTTTAGTGCAGTGGTCTTCAACCTGCGGACATCCAGATGTTGCAAAACTACAATTCACAGCATGCCCGGACAGCCGTTGGCTGTCCGGGCATGCTGGGTGTTGTAGTTTTATAACATCTGGAGGTCCGCAGGTTGGAGACTACTGCTTTAGTGCTTACCTTTCCTGAACCTGTGCGGCCATGTCCAATACTGGCTCAACGGAGGGTGAAGGTTCCTCAGAGACAACTATGTCGCAGGACAGTATTGAGCAGCCCTGGAGGCGTCGCTGCTTTCATAAAATAATTTTTTAAATGTATTTTGACGCCTTTACATTTTCTGACATTGGACCGTGTGATTTTGAGAAAGTTGTAAAAATGACAGTGGAGAAGATGCGCCAAACTTTGGCGTAAAAAGACACTGCGCCAAAGCATTGCGCCAAAGTTACTTGAAAAAAAAAACCACATAAATCCTTTGATAAATACCCCCCAATATCCTCAGCAAATCACATTAAAGTCAATGTTATCCACTGCAGAAATTCTGCCTTGGCTCAAGCTCATAACAGGAAATATGCTGCACACGGGAAATTAAATCCGCCTATGTGAATGTACTCATAGAGTTAAAGAAGAAAGAAAGAAGAGTGCAAGACTTCTATAGACACCCCATGAAAAGCAGGTAGAAATGTCTCGTCTTTTGCCAAAGTGTGTGGTTTATAAAGCCAAATTCTGGATACCTGCGAACCTGCAAAGATGAGCAAAATTTTTAAAAGGACGATTTGCCGGGCTGGCTAAACTTTCGGAATATGTCCAGTTTGTGGCAAACAAGTTCTTTGCGAACAGACAATGAAATGAGACTCAAAACATGTGTATAACACTACCAAAGAGCTCTAAAGAACTGTCTAACTCTCCTAGGGTCACCTTGGAATGTATTCAAGTAGTTTTAAAGTGGGTTTGAGGCTAAGATATGTAAAGGTCAAAGTTATGGCAACATGTCATAACTAACAGCTTGTTTAACAACACACTGCACAATGTTTTTTTAAAATGATTTTTAACACTAAAATAAGCCGCATAAAGTATACCTTTTTGTTGGCAGATGCCTCCCTGTGTTAAAGTGCAATAGCATTTTCCTTTTGGGAGATTGGCTTTCCAAAGTGAAGAAAAAATAGCTCTTGTTTGAAAAGCCAAAAAATGATCCAATTTTTGGGAATCATGGCTTCTGTATGTGTAGGCCTGGCTGGTATTAGCCATAGCAGCTAAGGGTGGTGGACTGGTGGGAGTTGTAGTAGCCAGCAGATACAGACAGTGGTGGACTGGTGGGAATTGTAGTAGCCAGTGGACAGCAGGCAGTGGTGGACTGGTGGGAATTGTACTAGCCAATAAGCAGGACAGAGTAAAGCTCCAAATTAGCAGGGGGCAGAGGATGAACTCCCATTCAGCAAGTGCTTACTGTTAGAAAGCCTTGGCAAGCTGGCTGCTTAGCTTGTCCATATAAAAATCCTATTTAGCCTTCTTGTTGGAAGGTGAAAAAAAATTCCTCCAATATGGCTTTATACAGAGAGTCTTAGAGTATGGCTATCCAGTTCTTATCTCTTTCCCTCATGCACACAATACAGTTGTCAGTGTCAGCAGGCATTGTGAACTTGGTAGTGGTAGCTTAATCCAGTGGACAGCAGGCATTGGTGGACTAGTGGTAGATGTAGCCAGTGGACAGCAGGCATTGGTGGACTAGTGGTAGCTGTAGCCAGTGGACAGCAGGCATTGGTGGACTAGTGGTAGCTGTAGCCAGTGGACAGCAGACAGAGGGGAATTAGTGTTAGCTGTAGCCACCAGACCGCAGGCATTGGTGGGCTATTGATCCTTGTAGCCAGGCCTTGTGATGCCACTCCACATGCTTGCATAAGACTATACTTGGTCAAATAAGACCGTAGCTATGCTTTACTTTCTTTTTGCAGAGAATACACTGTTCCTGGTTTGCTGCATCTGGTAAAATAGAAAATAATTTCCACATGGCAGGGTACCATAAAGAGATGACATCCTCTATCCCATCTGACAATTCTTTTACCAGACATTTTTCTTTTTTATTGAAGGTTGGAAGTTACTTTTATGTTTAAGGGGGGATTTATTACTCACTTACTAGTCAACTAGTCACTCCTCATCCCTTTTGCTTTTATTACCACCATTGCAAGGTTCATGCGAGCAAAACTTGGCAGTGTTCGAAAGTTCAAAGCGAAACTGGGTTTGCCAGCTCACTCATCTCAATCTGCCATCTAGGTGTCTTCTTTCAATTTACATCTTGAATTTTAGAAAATTTGAACATAAAGCTAAATTCAAAGTTTACATTGTCTAGAAATCTAGTCCACAACACTGCTCTGGTTTACGTCTTGACCGTATATCAGTTACTGGTTTAGATAGGAGAAACAATTCTAATTTGGGACAGAACAGGGATGTGAGTCAATGGCCTTTTTCTACCACCATAGAATAACAAGGTAACATGCCGTCAGCGTTCAATCATCATCAATGCACAAGTTATTATGTTGTCTAAAATCGAATTTTTGTCTCTGGTAGATATTAGTTATTGTTTTTCTCTAGCCCCCTAAAAGAAATTAATTAAATTAATAAAATCAATATATACCCCAAAATGGCAATCACAAAATAGAAACACATAGGGGGGTATTTATCAAAGGATTTTTGTGTTTTTTCCTGTAACTTTGGCGCAATACTTTGGCACAGTGTCTTTTTGCACCAAAGTTTTGCGCATTTTCTCCACTGTCATTTTTACAACTTTCTCAAAATCACACGGTCCTGCGTGTGATTTTAACTTTAGTCAGTAATTCATCATTTGCGCCAGTCGATCTTTGGTGCAATTTTGCGCCTTTCGTTTTTTTTGGGCGCAATTCACCTTCAAGAAATTTTGCACATGGAAAACACACATAGCAATGTAAGAAAATGTAAAGGCGTCAAAATACATAAAACATTTTTTTTTTGTGAAAGCAGCGACGCCTCCGGGGCTGCGCAATACTATCCTGTGACATAGTTGTCTCTGAGAAACCTTCACCCTCCGTTGAGCCAGCATTGAACATGGCCACACAGGTTCAGGAAAGGTAAGCACTAAAGCAGTGGTCTCCAACCTGCCGTTGGCTGTCCGGGCATGCTGGGAATTGTAGCTTTGCAACATCTGGAGGTCTGCAGGTTGAAGACCACTGCACTAAAGTAACAAAAAAAAATAAAAATACTCAAGTTGAAAATAAAATCCATTTCACATGGTGGCTATAAACCCCACAAAAGAAAATAACTCATGTCGCCTGCTGATATACTGCAGGAGGGACTCCGAAATGGCTGCTCTACAGGGTAAAATACGCGTCCTCTGTAGTGGTAAGTTCTGTGTAAAAGGTGCTGTGAACGGCTGATTTCAACATTTGGGCCAAAATTACTAACAACTTGCACCAAATGATAAATTTGGAGCATGTCCACGAAAACCAAAGTGAAAAAAAAAGGGTAAAAAGAAACTGTCAACAGGCAAAATTGATAAATGCCCCCTTTAAAGTTTAACATTATGGCTGTTGAAATGCTATGAGCTGGTATGGATTTCAGCTATAATTGATGCCAATTCCTGATTTAACTTATAGTAAATTTCTCAGGCTACTGGAGGTCCCACCTTTCTTGTGATGGTGGGATCATGGTGAAAATTACCTTCACCCAACATCTATCATGGCCAAAATTGCTCCACTTATTTATTTGTGTTTTATCTTATTTCATTCTAAAAGTTTCTACAGGAATAGATTTTTATTTTTCAGAATAGCAGCTGCCAACCCTTTGAGTAAAACATACATTTCCATTATGCAAAAAACATTGTTATATATGATCAACTCATAGTGGACTGACAAAGCATCCATGACACAAAAAAACAAAAAACAATAAATAAATATATAAACATGACAAAAAAACTAAGAGCATCCAATTTTTTTTTATTTTTTTTTAATCAATTTACACTTACCTTTATGTTTTGTAGGTGTCACTGTATTACTGAGTGGTGATGTAATCAGATGATGAGATTTTTCTTTGACTTCTAAAACATAAGAACATCTGTATTTTGCTGTGAGGTTGGAACATTCAAATGTCACTTGTCTAGAACTTCCGTTAGCTGACAAATCTCTTATTTCCACCTTTCCTGAATACAGGAAAAATCGCTTAACTCTGCATTGTTCTGGAGGGTCTGGTGCGCTGCAGGTTATTAGGACCTTTGTGTCTTCTATATCATCCTGTACATGTGCTGCTGAGATTTTCGGTTTTTTTGGATCTGGAAAAGTTGTGATTTTTGAGAGGTAACATAACTAAGAATTCAGAAATATTGAGCAGACTAGATGGGCTGATTGGTTCCTACCTGCCAACACATTCTTTGTTTCTATGTGAGCAGCACAAATTTACAAACCCTTATGAGGTACAGTGAAATTTCTTCAGTTTGGAAATTAAATTAATTTATTAATTAAAATATAATAAAACCATGCAGGATAAATAGGAATTTATCTAATAGATCGACTCTAGGCGGCTTCACACCTTCCTTAGTTCACATTAGGATAATGATTCCCCAGCAGCATCTAATGATTAGTGTTGCTCGCGAATATTCGCAATACGAATTTTATTTGCGAATATCGCATATTCACGAATTCGCAAATATTCGCGAATATAGCACTATAAATTCGTAATTATGAATATATATATATATTTTTTTTTACAGTACACATCACAGTGATCACCCCTCTCTGCTTCCAGCTTGTGTGGTGTAAAGAAGGCTCTAATACTACTGTGTGAGACTGGCGAGCGAATTTTCGCACATGCGAAAATTTGCATATGTGAAAATTTGCATATGTTAATTTTCGCATATGCAAATTTTTGCATACGCAAATTGTTGCATATGCGAAAATAAAACGCGAATATTACGAATATGCGAATTTAGCGAATATATGCCGCTCAACACTACTAATGATTACAAGAAACCACCTAATGCAGACGCCATTGCTAATGTTGATGTGCACTAGTGGACACTGACTTGCTCACTGGGTGCTGGCATGTGTACATCAATGCTAGATTTCATCATATTGTACCAGGGCAGAAGCAACAGAAAACCTACTCATAGGACAAATAGATGGAGTAGCAAAGAAGGGGGAAGTCATTATTATGGGGGACTTTAACTATCCTGACATTGACTGTGAAGCTGAAACCTGTAGGTAAAGCAATGGAAACAGAATTTTGGCAATTATAAAGGACAATCACCTTTCCCAACTAGTGCAGGCCCCAAATCATCCTAAATAATAGGAGCGGGGTAGCAGGGGTGCCACCTCCTTCTATACCTGCGATTGGCTGATCAGGACTGATCGGCAAATCGCAGAGCAGGGGCGGGGGTTAACGTTCAGGGACAGGAGTTACCTGGCTTCATGTGTTACCAAGGACCATGGACCGGCGGCTGACACAGGCAAGTGGAGGCAGCGGTGGCAGTTTCCCAGATGCAGCAGTGAAGATTGCTGTAAAGTGATCTTCACTGCTGTATCTAGGAGTTTCAAAACTACAACTTCCAGCATGCCCAGACAGCCTTTGGCTGTCTGGACAAGCTGGGAGTTGTAGTTTTGCAACATCTGGAGGGCCACAGTTTGGAGACCACTGTCCTTCCAGATGTTGCAAAACTACAACTCTAAGCATGCCCAGACTGTCCAGGCATGCTGGGAGTTGTAGTTCTGTAACATCTGCCCCTTCAGATGTTGCAGAACTACAACTCCCAGCATGCTTGGACAGTCTCAGCATGCTGGGAGTTGTAGTTTTGCAACATCTGGAAGGGCACTGTTTGGAGATCACTATCCAGATGTCAATTCAAAGCAAGCCAAGACTGGCCCTTCAGATGTTGCCGAACTACAACTCCTAGCATGCCAGGGCAGTCTGGGCATGCTTGGCGTTGAAGTCTTGCAATATCTGGAGGGCTACAGTTTGGAGACCACTAGACAGTGGTCTCCAAATTGTTCTCTTCCATTTGTTGCATAACTTCAACTCCCAACATGCCCTACTGCTGTCAGGGCATGCTGGGAGCAGTAGTATTGCAACAACTGGAGGCACACTGGTTGGGTAACATTGTCTGTTTCCTAACTCAGTATTACTGCTGTTGCAAAACTATAACTCCCAGCATGCACTGACAGACCATGCATGCTGGGAGCTGTAGTTTTTCAACAGCTGGAGGCACATGGGATGGGAAACACTGAATTAGGAAACAGACAGTGGCGCGGAAACACTGCAGTAGTCTGTTACCTAACTCAGTGTTTCCCAATCCCAATCCCCAACCAGTGTGCCTTTAGCTGTTGCATAACTACAACTCCCAGCATGCACGGTCTGTCAGTGCATGCTGGGAGTTGTAGTTTTGCCCCCCCCCACGTGAATGTACAGGGTATATTCACATGGGTGGGGGTTTACAGCAAGTTTCTCACTGTAAACCCCGGCCCGTGTGAATGTACCCTAAAAACACTACACTACACTAACACATAATAAAGAGTAAAACACTACATATTCACTACACCTTACATTGTCACCCCCCCAATAAAAATTAAAAACATCTTGTACGTCAGTCAGCATGTCATCGGCAGTGAATGAATGAAGCCTACATGCAGGACATGTCGGCTTCATTAATTCATTCACCGCCGCCGGTTCCCGACATGTCCCGCTTCTTCCCTGCTCCTCAGGGGAAATAAGGACACGGGGGGGGGGGGGGGGGGGGGTGATAGGAATAAGGATAAGCACACTTGGGGCAATGCAGTCTTACAAACACACTGAGGCCAATTAATTATTATAAACACACTGGGGCCAATGAATTATTATAAATATGCATGCATTATTATAAATATGCATGGGGGTCATACATTTGAGGGCCATTCAGGGCTCCCGGTGGGGAATTTAAAAGTGAAAGTAAAAATACATTGTACATCGCAGGGGAGCGTAGGATGCTGCCTGGTTAACCTCTTCAGGACGCAGGGCGTATGGATACACCCTGCATTCCGAGTCCTTAAGACGCAGGGCGTATCCATACGCCCGTGGGAATTCCGGTCCCCACCGCTATCCGGTTGGGGACCGGAGCCGGATGCCTGCTGAAATCGTTCAGCAGGCATCGCGGCATATCGCCCAGGGGTTCATTATGCCCCCCCCATGTCGGCGATGGCCGCAGATCGCTGGACAACTCAGTCAAGCGATCTGCGGCGATTCCGGGTCAATCGGGTCTCCAGTGACCCGGTGACCCGGAATTACTGGCTGATCGGGGCCGTCTCTGACAGCCCCGAACAGCCAGAGCCAGCAGGGGTGAGGTGGCACTGGTGCCACCTCACGATCGCCCTGATTCGTCGGCCGGTTTACCGGTCGACCAATCAGGGCACTTGCTGCGGGTGTCACTCCCGCAACCCGCTCCGCCCCTCTTCCGGAGGACGTGAGCGGGTGCAGGACGTGGACCCCGGCAGCTGGGGCCCCCGATCCCCGGCGTCCCTGTTGGGATTGGGGCCCCAGGAGCTACGGCGGCGAGGGACTGACCTGTGTCCCGGAGCAACAGTAGGAGGTGAGTGACAGCCTCCTGCTGTTGCTTAGCAACCGCTCCCAGCAGGCAAAAAGGGCATGCTGGGAGCTGTAGTTATGCAACAGCAGGAGGCAGACCACCACAACACTTATGGGCGTGCTGGGACTTATAGTTTTGCAACAGCTGGAGGCACATTTTTTCTATGGAAAAGTGTACCTTCAGTTGTTGTATAACTACAACTCCCAGCTTGCACAAACAGCTAAAGTGCATGCTGGGAGTTGTAGTGGTGCATCTGCTGGTTGCATAACTACAACTCCCAGCTTGCCCATTGGCTGTCGGTGACTGCTGATAGTTGTAGTTTTGCAACAGCTGAAGGCACACTGGTTGTGAAACTCAGAGTTTTCTTTTACCTAACTCAGTGTTTCACGACCGGTTTGCCTCCAGCTGTTGCAAACTACAACTCCCAGCATGCACCATATATGCTGGGGATTGTAGTTTTGCAACAGCTGGAGGCACACTGGTTGTGAAACACTGAGTTAGGTCGCAAACTCAGTGATACATAACCAGTGTGCCTACAGCTGCTGCAAAACTAAAACTCTCAGCATGTACAGTCTGTCAGCGCATGCTGGGAGTTGTAGTTTTGCAACAGCTGGATGGGTAGAGGTTTACAGTAAGAATCCGGCTGCAAGTTTAAGCTGCGGCAAATTTTCTACCGCAGCTCAAACTGCCAGCGAGAAACTACTGTGAACCCCTGCCCGTGCGACTGTACCCTACAAAAAAAAAAAGACACCACCACAAAATAAAGTAAAAAACACTACATATACACAGCCCCCCTCCCCAATAAAAATGAAAAATGTCTGGTACGCCACGGTTTCCAAAACGGAGCCTCCAGCTGTTGCAGAACAACTACTCCCAGTATTACCAGACTGCCACTGACTGTCCAAGCAAGCTGGGAGTTTTACAACAGCTGGAGGCACCCTGTTTGGGAATCACTAGCGTAGAATACCCCTCTGTCCACCCCTATGCAAGTCCCTAATTTAGGTCTCAAATGGGCATGGCGCTCTCACTTTGGAGCCCTATCGTATTTCAAGGCAACAGTTTAGGGTCACATATGGGGCATCGCCGTACTCGGGAGAAATTGTGTTACAAAATTTGGAGGGTATTTTCTGCTTTTACCTTTTTAAAAATGTTACATTTTTGGGAAAACATTTTAGGTAAAAAAAAAATGTTTTACATATGCAAAAGTCGTGAAACACCTGTGGGGTATAAAGGTTCACTTAACCCCTTGTTACGTTCACCGTAATAGTTAGTTTCCATAATAGTTTGCCATGTGTTTTTTTTTTTGCTGTCCTAGCACCATAGGGGCTTCCTAAATGGGACATGCCCCCCGAGCAAAATTTGCTCTCAAAAAGCCAAATATGACTCCTTCTTTTCTGAGCATTGTAGTTCACCCGTAGTGCACTTCAGGCCAACTTATGGGGTACCTCCATACTCAGAAGAGATGGGGTTACAAATTTTGGGGGGTATTTTCTGCTATTAACCCTTGCAAAAATGTGAAATTTGGGGGGAAACATATTTTTGTGAAATGTTTTTTTTTTTTTTTTTACATATGCAAAAGTCGTGAAACACCTGTGGGGTATTAAGGCTCACTTTATTCCTTGTTACGTTCCTCAAGGGGTCTAGTTCCCAAATGGTATGCCATGTGTTTTTTTTTTTTTTTTGCTGTTCTGGCACCATAGGAGCTTCCTAAATGCAACATGCCCCCCAAAAACCCTTTCAGAAAAACGTACTCTCCAAAATCCCCTTGTCGCGCCTTCGCTTCTGAGCCCTCTACTGCGCCCGCCGAACACTTTACATAGACATATGAGGTATGTCCTTACTCGAGAGAAATTGGGCTACAAATATAAGTATAAATTTTCTCCTTTTACCCCTTGTAAAAATTCAAAAATTGGGTCTACAAGAAAATGCGAGTGGAAAAAATGAAGATTGTGAATTTTCTCCTTCACTTTGCTGCTATTCCTGTGAAGCACCTAAATGATTAAAACGCTGACTGAATGTCATTTTGAATACTTTAGGGGGTGTAGTTTTTATAATGGGGTCATTTATGGGGTTTTTCTATGATGAAGACCCTTCAAATCCACTATAAACCTGAACTGGTCCCTGAAAAATAGTGAGTTTGAAAATTTTGTGAAAAATTGGAAAATTGCTGCTGAACTTTGAAGCTCTCTGGTGTCTTCCAAAAGTTAAAACTTGTCAATTTTATGATGCAAACATAAAGTGGACATATTGTATATGTGAATAAAAAAAATTATTTGGAATATCCATTTTCCTTACAAGCAGAGAGCTTCAAAGTTAGAAAAATGCAAAATTTTCAAATTTTTCATCAAATTTGGGGATTTTTCACCAAGAAAGGATGCAAGTTACCACAAAATGTTACCATTATGTTAAAGTAGAATATGTCACGAAAAAACAATCTCGGAATCAGAATGATAATTATAATTACAGACTTTTCAGTGGCTTTGCGCCTTTTTTGCACCTTTTTACAAAAAGGCGCAGTTCCTAAATCCCTTCCATATCATGTATATTGCCAAATTCAGTGGATTGCAACTCAAAATCAGTAGAAATGTTTAAACAAAAAGGCGCAAAAAAGGCGCAAATAAACCCTGCTTGCGCCTTTTTGTGCCTTTTGTTGACACAAAAAACTGTCTAAAGACAATGATAAATGTTGGCCAGTTTCTTTTTACGCTTTTTTTTACCACTTTTGTTTTTGTGGACATGCACCAAATTTATCATTTGGTGCAAGTTGTTAGTAATTTTGGCACAAATGTTGAAATCAGCTGTTCACAGCGCCTTTTACACTTGAACTTACCACCACAGAGGACAGTGTATTCTACCCTGTAGAGCAGCCATTTCGGAGTCCCTCCTGCAGTATATCAGCAAGCGACGTAAGTTTTTTTCTTTTGTGGGTTTATAGCCACCATGTGAAATGGATTTTATTTTTAACTGGAGTGTTTTTTTTTTCCTGAACCTGTGTGGCCATGTCCAATGCTTGCTCAACGGAGGGTGAAGTTCCCTCAGAGATAAATATGTCACAGGATAGTATTGTGCAGCACCGGAGGTGTCGCAGCTTTCACAAAAAAATGTTTTATGTACCGTATTTATTGGCATATAACACGCACTGGCGTATAACACGCACCCTCATTTTAACAGGGAAATTTAAGTAAAAAAAAAAAATTAAAATAAATGACTCCAGTGCCACATGATTCCTTCCCTTTTATCAGTCCCTGTGCCACATTTACCCGTCTCATCGCCACCCCCATGTCTCATCATCCCCCCATGTCTCTTCATTTCCCCCTGTCATAGACCACCAGTAGCCATACAGACATTAAGCATTTAGTGCCTCCCCCACCATCATTTCCCCCTGTCTCATCATCCCCCCACCCTGTCTCATCATGTCCCCCATCATTCCCCCCTCATCATTCCCCCCTCATCATTCCCCCCATCCTGTCTCATCATGTCCCCCATCATTTCCCCTCATCATCCCCCCACCCTGTCTCATCATCCCCCCACCCTGTCTCATCATGTCCCTCATCATTTCCCCTCATCATCCCCCCACCCTGTCTCATCATCCCCCCACCCTATCTCATCATTTCCCTCATCATTCCCCCCTCATCATTTCCCCCGTCTCATCCCCCCCTCATCATTTCCCCCTGTCTCATCCCCCCATCATTCCCCCCCCTCATCATTTCCCCGTCTCATCATCCCCCCATCATGTTCCTCCTATGGCATGATCAGTGGTCTTCAACCTGCGGACCTCCAGATGTTGCAAAACTACAACTCCCAGCATGCCCGGTCAGCCAACTGCTGTCTGGGCATGCTGGGAGTTGTAGTTTTGCAACATCTGGGAGGTCCGCAGGTTGAAGACCACTCTTCCCCTTTCCTTACTTGTCTGCGGCTGTCTTGCGGGGTCGGGGTTACTTGTCTGCGGCTGTCTTGTGGGGTCGGGGTTACTTGTCTGTCGGCTGTCTTGCAGGGTCAGTGAAGCAGATGAGTTACGTCCATGTTAGAACTGCATTTCACTTCAATCCAGAGATACCCCATCATATTATAGCTTGGATGTATTTTATATATAGTCGCAGTTAATATGACAGAAGTTCACACTGTGCGGTATATTTCTCCATATTCTCTCATATTAGCTTGGATGTATCAATATGTAATCGCACTCAATATGACGGCCGCCATCAGAGCCATCAATGCACGGTGCTATGTATGCACTGTAACAAAACAAGGAGACCAAGCTTATTAAAGGTCCCTGAAGATTCTGAGCTATTGAAACGCGTTGGACCCTTAATATATGGATATAGTAAGAAATTTGGAGCCATCAGCAGTGTCACGATGCCGGCTGGCAGGAGGTGGATCCTCTGTGCCAGAGAGGGATTGGCGTGGACCGTGCTAGTGGACCGGTTCTAAGTCACTACTGGTTTTCACCAGAGCCCGCCGCAAAGCGGGATGGTCTTGCTGCGGCGGTAGTGACCAGGTCGTATCCACTAGCAACGGCTCAACCTCTCTGACTGCTGAAGATAGGCGCGGTACAAGGGAGTAGACAGAAGCAAGGTCGGACGTAGCAGAAGGTCGGGGCAGGCAGCAAGGATCGTAGTCAATAAGGTAATAGCAGGAGGTCAAGTACACAGTATGGACAAACACAGTAACGCTTTCACTAGGCTCAAAGGCAACAAGATCCGGCAGGGGAGTGCAGGGGCAGAGATCAGATATAGTCTGGGAGCAGGTGGAAGCCAATTAAGCTAATTGGGCCAGGCACCAATCATTGGTGCACTGGCCCTTTAAGTCTCAGGGAGCTGGCGCGCGCGCGCCCTAGAGAGCGGAGCCGCGCGCGCCAGCACATGACAGCAGGGGACGGGAACGGGTAAGTGACCTGGGATGCGATTCGCGAGCGGGCGCGTCCCGCTGTGCGAATCGCATCCCCGACGGCCATGACAGTGCAGCGCTCCCGGTCAGCGGGACCGACCGGGGCGCTGCGGAGAGAGAGACGCCGTACGCGCTCCGGGGAGGAGCGGGGACCCGGAGCGCTAGGCGTAACAGTACCCCCCCCCCCCTTAGTCTCCCCTTCTCTTTGTCCGGTAACTGCCTCCCCTGGGATGAGGACACCGGGAAAGAATGGAGGGATTCCTCAACGGCAGGCAGTACAGCAGGAGTGGGAATGGGGAGGGAGGGCAGAGGGCGAGGCCTGGCACGGGGCAGTGTGACACCAGGACCATGAGGGCCATGAGGAGGCACCGAGGCTTGCCTGACTGGACTGGGAGGGGGGGAGAGGCACTTCTTATGGCAGGCAGAGTCCATAAAGACCTTAGGGAGACCGGATACAGGGGGAACCACAGGGTCACGGCAGGGAGTACTGGGAACCGGTTTAAGGCAGTCCTTGAAGCAAGAGGTACCCCAGCTCTTGATCTCCCCTGTGGACCAATCCAGGGTTGGGGAATGGTGTTGAAGCCAGGGTAGTCCAAGGAGAATTTCGGAAGTGCAATTGGAGAGGACCAAAAACTCAATTTTTTTGTGATGAGGTCCGATGCACATTAGGAGGGGCTCCGTGCGGTAACGCACGGTGCAATCCAACCTGACTCCGTTGACCGCGGAAATGTGGAGTGGCTTGACGAGACGGGTCACTGGGATGCGGAATTTATTCACCAAGGACTCCCGAATAAAATTCCCAGAAGCACCAGAGTCCAGGCAGGCCACGGCTGAGAGGGAAGAGTTGGCTGAAGGAGAAATCCGTACAGGCACCGTGAGACGTGGAGAAGCCGACTTAGCATCAAGAGACGCCACACCCACGAGAGCTGGGTGCGAGCGTGCGTTTCCCAGACGTGGAGGACGGATAGGGCAATCCACCAAAAAATGTTCGGTACTGGCACAGTACAGACAAAGATTCTCTTCCCTACGGCGATTCCTCTCTTCCAGGGTCAGGCGAGACCGATCCACTTGCATGGCCTCCTCGGCGGGAGGCCTAGGCGCAGATTGCAATGGAGACTGTGGGAGAGGTGTCCAGAGATCTAAGTCTTTTTCCTGGCGGAGCTCTTGATGCCTCTCAGAAAAACGCATGTCAATGCGAGTGGCTAGATGAATGAGTTCATGCAGGTTAGCAGGAGTTTCTCGTGCGGCCAGAACATCTTTAATGTTGCTGGATAGGCCTTTTTTAAAGGTCGCGCAGAGGGCCTCATTATTCCAGGAAAGTTCAGAAGCAAGAGTACGGAATTGTATGGCGTACTCGCCAACGGAAGAATTACCCTGGACCAGGTTCAGCAGGGCAGTCTCAGCAGAAGAGGCTCGGGCAGGTTCCTCAAAGACACTTCGAATTTCCGAGAAGAAGGAGTGTACAGAGGCAGTGACGGGGTCATTGCGGTCCCAGAGCGGTGTGGCCCATGACAGGGCTTTTCCAGACAGAAGGCTGACTACGAAAGCCACCTTAGACCTTTCAGTAGGAAACTGGTCCGACATCATCTCCAAGTGCAGGGAACATTGCGAAAGAAAGCCACGGCAAAACTTAGAGTCCCCATTAAATTTGTCCGGCAAGGACAAGCGGAGGCTAGGAGTGGCCACTCGCTGCGGAAGGGGTGCAGGAGCTGGCGGAGGAGATGGTTGCTGCTGTAGCAGAGGCAGAAGTTGCGACTGAAGTTGCTGCACAATGGTGGACATTTCCGACAGCTGGTGGGTTAGATGGGCGATCTGTCGGGATTGCTGGGCGACCACCGTGGTGAGATCAGAGATATAAGGCAGGGGAACCTCAGCGGGATCCATGGCCGGATCTACTGTCACGATGCCGGCTGGCAGGAGGTGGATCCTCTGTGCCAGAGAGGGATTGGCGTGGACCGTGCTAGTGGACCGGTTCTAAGTCACTACTGGTTTTCACCAGAGCCCGCCGCAAAGCGGGATGGTCTTGCTGCGGCGGTAGTGACCAGGTCGTATCCACTAGCAACGGCTCAACCTCTCTGACTGCTGAAGATAGGCGCGGTACAAGGGAGTAGACAGAAGCAAGGTCGGACGTAGCAGAAGGTCGGGGCAGGCAGCAAGGATCGTAGTCAATAAGGTAATAGCAGGAGGTCAAGTACACAGTATGGACAAACACAGTAACGCTTTCACTAGGCTCAAAGGCAACAAGATCCGGCAGGGGAGTGCAGGGGCAGAGATCAGATATAGTCTGGGAGCAGGTGGAAGCCAATTAAGCTAATTGGGCCAGGCACCAATCATTGGTGCACTGGCCCTTTAAGTCTCAGGGAGCTGGCGCGCGCGCGCCCTAGAGAGCGGAGCCGCGCGCGCCAGCACATGACAGCAGGGGACGGGAACGGGTAAGTGACCTGGGATGCGATTCGCGAGCGGGCGCATCCCGCTGTGCGAATCGCATCCCCGACGGCCATGACAGTGCAGCGCTCCCGGTCAGCGGGACCGACCGGGGCGCTGCGGAGAGAGAGACGCCGTACGCGCTCCGGGGAGGAGCGGGGACCCGGAGCGCTAGGCGTAACAAGCAGCAATGGACTATCAAATAGACGCCTGGATCTGATCCACAAAGCATCTATGGAGACAGATAAGTGTACACAACAGCACATCTATACCAGCACATGTATATTACCATCAGGAGATATTTCTTTGATCATTACAATGACAGCTATATTTTACTGAAAGTACAAATCTGCAGATTTGGCCCTGATCACACTATATATCTCATCGATAGATGCGGCAAAATTATGTCACACTACACTGCTACTTTCATCCACTATACTAACTTGGATAATGTGATGAGCGGCTATTTGTTATATGTAGAAGCAGTGGAGAAATATACCGCACAGTGTGAACTCCTGGGATATTGAGTGCGATTACATATTGATACATCCAAGCTAATATGAGAGAATATGGAGAAATATACCGCACAGTGTGAACTTCTGTCATATTAACTGCGACTATATATAAAATACATCCAAGCTATAATATGATGGGGTATCTCTGGCTTGAAGTGAAATGCAGTTCTAACATGGATAACTGCCATAGCTGCTGATTAGAAGTGAATTATCCAAACCGCAGAGTGTGAACACAAGTGAAGTGTTACTACTGCAGAGTGTAAATTGGTTACACGTGCACTGGATGGGGCTTCTTTCTGTGCATTGATGAATAGAATATAGTGCTGATGTACACAGGAAACTGTCTCCAAACGCTGGTCAATATGGATGATTTAATTTAAGGACTATATTTTGTCACATCCACATATGCTGAAATTGGTGGACTGCTTAAAACCACGACCTGGTCTGTTGGTCAATGAAAATAATCTGTTTTGCTGACAGAAGGCTGTATGTCTGGACGTGGATGTGCCGTAGTGTGAACTCTGGACTCTGTTGGTTTTCTTTTTCTAACTAATAGTTCATCCACCCCGGTCATCAAGGGACTCTAATTTGTATGGACAGTAAACAGAATTTTTTGAGAGAAAACCATTTCAATATTGGAATTCAGCAATGTGAACAGATGCATATTCAGCAAAAAATACCACCATTAATAATTACATTGTAACATATTGTGGGTGGACCCACCCGAGTGTAGTCTATGCATATTGACACAGTGTGAACATGGATCAAAGAGAAAACAGCTGCTTTAGAGAGTAACTAATAACTGCATACGGTTGGACTGCCTGCTTGCGGTGAATTGTGTGCAGTCTTTGTACTCTGATTTTAGAGTATATGTGATACGGGTCATCTCGGGCATGAAAGAGTGAGGCACAATAGTTGCGCTACAGTAAATTAACCTCACTTCTGGTAGAGATGACCGCAGTATAGGAACACATATATATATATATATATATATATAATTACTTTTGGTTGAGACTGATGGCGGCCATTTAATGTAATATATTTTTCTATTTTTCCACTATTTCAATTTTGATATTTTTGTACATTTTAGATGTGCACAGTAAAAGCTAAGTTTTAGAGGTTCCCTTTTGTTCTTTCTTTTTTTGTATTTATTTGGGAGACCTATACAATCCTATCTATATAATATCATCTTTCAATACAGTGTATGGGAGACCCTGGTGGTGGTTTGAGTCCCGGGGTGGGACAGAGTGTTACAGTGTTGTGGTTAAACTTTACTCGTGATTGACAAATGTAGGTCAATTGGTAATTAAGAAAGCCTTTCAACCGTGGGAACTAGATCAATTGGCAATTAACTGAGTGTTTGAACTGTGAGAACTAGGTTAATGGGGGTACCAAATATGGTTATTGGGGTTAATTGAAACTGGATGTAATTTTTAAGGCTTGGAATGAATGGGAGGTTAAGGAACATAGGTATCAAAACCTGTGCAAAGGAAACATTGTCCAGTTGCCCATAGCAACCAATCAGATCGCTTCTTTCATTTTGCAGAGGCCTTGTGAAAAATGAAAGAAGTGATCTGATTGGTTGCTATGGGCAACTGGGCAACTTTTCCTTTGCACAGGTTTTGATAAATCTCCCCCTATGTTCCTTAAAGGGTAGCTCCCACCATCCTATTTTTTTTTCCCCCGTTCCCCCCCCCCCACTACGGCACTAGCCCATTCCCTCCTCCTCCCCCCCGCCCCGCATACCCGTTCCCTCATTACACTTGCAGTTACTGCAGAGTCCGGCAGCGGGCGGCGATGTGCGGGAGGAGTGACCTCCCAGCCAGTGGCCGGGGAACCAATGCGCTCGCTCCCGTCTGTCTGATTGACAGGCAGGGAGCGAGTGCAGCCTAACTGAAAAAGGACTGATTGCCACTCCAAAATCAGTCCTTTTTCAGTGGCTGGTTTTTAAATGTAAATTAACCCCTTAAGGACCGGAGGTTTTTCCGTTTTTGCATTTTCGTTTTTTGCTCCTTGCCTTTAAAAAATCATAACTCTTTCAAATTTACACCTAAAAATCCATATGATGGCTTATTTTTTGCGCCACCAATTCTACTTTGTAATGACGTCAGTCATTTTGCCCAAAAATCTATGGTGAAGCGGGAAAAAAAATCATTGTGCGACAAAATTGAAAAAAAAAACGCTGTTTTGTAAATTTTGGGGGCTTCCGTTTCTACGTAGTACATTTTTCGGTAAAAATGACACCTGATATGTATTCTGTAGGTCCATATGATTAAAATGATACCCTACTTATATAGGTTTGATTTTGTCGGACTTTTGGAAAAAATCCTAACTACATGCAGGAAAATTAATACGTTTAAAATTGTCATCTTCTGACCCCTATAACTTTTTTATTTTTCCGTGTATGGGGCAGTATGAGGGCTCATTTTTTGCGCCGTGATCTGAAGTCTTTAACGGTACCATTTTTGCATTGATAGGACTTATTGATCACTTTTTATTCATTTTTAAATGATATAAAAAGTGACCAAAAATGCACTATTTTGGACTTTTGAATTTTTTTGCGCGCACGCCATTGACCGAGCGGTTTAATTAATTATATATTTTTATAATTCGGACATTTCCGCACGCGGTGATACCACATATGTTTATTTTTATTTTTATTTACACTGTGTTTTTTTTTTTATTGGAAAAGGGGGGTGATTCAAACTTTTAATAGGGGAGGAGTTAAATGATCTTTATTCACTTTTTTTTTTCACTTTTTTTTTGCAGTGTTATAGCTCCCATAGGGACCTATAACACTGCACACACTGATATTCATCATTGATCACTGGTTTCTCATAAGAAACCAGTGATCAACGATTCTGCCGCATGACTGCTCATGCCTGGATCTCAGGCACTGAGCAGTCATTCGGCGATCGGACAGCGAGGAGGCAGGAAGGGGCCCTCCCGCTGTCCTGTCAGCTGTTCAGGATGCCGCGATTAGCCGCGGCTATCCCGAACAGCCCGACTGAGCTAGCCGGGAACTTTCACTTTCACTTTTAGCCGCGCGGCTCAGCTTTGAGCGCGCGGCTAAAGGGTTAATAGCGCGCGGCGCCGCGATCGGCGCTGCGCGCTATTAGAGGCGGGTCCTGGCTTCACTATGACGCTGGGCCCGCCATGATATGACGCGGGGTTACTGTGTAACCCCGCGTTATATCAGAAGAGCAGGACCAATGACGTATCGGTACGTCATTGGTCCTTAAGGGGTTAAACCTTTTTAATGAAAAAAAAAAAAAATAATAAAAGTATATTAGAGATATGTTGTAGTACATAAGTACTACAAAATATAAAAAAATAAAGTTGATGACAGTGCCCATTTAACATCCCATTCATTCATACCCAGCCTTACACATTACATCCAGTTTCAATTAACCCCAATAACCCTATTTGGTACCCCCATTAACCTAGTTGCCATGGTTCAAACACTCAGTTAAATTTTTGCATATGCGCATAAAAGAACGAATATAACGAACATGCCAATTTCGTGAATATATGACAAATATTCGTCCATATATTCACAAAATATCGCAAATTTGAATATGGCCTATGCTGCTCATCACTATTAAACACCTGAATATAAAATAAGGTGCCCCAAACTCTGCTGAATTATAGTACATATTTATTTTCCTTTGCAGGCATTTACTGGACTCAAATTGCACGGTATAATCTATTGCTATATTCTTCTATGTTATTGTAAGTGGCAACTTCATACTTTTTTTTTTACAAATTCTTTTGAAAAAAAAAGCAGCCTGCAATGACACTGACTGGTTGTTAGACTTCGGGCCTATATTTCACCTATAGCAGTTACTTTTCCTGAGCCCTAACAATGAATCCCACTCAGAGGTGTAACTTAGTAGTTTTGGGCCCCAATGCAGAATCGGTAACAGGGCCCCATGTCTAATATGTGTCAATTATACTACTGGTGTCTTCTTATGGGGCAAAGGTGTCATGGGGTACTTTCAGTCACAGGGCCCTGGTGTGACTGCTACCTCTGCACCTCCTATGGTTACCCCCCAGACCCCAGTACGCAGAAACTCTAGGACTTATACTAGGTCACAGTAGGATAACCACCCAACAGTTGCACAAAAAGTCATACAAGCATGTATTAATACAGATTCCCAAGTACAAAATGGCAACTTCCCATTAGGTTACTTGAACTGATGTTTTTGTAGTTTGTAGGATGATACAAATAAATAATATTAGCCAGGCATGGCACACAATATGACAAAGAAGGCAACAACAGAAAATCCAAACTATCTTAAATGATACAACCAGAGTGCACTAAGACCTAGAAAAGCATAACCAAAGTAAAAAGACAAGGCTGTATAACTTTAGATGCCAAAATCAGTATAGTATGAAAAGAGAACAGAAAACTCAAGAGGAACCGAGAAACAAAAATGTGACAGACCTAGGTAATGTACTTAATAATTACAGATGAGCAAGCTGAGCCCAATGAACCCAGTCTCATTCACATGTTTAGGGTAAATTTGTCTCGCAGAACTTTAAAATGTTGACAGGATATGGGTCGTGTGAGCCTGGCATCAGCTCTATTATTAGCAGAAGGAATTAATCATTTAACTGTGTTGCTGTCTTAAATCCAGGTAAAAATATTTGGTTTAATGAAACCCAGAAAATACACATAACTTTGCTATAGGTGGCTAATTCATGTTCACTTTCAACGCTTTTAACTTGTTAAGGATGCAGGGCACCAGAGCGTATCTGTACATTTTTACTCTTCTGATCACTGCCACTAGCAGCTATTTAACAACAGCCATCTATGCAAATCACCCAGGGGAGTCCTGAGACCCCCCCTTGTCGTGATTTGCCGGTCAATTCAGACCAACGAATCATGGCGCTTCCATGCCAATCAGGTCTCTAGTGAACCATTGGGATGGTAGATGAGGGTGATTGGTACTGTCCAAAACAGCACCAATTACCCTTAATAAGCAGGAAGGAGGTGGCATTGATGATTTGTCACTCAGGACCGTCTGACCAATTACCGCTCCTGCCTGGATGTTTCCAGTGTGATGGCACCCGCTCTGTCCACCTATCCGTAGTTGGGATGGCGAGCAGAGCGGGTGCATGTCGGTGTGCATGAGCTACCGCAGTGGGATCATGAACAGAACCAACGATGATATCGCAATTGGGACAAGCGGCAAGATTGCGATCAGGACCGGCGGTGAAATCAGTGGCAGGATTACGATCTCGACGGCTGGATCGTGATCTGGATCAATGGCACTCATTGGGGTCAGTGTTTAAGTTATGCATTAACAGACTGTGCATGCTGGGAGTTGTAGTTTTGCAACAGCTTGAGGCACCCTGCTTGGGAAACACTGACTTAGGGTCTGTTACCTAACTCAGTGTTCCCCAACCTGTATGCCTACAGCTGTTGCAAAACCAGACCTCCCAGCATACACAGTCTTAGTGCATGCTGGTAGTTGTAGTTTTGCAACAGCTGGTGGTTCCCTCCTTTTTTTTTTTAAAGCTTTTTCCCCCCAAAAAGTACAGGGTACATTCACACGGATGGGTTTACAGTAATTTTGGCATCTGCTGTAGAATATCCTTCACAGCTCATACAGCAGGAAACTCGCTGTAAACCCGACCGTGTGCACGTACCCTAAAAGCACTATACTGCACTACACCTACATGTAATAAAGAGTAACACACTACACATACACACACCCTTACACTGTTAATTCCCTCCCTCCCCCCCAAAAAAATGAAATATGACCCATAGGTCAGTGTGTACCAAACAGTGAGCCTCCAGCTGTTGCAAAACTTCAACTCCTCACATGACCGGACAGTCTTAAATTGTTGAGTCATGGTGGGAGATGTAGTTTTGCAACAGCTAGAGGCTCACTGTTTGGGAAACACTGAAGTATTTTCAGTTGCAACACATTTTTCACCACTATTTTTCACCACCATGAGCATCTGGGATAGCTTTTTTTACATTATAGAAACCGCAATCAAAGTTGATCTAAAAGGTTTAATGCCGGGCATCACTGTGATCAGTGATCTCCGGCATTAGCCAGGGGTCTCGGCGTCTAATAGCCCCCGAGACCACCCCACGTCATAAAAGGGGAGCGGGGCAGGACATATAGGTACACCCTGCGTCTTTGAGGATATAATAAACACGCATGGAGATTGTTGAAAGTGAATATGCAGTATGCATTTTAGGACAAGTCACCTGTATTTTATAGGTTGAATCAAACATATAATATTTTTACCTGTGTTTAACATTAACATTAAAGGGGTACTCCGCCCCTAGACATCTTATCCCCTATCCAAAGGATAGGGGATAAGATGTCAGATCGCCACGATCCTGCTGCTGGGGAGTAAAAAACAAAAGAGCAAAAAAAACAGAAAAACCCTGAGTCCTTAAAGGGTTAAACACAGGTAGAAATGCTATATGTTTGATTAAACCCATAAAATACACATAACTTGGCCTAAAATGCCTATTCCGTGTTTACTCTTAACACTTTCAATGTGTTTTAAAGGGGTACTCCGCCCCTAGACATCTCATCCCATCCTTTGGATAAGATGTCAGATCGCCGCAGTGCCGCTGCTGGGGAGCCCCGGAATCGCCGTTGCGGCACTGCGCTATCATTACTTCACAGAGCGAGTTCGCTCTGCACGTAATGATGGGCAATACAGGGGTTGGAGCATTGCTACATCACGGCTCCGCCCCTCGTGACGTCACGGCCTACCCCCCTCAATACAAGTCTATGGGAGGGGGCATGGCAAAAATGACACATTATCTTTATTCTGTAGGTCCATACAATTAAAATGATAACCAACTTATATAGGTTTGATTTTGTTTTACTTCTGGTGACAATTATAAATGTTTACACAAAAATTAGAACGTTAAAAAATGTCCTCTTCTGACCCCTATAATTGTTTTTTCCCGCAAACAGGGTGGTATGAGGGCTAATTTTTTGCACCATGATCTGAAGTTTTTATTGGTACCATTTTTGTTTTGAATGGACTTTTTGATGGCTTTTTATACATCTTTTATGGTATATGAAGTGACCAAAAATACCCAATTTGGGACTTTTTTTTACATATACACAATTGACCGTGCGGTTTAATTAACATTATATTTTTATAGTTCAAACATTTACACACGCGGCTACACCACATATGTTTGTTTATTTTTGTTTAAATCTTTTTTTTAAATGGTCAAAGGGGGGTGATGCAAACTTTTATTAGGGAAGGGGTTAAATCCCATTTATTAACTTATTTTCACTTTTTTTAATACACATTTTTAGCCCCCTATTACATGCAATCTTCTGATTGCATATACTGATCAATGCTATGCCATAGCATAGCATTGATCGGTGTTATCGGTGCTCCATTGCTCCATCCTGGATCTCAGGCATGGCGCAATCAATCGACGATTGGATGCCGAGGAAGAAGTTAGGGACCCTCCTCATGTGTCCTCAGCTGATCGGGACACCATGGTTTTACAGCGGTGATCCCGGTCAACCCGACTGAGCTGCCGAGAAGTATTTTTTTACATTTTAGACACAGCAATCAACTTTGATCGCCACGTCTAAGAGTTTAATACTGGACATCACCGTGATTGGTGATGTCCAGAATTAGCCATGGGAGGACTTGCTGCTCTGTCTGCACAGGAAGGATCTGAGACTGAGAAATGTGGTCGCCGATAACAGCACAAACAATGTGGCTGCCCTGCGTCTAGGTGATATGACACACTCTCCCTGTGTGGCATATGGGCTAAAAGTTCTAAATGTTTCTAAATGGTGGAACTCAACATTAAACGTGTTGGACCGCCTGTACTAGCAGCACAAAGCTGTGACAGACTTCCAAAGCAGCAAAGACATTGACAGATAATCAGAGACACCTGTCACATGCTCAGGCTTTTTGAAGAGGCGACAAGATTTGTCAGTAAGGACAGTGAAATTAGTAATGTTATGCCGCTGATATTCCTACTGGAGCAAACATTCACAGTGATGATTGAGCAAGGATGAATGGAGAAAGGTTCACATTTGACTGGCAATAGTATGGATGTTCTTTATGTGGAGGAGTTGGATGAGGAAGAGGGAGCTTAGGAGGATTTGGAGATGGAATATATCAAAGGAAAAGGGGAGCAGGAACCTACATAAGGTGACATTGAGCATTTACGTCCCACTGGCGTTTGATGGATCTTTGGAACAGTGGGCTGTGCAAATTAAAAATTAAATTTTTCATTTTCATGGACCACTGTTCCAAAAATTTGTCAGACACCAGTGGGTGTAAATGCTCACTGCACCCCTCATTAAATTCTGTGAGGAGTGTAGTTTTCAAAATGGGGTCACATGTGTGGTGGTGGGGGGTCCATTGTTCTGGCACTATCGGGGCTTTGTAAACACACATGACCTTCAATTTCGGACACATTCTCTCTCCAAAAGTCCAATGGCGCTCCTTCTCTTCTGAGCATTGTAGTTCGCCCGCAGAGTACTTTACATCCACATATGGGGTATTTCCATACTGAGAAGAAATGGGGCTACAAATTTTGGGGGGCTTTTTTTCCCTTGAGAAAATGAAAAATGTAGGGTAACACCAGCATTTTTGTGAAAATTTTAAGTTTTTTAAATTTTCACATCCAACTTTAACAAAAATTTGTCTGACACCTATGAGGTTTTAAGGCTCACTATACCCTTATTTATGTTCCGTGAGGGGTGTAGTTTCCAAAATGGGGTTACAAGTGGGTATTTATTGTTTTGCATTTATGTCACAACGTAAAATCAGCCACCCCTGTGCAAATCACCAATTTAGACCTCAAATGTTCATGGTGCGCTCTCACTTCTGAGCCATGTTGTGCTCCCGTAGAGCACTTTGAGTCCACATATGGGGTATTTCTGTACTTGGGAGAAATTGCGTTACAAATTTTGGGGGTCTTTTTTTCCTTTTATCGCTTGTGAAAATTGAAAGTATGGGGCAACACCAGCATGTTAGTGTAAAAAATAAAAAAAATTTACACTAACATGCTGGTGTAGACCCCAACTTTACATTTTCATAAGGGGTAAAAGACCAACAAAATTTGTAACACAATTTCTCCCAAGTACGGAAATATCCCATATGTGGCACTAAACTGTTGCCTTGAAATAGGAGAGGGCTCCAAAGTGAGAGAGCGCTAAGCGCATTTGAGGCCTAAATTAGGGATTTGCATCCACCATCAAAATACCCTACGGCAGTGTTTCCCAAACAGGGTTTCAACTTTTAGCTGTTGCAAAACTCCCAGCATGCCTTCACAGTCAGTGGCTGTCCGGCAATACTGGAAGTTGTTGATTTTCAACAGCGTGAGGCTCCCTTTTGGAAACAGTGCCGAACGAGACATTTTTTTTTTTTTTGGGGGGGGGAGGGGTAACTGTGTAGGGGTCTGTGTATATGTAGTGTTTTACTTTTTATTTTGCGTAGGTGTAGTGTAGTGTTTTCAAAGTACATTAACATGGGCTTTGATTTACAGCGAGTTTCCCCTGGGAGTTTTGAGCTGCGTCAGAAAATTTGCCATAGCTATAACTTGCAGCGGGAAGCTCACCGTAAACCGCCGCCCGTTTGAGTGTACCCTTTACAGCCACATGGGGGGGGGGGGGTTGGGGGGGCAAACCGCCGGCCGTTCCAAAAGTATAACTCTCAGCATACCCTTTGGATGTCTGTGCATGCTGGGAGTTGCAGTTGTGCAACAGCTGTAAGCACACTGGTTGCAAAACACAGTTTGTTACTTAACTCAGTGTTTTGCAACCAGTGTGCCTACAGCTGTTGCAAAACTACAACTCCCAGCATGTATGGTCTGTCAGTGCATGCTAAGAATTGAAGTTTGCAACATCTGAAGGCACACTGGTTGCAAAACACAGTTTGTTACTTGATTCAGTGTTTTGCAACCAGTGTGCCTTCAGCTGTTGCAAAACTACAACTCTCAGCATGCATTGACAGCAGAAGAGCATGCTGGGAGCTGTAGTCATGCAACAGCTGGAGGCACACTACTACATCACCCAGCATGCCCTTTGGCTCTTTTTGCATGCTGGTTGTTGCAGTTATGCAACAACTGGAGGCACACTTTTTCATAGAAAAAAGTGCCTCCAGCTGTTGCATAACTACAAGCCCCAGCATGCACAAACAGCCAAAGGGCATGCTGAGAGTTTTAGTTTTGCCACTAGCTATTGCACAACTACAACTCCCAGCATGCCCTTTGGCTGGACCCTATACGTTGATGCTAGGGACCCGGCCTTCCCCGAAGGAAAGGTTTGGGACCCCCCGCCCCTGACTTGCCCGATCGCCACCCGATCACCTTCCAGCAGGCTCGGTGATTGATCGGTCGTCTGGACAGATCAATCACACGATCGTGAGGTGACACCCATGCCACCTCACTCCTGCTTTCAGCCTTTTTTTTCTGGGTCACCGGGTCACCAGAGACTCGATTGACCCTGATTCCTCACTAAACGCTGGTCTGAATCAACGGTCTCAAGACCCCCCCAGGGGTTTGCACGGGGTGCCTGCTGAACGAATTCAGCAGGCATCCCGCACCGGTCCCCGCCCGGCGGGGACCGGAATTCCCACAATATGCCCTGGGTCCTTAAGGGGTTTGTTACGCCGAGCGCTCCGGGTCCCCGTTCCTCCCCGGAGCGCTCGCCTCATCCTCGTTGCTGCAGCGCCCCGGTCAGATCTCCTGACCGGGTGCGCTGCGGTACCGCCTCCAGCCGGGATGCGATTCGCGATGCGGGTGGCGGCTCGCGATGCGCACCCCGGCTCCCGTACCTGACTCGCTCTCCGTCGGTCCTGTCCCGGCGCGCGCGGCCCCGCTCCCTAGGGCGCGCGCGCGCCGGGTCTCTGCGATTTAAAGGGCCAGTGCACCAATGATGGTGCCTGGTCCAATCTTCCCAATTACCTTGATTAGTTTCCACCTGTGCACTCCCTACTTATACCTCACTTCCCCTGCACTCCCTGGCCGGATCTTGTTGCCCTTGTGCCTAGTGAAAGCGTTCCCTTGTTTGTTCCTAGCCCGTGTTCCTGACCTCCTGCCGTTGCCCCTGACTACGATCCTTGCTGCCTGCCCCGACCTTCTGCTACGTCCGACCTTGCTTCTGTCTACTCCCTTGTACCGCGCCTATCTTCAGCAGTCAGAGAGGTTGAGCCGTTGCTAGTGGATACGACCTGGTCACTACCGCCGCAGCAAGACCATCCCGCTTTGCGGCGGGCTCTGGTGAAAACCAGTAGTGACTTAGAACCGATCCACTAGCATGGTCCACGCCAATCCCTCTCTGGCACAGAGGATCCACTACCTGCCAGCCGGCATCGTGACAGTAGATCCGGCCATGGATCCCGCTGAAGTTCCTCTGCCAGTTGTCGTCGACCTCACCACGGTGGTCGCCCAGCAAGCCCGACAGACCACCCAGCAAGCCCAACAGATTGCCCAGCAAGCCCAACAGATTGCCCAGCAAGCCCAACAGATTGCCCAACGAAATCACCAGCTGGCATACTTGACCACCGTGACACTGCAACTTCAGTCACAGATACAGCAGCTGCTGCCACAGACACAGCAGCTGCAACAACCATCTCCTCCGCCGGCTCCTGCAACTCCTCCGCAGCAACCGGCCGCTCCTAACCCCTGCTTGTCCCTGCCAGACAAATTTGATGAGGACTCTAGACTCTGCCGTGGTCTCCTTTCTGGAAAGGCCTTGTCTGGGGCCACACCACTCTGGGACCGCAATGATCCTGCCACAGCCACAGTCCAGTCCTTCTTCGCTGAGGTCCGTGGTGTCTTCGAGGAGCCTGCCCGAGCTTCTTCTTCCGAGACTGCCCTGCTGAACCTGGCCCAGGGTGTTTCTTCCGTTGGCGAATACGCCATTCAGTTCCGTGCTCTTGCTTCCGAGTTGTCCTGGAATAGTGAGGCTCTCTGCGCGACCTTTAAAAAAGGCCTATCCAGCAACATTAAAGATGTTCTGGCCGCACGAGAAACTCCTGCTAACCTACATGAACTCATTCATCTTGCCACTCGCATTGACATGCGTTTTTCCGGATGGCGTCTGGAGCTCCGCCTGGATATGGACTTTGTTCGCACGAGGCGTTTTTTCTCCCCGGCTCCTCTCTCCTCTGGTCCTCTGCAAACCGTTCCTGTGCCTCCCGCCGTGGAGGCTATGCAAGTTGACCGGTCTCGCTTGACACCTCAAGAGAGGTCACGACGCCGCATGGAGAATCTTTGCCTGTACTATGCCGGTACCGAACACTTCCTGAAGGATTGTCCTATCCGTCCTCCCCGCCTGGAAAGACGTACGCTGACTCCGCACAAAGGTGACACAGTTCTTGATGTCAACTCTGCTTCTCCACGCCTTACTGTGCCTGTGCGGATATCTGCCTCTACCTTCTCCTTCTCTACTATGGCCTTTTTGGATTCCGGATCTGCAGGAAATTTTTTTTTTGGCCTCTCTTATCAACAGGTTCAACGTCCCTGTGACCAGTCTCGCCAGACCCCTCTACAGCAATTGTGTTTACAATGGAAGTTTGGACTGTGCCGTGCGTTCCGCACGGAACCCCTCCTAATGTGCATCGGACCTCTTCACGAAAGAATTGAGTTTTTGTTCCTCAGGTTCTTTGGACCCAAGAAGAGGGGGAGACCCAAGGGGGGGGGGTACTGTTACGCCGAGCGCTCCGGGTCCCCGTTCCTCCCCGGAGCGCTCGCCTCATCCTCGTTGCTGCAGCGCCCCGGTCAGATCTTCTGACCGGGTGCGCTGCGGTACCGCCTCCAGCCGGGATGCGATTCGCGATGCGGGTGGCGCCCGCTCGCGATGCGCACCCCGGCTCCCGTACCTGACTCGCTCTCCGTCGGTCCTGTCCCGGCGCGCGCGGCCCCGCTCCCTAGGGCGCGCGCGCGCCGGGTCTCTGCGATTTAAAGGGCCAGTGCACCAATGATGGTGCCTGGTCCAATCTTCCCAATTACCTTGATTAGTTTCCACCTGTGCACTCCCTACTTATACCTCACTTCCCCTGCACTCCCTGGCCGGATCTTGTTGCCCTTGTGCCTAGTGAAAGCGTTCCCTTGTTTGTTCCTAGCCCGTGTTCCTGACCTCCTGCCGTTGCCCCTGACTACGATCCTTGCTGCCTGCCCCGACCTTCTGCTACGTCCGACCTTGCTTCTGTCTACTCCCTTGTACCGCGCCTATCTTCAGCAGTCAGAGAGGTTGAGCCGTTGCTAGTGGATACGACCTGGTCACTACCGCCGCAGCAAGACCATCCCGCTTTGCGGCGGGCTCTGGTGAAAACCAGTAGTGACTTAGAACCGATCCACTAGCACGGTCCACGCCAATCCCTCTCTGGCACAGAGGATCCACTACCTGCCAGCCGGCATCGTGACAGGGTTAAGCCAGAATGGGGGAATTTATTTCACCTTACGAGAAGGAGGATAAATTAGATTTTTATAGGAAGAAGCTACGCAGCCAGCTTGTCATGGCTTTCAATCACCAAACACCTGCTGAACGGGAGTCCAGTCTCCGCTCCCCACTGGTATACGCTACACTACCTCTGCCAGCACTACCACTGCAAGAGAGCAGTAGCAGTAGCAGCAGAAGCAGCATCTTCACATTGCATGTACACAAAGAAAAAATCGAGTTCAAACAACTCCTTAATTAAAATCATGATTTTATTGAAACAATTTAAAAAACAATGTAAACAGACGCTAATAATTGGAGATGGGATTAAGGTTAGATTCCAGTACAAAAAAATAGGGCTACTGCCAGCTGCAATGGGCTAACATATAATATGGTGTAAAAAATAATCAATATGGTATCTCAGTCTCTAAGAGAACTGCACTGCACATAAATTATTACTACTAAAGTGCTCCATATACGGTATTTATAATATACACTGATCACAATTGTGGGTATTATTGAATATAAATTAGTGCAAACAAGTGCCAAAGTAAGTTACAACTCAAATGTGCATATACACACAAAGATAAAATATTGCGCAATAATAGTATGACAATATAATAGTAACACAAGCACTTATCTATGGATCTATGCAGACTGCAGAGAGACACAGAGACTGGTAAAATAAAGTGCATATGGTAAACTTACCCATATTAAGCTGCAGAGCCCTGACCCTTACGATCGTTTTGGTTTCCCTTTATCAAGAGGTACTCTTGAAACTCTTGATAAAGGGAAACCGAAACGATCGTAGGGGTCAGGGCTCTGCAGCTTAATATGGGTAAGTTTACCATATGCACTTTATTTTACCAGTCTCTGTGTCTCTCTGCAGTCTGCATGGATCCATAGATAAGTGCTTGTGTTACTATTATATTGTCATACTATTATTGCGCAATATTTTATCTTTGTATGTATATGCACATTTGAGTTGCAACTTACTTTGGCACTTGTTTGCACTAATTTATATTCAATAATACCCACAATTGTGATCAGTGTATATTATAAATACCGTATATAGAGCACTTTAGTAGTAATAATTTATGTGCAGTGCAGTTCTCTTAGAGACTGAGATACCATATTGATAATTTTTTACACCATATTATATGTTAGCCCATTGCAGCTGGCAGTAGCCCTATTTTTTTGTACTGGAATCTAACCTTAATCCCATCTCCAATTATTTGCGTCTGTTTACATTGTTTTTTAAATTGTTTCAATAAAATCATGATTTTAATTAAGGAGTTGTTTGAACTCGATTTTTTCTTTGTGTACATAGTATTATGAGTTCCCCTGTATCTATGCAGGAATTAGTGGGCCCCCGACTGTATGCCATAGAGGCAAGGGGTGATCACACACGTTATATGCTAGAACCTGTATTAATTATCTTCACATTGCAGTATTCCACCCTATTATAAATACAGTGACCCCCGACCTACGATGGCCCTGACATACGATAATTACAACATGCGATGGCCTCTCAGAGGCCATCACATGTTGAAGGCAGTATCAACATACAATGCTTTTATATGTCGGGGCCATCGCATAAACGGCTATCCGGCAGCGCTGACTGCTTTAGCTGCCGTCGGATAGCCGTTTACGGTGCCCTGTGTACACGTTATGGTAAAAATTACATGTTTTCATTATTCTGTAGATCAATGCAATCAAAATAATACCTAATTTATCTAGTTTTTCTATTATTTTCAAACTTTTTAGCCTGCATCAATAAATTGGCGATCCAACAACAAGAGGCAGGTAAGGGGATCCTCCTCTTCCTAATTTAGTGCAATGAACTACCGCAACTATGTTGCAGGGGTCCAATGAGTACTTATAGTTAGCGGGGATGTATGATTTCATTCTTAAGATGCCGTGTTCGCAATTGATCACTGTGTCTAAAGGGTTAATGATTGGCAGTTCTAAAGTTATCCATGTTGCTCCCCTTTATGCCCAAACTCGTACTTGGTTTAACCTCATGGATATATTTCTTTTTTCCACTGTATTATGTAACTATAAATACAACTCATAGATATAATATCATATGATGATCATTACATACAGTGTCATATGTACAGTATATTAATAACATTAACTTACCTATTACTTTTAATGTGAGGACATCACTGTAATCACTCCATATATTGTTATATACTTGAATACAGGTACAATCAGTATCTTTCTCTACATTTGGCACAAAAAAATTATACTCCTGCTCCTCTGTCTTTGCATCTACGAAGGAAGAGTCTCTCTTAATGTTTAAACGTAATATCCCCTGATATTGAGATGAGCACCGGATTGTTACACTGTCCCTTTTCCTTACTATGTTGCTGGGAAAGGCTTCAATTACTGGTTTATATCCTGCACAAAAGAAAATAAAGAGGTCACCGTACAGAAAGGATATTTATTTATACGTTTTTCATTTATTCTGTTATTTAACCATTTAACGATGCAGTAGAGATGGCCAAATTTACTTTAGATTCAAATTCTTCCAAATCTTTTTAGCAAAGTTTAATTAATTTTGTCTGAGAAATGAAAGTGATGCTTTCCTAATTAACCCATTTCATGGAACAGTTCTGTATTTCACTCTGAGATCTCCTAGAACTGTAACTATTGAATATAGTCCTAAAAGACCACAGGGTAAAATATAGGATCGCTTTTATACTGACCAAACCCTAAGTCATCAAAGCAATCACTGGTGACTTCTCCTTGCCCTCCCAGCCTTCATGGAAAGACATCTCCCTGTTTGGCTATAGGGAGATAAGTGTCAATCAAAGCTAGCAGCGGGGCAGGCAGAAGCCACCTGGGAATGTCCCAAAGACTCTTGGTTTTAACACCATGAAAGTGGTGGCAGGTTCTCTTTAACACTTGTAAAAATAAATTGGAGGTGGGGGGCTCACACTAATAGGAAGAGAATGTGTATCGAGGTACTGTATGTTACACGTTAACCCTACGTGTCAAAATATAATATGGAGATAATATATGGAAATACAGACCTCTAGATACACATGTGGTAGTGTTCTGTATAAGATGGCTGAAATTAGAGTATTAGAATGGAGTGCTAAAATTGATGTTCAAGATTAATGTTACTTACTATGTATAATCATATATATAAAATACGATAATAGAATAATAATTGGTACAGGCTAAGTGATAATGGTAATAATGATATAAATGTTAATATAAATTTTTATTATAATTATTGAGTGTGCGGCTGTGCAGGTCCCTTGCACAAACCGCACCCTTATTATAATATTAAAAAGTAATTAAAAATAAGAACATAAAAATGAATATATGCAATTAATAACAAATACTGATGTGAGATACGCAGTCCCAAATATTAGCAGCTTGAATGAATGAATCAATGTTCAGTTCAATGAATGAAAGGATAAAGTTCAATGAATTATGTCCGAGGAAGTATCATTGAAGTTCAAGGTGCTACACAGTATATAATAGAAATTCTCCACTGAGTGAGTTGAAACTTTGATAACAGTTATTTGTAGAAGGATATTGTAGCAGATATTGTAGCAGATATATCCAAATGAAAGCTATTGTAGCAGATGTATCAAAGTGAAAGTGTATCAAAGTAAAAGTTATTGGTGCACAGCACCGCTCACCGCTTCTCCTGATGCGCTCCGATGTTCAGTGCGGTTCTTCTCCTTCCTGGGCTGGCACAGCTCGGCAGCTGGCCTGGTGGTAAAGCCTAGGATCTTCCTGCGCTGGCTCGGGATCTGGATACCGGGAGCTAGTAATTGGCGTAGAACCGGTGTACCGTGGAGCCGATGTAATGCGCCGGGGGGAGGCTGCACTTGGATGGTCTGGAGCTGGCACAGATCTGCAACTGGACGGTGGATAAGGCGAGTGCAGGTGAGCGGTGAATGCACTGGGAGGATAGTGGAGCCACATCCTCGTGTAAGAATGCGCGCTCCTAGGTAGTGTAGTGGTCCCAAAACTGGGGGGTTCCAGCAGTTGCACATAGGTTTTTGCTGGTTGGACTGGGTATCTCCGATGTGGGTAAAATGTAAACGCGTTTCGGGGTGTCCCCTTCTTCAGTGGCTATAGCCACCTGCACTCACCTTATCCACCGTCCAGATGCAGATCTGTGCCAGCTCCAGACCATCCAAGTGCAGCCTCCACCCAGCGCATTACATCAGCTCCATGGTACACCGATTCTACGGCAATTACTAGCTCCCGGTATCCAGATCCCGAGCCAGCGCAGGAAGATCCTAGGCTTTTCCACCAGGCCAGCTTCCAAGCTGTGCCAGCCCAGGAAGGAGAAGAGCCGCACTGAACATCGGAGCACATCAGGAGAAGCGGTGAGCGGTGCTGTGCACCAATAACTTTTACTTTGATACACTTTCACTTTGATACATCTGCTACAATAGCTTTCATTTGGATATATCTGCTACAATATCTGCTACAATAGCCTTCTACAAATAACTGTTATTAAAGTTTCAACTCACTCAGTGGAGGATTTCTATTATATACTGTGTAGCACCTTGAACTTCAATGATACTTCCTCGGACATAATTCATTGAACTGTATCCTTTCATTCATTGAACTGTAATTCATTGAACTGAACATTGATTCATTCATTCATTCATTCAAGCTGCTAATATTTGGGACTGCGTATCTCACATCAGTATTTGTTATTAATTGCATATATTAATTTTTATGTTTTTATTTTTAATTACTTTTTAACCCCTTAAGGACCAAGCCCATTTTGGCCTTAAGGACCAGAGCGTTTTTTGCACATCTGACCACTGTCATTTTAAAGATTAATAACTCTGGAATGCTTTTAGTTATCATTCTGATTAGAGATTGTTTTTTCGTGACATATTTTACTTTAACGTGGTCGTAAATTTTTGTGGCAACTTGCATCCTTTCTTGGTGAAAAATCCCAAAATTTGATGAAAAATTTGAAAATTTTGCATTTTTCTAACTTTGAAGCTTTCTGCTTGTAAGGAAAATGGATATTACAAATAAAAAAAAATTGATTCACATATACAATATGTCTACTTTATGTTTGCATCATAAAATTGATGAGTTTTTACTTTTGGAAGACATCAGAGGACTTTCAGCAGCAATTTTCCAATTTTTCACAAGATTTTCAAACTCACAATTTTTCAGGGACCAGTTCAGGTTTGAAGTGGATTTGAAGGGTCTTCATATTAGAAATACCCCTCAAATGACCCCATAAAAACTGCACCCCCCAAAGTATTCAAAATGACATTCAGTCAGCGTTTTAACCCTTTAGGTGTTTCACAGGAATAGCAGCAAAGTGAAGGAGAAAATTCACAATCTTCATTTTTTACACTCGCATGTTCTTGTAGACCCAATTTTTAAATTTTTACAAGGGGTAAAAGGAAAAAAATTATACTTATATTTGTAGCCCAATTTCTCTCGAGTAAAGGCATACCTCATATCTCTATGTAAAGTGTTCGGCGGGCGCAGTAGAGGGCTCAGAAGCGAAGGAGAGACAAGGGGATTTTGGAGAGTGAGTTTTTCTGAAATGGTTTTTAGGGGGCATGTTGCATTTAGAAAGCCCCTATGGTGCCAGAACAGCAAAAAAAAAAACACATGCCATACCATTTTGGAAACTAGACCCCTTGAGGAACGTAACGAGGAATAAAGTGAGCCTTAATACCCCACAGGTGTTTCACGACTTTTGCATGTGTAAAAAAAAAAATGTTTTTCCCTAAAATGTGTGTTTCCCCCCAAATTTCACATTTTTGCCAGGGTTAATAGCAGAAAATACCCCCCAAAATTTGTAACCCCATCTCTTCTGAGTATGGAGACACCCCATAAGTTGACCTGAAGTGCACTACGGGCAAACTACAATGCTCAGAAGAGAAGGAGTCATATTTGGCTTTTTGAGAGCAAATTTTAGTCGGGGGGCATGTCGCATTTAGGAAGCCCCTATGGTGCCAGAACAGCAAAAAAAAAAAAAACACATGGCATACCATTTTGGAAACTAGACCCCTTGAGGAACTTAACAAGGAATTAAGTGAGCCTTAATACCCCACATGGGTTTCACGACTTTTGCATATGTAAAAAAATTTTTTTTTTTTTACTAAAATGTGTTTCCCCCCAAATTTAACATTTTTGCAAGGGTTAATAGCAGAAAATACCCCCTGAAATTTGTAACCCCATCTCTTCTGAGTATGGAGGTACCCCATAAGTTGACCTGAAGTGCACTATGGGCGAACTACAATGCTCAGAAGAGAAGGAGTCATATTTGGCTTTTTGAGAGCAAATTTTTCTCGGGGGGCATGTCGCATTTAGGAAGCCCCTATGGTGCCAGGACAGCAAAAAAAAACACATGGCATACCAGTTTGGAAACTAGACCCCTTGAGGAGCATAGCAAGGGGTGCAGTGAGCATTTATCCCCCACTGGTGTCTGTCAGATCTTTGGAACAGTGGGCTGTACAAAATTTTTCATTTTCACGGACCACTGTTCCAAAGATCTGTCAGACACCAGTGGGGGGTAAATTCTGATTGCACCCCTTATTACATTCCGTGAGGGGTGTAGTTTCCAAAATGGGGTCACATGTGGGGTTTTTGTTTTTTTTGCGTTTGTCAAAACAGCTATAACAATCAGCCACCCGTGTGCAAATCACCTCAAATGTACATGTGCACTCTCCCTTCTGGGCCTTGTTGTGCGCCCCCAGAGCACTTTGTGCCCACATATGGGGTATCTCCGTACTCAGGAGAAATTGCGTTACAAATTTTGGGGGGCTTTTTTCCCTTTTACCTCTTGTGAAAATGTAAAGTATGGGGCAACACCAGCATGTTAGTGTAAAAAAATTTATTTTTTCACACTAACATTCTGGTGTAGACCCCAACATTTCCTTTTCATAAAGGGTTAAAGGAGAAATAGCCCCCCAAACCTTGCAACGCAATTTCTCCTGAGTACGGCGATACCCCATATGTGGTCCTAAACTGTTGACTTGAAATACGACAGGGCTCCAAAGTGAGAGCGCCATGCGCATTTGAGGACTATATTAGGGATTTACATAGGGGTGGACATAGGGGTATTCTATGCCAGTGATTCCTAAACAGGGTGCCTCCAGCTGTTGCAAAATTCCCAGCATGCCTGGACAGTCAATGGCTATCTGGCAATACTGGGAGTTGCTGTCTTGCAACAGCTGGAGGCTCCGCTTTGGAAACAGTGGCGAATCGGACGTTCTTGTTGGGGGGGGGGGGGGGGGCACTGTGTAGGGGTATATGTAGTGTTTATAACTTTTTATTTTATTTTGTGTTAGTGTACTGTAGTGTAGTGTTTTTAGGGTACAGTCACACGGGCGAGGGATTACAGCGAGTTTCCCAGCGCAAAATTTGCTGCATCTCAAACTTGCAGTGAGAAGTCCACTGTAAAACCCTCGCCCGTGTGAATGTACATTCACAGGGGGGGGGGGGGGCACCAGCTGTTGCAAAACCACAACTCCCAGCATGCATGGTCTGTTAGTGCATGCTGGGAGTTACAGCTGGAGGCACACAGGTTAGGAAACACTGAGTTAGAAACAGACAATGTTTCCCAACCAGTGTGTCTCAAGTTGTTGAAAAACTACAACTACCTGCATGCCCAGACAGCTGAAGAGCATGCTGGGAGTTGTAGTTTTGCAACATCTGGAGGGCTCCAGTTTGGAGACCATTGTATAATGGTCTCCAATCTGTGCTCTTCCAGCTGTTGCAAAACTACAACTCTCAACATGCACTGACTGTCCAGGCATGCTGGGAGTTGTAGTTCGGCAACATCTGAAGGGCCACATGTTGCTGAACTACAACTCCCAGCATGCATAGACAGTCAGTGCATGTTGAGAGTTGTAGTTTTGCAACAGCTGGAAGAGCACAGATTGGAGACTATTATACAATGGTCTCCAAACTGGGGCCCTCCAGATGTTGCAAAACTACAACTCCCAGCATGCCGAGACAGCCAAAGGCTGTCTGGGCATGCTGGGAGTTGTAGTTTTAAGACTCCTAGAAGCAGCAGTGAAGATCTTCACTGCTGCCTCTGAGGACCATGTACTTACCTGTCGGTCCCGCCGCTGATCCTCCACGTGGCCGGTCCCGCAGCTGCTCCAGGTAAGGCCGCCAGTCCCCACGTGTTCCCCACCTATGCCGCAGGTCCCCGCGAGCCCCCGCAGCCATCTTCCCCCGTTCTGCCCGACTTCCAGGGGCGGGCAGTGCGGGGGATCTGAACTTTCACCCCAGGTCACTGTGATTGGTCCACAGGGACCAATCACAGTGATCGCTGACCAGGACCATCAATGGATTGTCCTGGGGGGTGAAGCAGAAGTTGTCCCCTGCTGGAAACAGCGGGACTTCTGCCAGTTAACCCGTGCGATGCTGCGCATCGCCGGGTTAACTGCGTGTCATACATATAAGCTGTGATGCGCAAACTGCCTGCACATTGCGGCTTATATATAAGCCACTTTGCGGGAAGGTGTTAATATTATAATAAGGGTGCGGTTTGTGCAAGGGCCCTGCACAGCCGCACACTCAATAATTATAATGAAAATTTATATTAAAATTTATATCATTATTACCATTTTCACTTAGCCTGTACCAATTATTATTCTATCATATTTTATATATATGATTATACATAGTAAGTAACATTAATCTTGAACATCAATTTTAGCACTCCATTCTAATACTCTAATTTCAGCCATCTTATACAGAACACTACCACATGTGTATCTAGAGGTCTGTATTTCCATATATTATCTCTTTAACACTTAACAGAACTCTACTAGGCCAAATTAGACTTCTAGGGGGGGATTTATCGATGGTTTTCCCCTGTTTTTGTGGTGTTTATAGACTTTGTTAAGCCATCTTCTAGTTGCCAAGCAGTTGGGCTAACAAAGTTGGTCGCTATAGGTGCCATAGTTGTGCTATAGTTGCCTCCCGTCTGTTGTCTGTTTATCATGGTATGATGACACCTTCACTAAACTGTATTAGAAAGGTGAGTCATGGTAATTATTTTTTTGTTCTGTGGGGTGAAAAGGGGTTTAAGGGGTTACCCCATGAGAAAATCTTTCAATTTGAATACTCAATACACAAAATTGCTTAGATCACCAACCACATGGTTCCACATACAGTGAATACACATTACATACACAAAATTACAAAAGTATAAAGGCCCCAAACATTACAGCCCCCAAGCAATAGAACTAACATTAAAGGGTACCTCTCATCAAATAAACTTTTGATATATTTTAGATTAAAGGAGTAGTCCAGTGGTGATTCAGTGGTGAGCAACTTATCCCCTATCCTAAGGATAGGGGATAAGTTGCAGATCGCGGGGGGTCCGACCGTTGGGGCCCCCCGAGATCTCTTGTATGGAGCCCCGACAGCCGGCGGGAAGGGGGCGTGTCGACCTCCGCACGAGGCGGCGGCCGACACGCCCCCTCAATACAACTCTATGGCAGAGCCGAAGCGCTGCCTTCGGCAATCTCCGGCTCTGCCATAGAGATGTATTGAGGGGGCGTGTCGGCCGCCGCTTCGTGCGGAGGTCGACACCCGCTATCTCGGCGGAGAGCCGGGGCCCCGTACAGAGAGATCGCAGGGGGCCCCAGCGATCGGACCCCCGTGATCTCAAACTTATCCCCTATCCTTAGGATAGGGGATAAGTTTTTCACCACTGGACTACCCCTTTAATGAATGTTGAATAACTTTCTAATAGCATGTTAATGAAAAATATGCTTCTTTCTATTGTATTTTTCCCGATCAGTCCCGTCAGCAAGCATTTCTGACTCATGCTGGAGTCCTAAACACTCAGAGCTGCCAGCCTGCTTTGTTCACAGCCAAACAGGCTGTGAACAAAGCAGGCTGGCAGCTCTGAGTGTTCTCCTTTGTGAACAAAGCAGACTGGCATCTCGTAGTGTTTAGGACTCCAGCATGAGTCTGAAATGCTTGCTGCCAGGACTGGTAGGGAGACCCCTAGTGGTCATTTCTTCAAAGTGGAAAATTAAATAGAAAGAAGCATATTTTTTAATAACATGCAATTGTAAAGTTATTCTGCATATATTAATCGATAATATATCAAAAGTTTTTTTGATGAGAGGTACTCTTTAAAAATAACTAAAGAGGCCCAACTGAAATACAGGACAGTATGACTGCTTGAGTATAGTTAGACACTAAATTATTAACAACAAAAGGGATACCAGACAATTAGAACATTAGAGAATACATGAAAGTGATAAATAAAATAAAAAACTCATCTTCTTTATTATATGTTCAAATCAGTATGTATACAATGATGAAAAAACAATAAAGTGAGATGGCATGACACAGAGCTCTACCCACACAAGGAGTCTGGGGTCTGCATTAACCCCTTAAGGAGGCAGGGTTTTTCCGTTTTTGCATTTTCATTTTTTCCTCATCACCTTCTCAAAATCATAAAGCTTTCAATTATGCACCTAAAATTCCATATGATGGCTTATTTTTTGCACCACCAATTCTACTTTGCAGTGATATTAATCATTTTACCCAAAAATCCACGGCGAAACGGAAAAAAAATTAATTGTGTGACAAAATTGAATAAAAAATGTCATTTTGTAACTTTTTTGGGTCTTCCGTTTCTACGCAGTGCATTTTTCGGTAAGAATAACACCTTATCTTTATTCTGTGGGTCCATACGGTTAAATTGAGACCCTACTTATATAGGTTGGATATTGTAGTACTTTGGAAAAAAATCATAACTACATGCAGGAAAATTTATATGTTAAAAATTCTCATCTTCTAACCCCTATAACTTTTTTATTTTCCGCGTACGGTCCGGTATGAGGGCTAATTTTTTGTGCCGTGTTCTGAAGTTTTTATCGGTACCATTTTTGTATTGATCTGACTTTTTGATCGCTGTTTATTCATTTTTTCATTATAAAATGTGACCAAAAATACACTATTTTGGAATTTTTTTGTGCGCACGCCATTGACCCCGCGATTTAATTAACGATATATTTTTATAGTTTGGATATTTTCGCACAGTTTTTTTTATGGAAAAAGGGGGGTGATTCAAACTTTTATTAGGGAAGGGGTTAAATGACCTTTGTTAACTTTTTTTTTTTCACTTTTTTTTGTAGTGCTCTAGCTCCCAGAGGGAGCTATAGCACTGAAAAACACTAATCTCCTATGCTGATCCCTGCAAAGCCATAGCTTTGCACTGATCAGTCAGATAGGGGCTTGATTGCTCAAGCCTGTAGCTCAGGCTAGGAGCAATCAATCGGCGATCGTACGCCGTGGAGTTAGGTAAGGAGACCTCCGCCTGCGTCCCAGATGATCGGAACATCGCGATTTTATCGCGATGTCCCGATCAGCCCGACTGAGCTGCCGGGAAGCGTTTACTTTAGTTTTCAGATGTCAAAGTTGACCGCCGCATCTGAAGGGTTAACAGCGCGCGGCACAACGATCGGTGCCACGCGCTGTTAGCCCAAGGTCCCGGCTATGATTAGCAGCCGGGTTCAACCCGGTGTGATACGGGGTCACGCCGTTTTAAACACCAGGAGCGGGCGTAGGGCATACAGGTACGCCCTACGTCCTTAAGGAGTTAATATAAGGGTCTGAATGGATTTGGTCTGAGGTCTGAATTAATGTTTGGATCTGGTTTAGGCTATGAATTAGTTTTAGTGTTGCTAGAAAGGTTGGAGATGGCTGTACAAGCACAGAACCAAAAACCTTGGGCAGTAAAGGAAAAAATAGTGGCATACCTATTGTTTGGCCAACCGGTCCCCTGCCGGGGCACACACCTGGTGGGGGCACAGACCACAAAACAGATCAGGTTGCCCACAATTAGAAATGTTGCGAATTGTTCGCCAGCGAACGGTTACCGGCAAACATAGCTGGTCGCATTCACCGCGCCGTGTGAACATATGCGATGTTCGATCTGCCCCCTATTCGTCATCATTGAGTAAAGTTTGACCCTCTACCTCACAGTCAGCAGACACATTCCAGCCAATCAGCAGCAGACCCTCCCTCCCAGACCCTCCCACCTCTCGGACGGACTCCATTTTAGAATCATTCTGAAGCTGCATTCGTAGTGAGAGGAGGGATAGTGAACCTGCTACTGATTTAATAGGGAAATCGATAGCTAGGTAGTTTATTCAGGGTCCACTACAGCCCTGAAGGACTCATCTGATCTCTGCTGTAAGTACAGCACCCAAAAAAGCCCTTTTTAGGGCTCAAACATCAGTCTGCATTTTTTCCCCCTGTGTAATCTAATTGCATTTGCCTGCCCTGCAGCATGTGTGTCAGGCTCACAGCGTAAATTGTGCCCACTTGCCCAGTGCCACCACTCATATTTGGTGTCACAATAGCTTACATTTAAAAAAAACAAAAACTTTTTTGACTGTAATATAATAGCAGTCAATTTCTTTCACACGTGTGTTTTGCAACAGCTGGAGGCACCCTGGTTGGGAACCACTGGTTAAAAGGGGTACTCAGGTGGAAAACTTTTTTTTCTTTAAATCAACTACAGTATTCCGTGTCCACAAAAGTCCTGAAGGACTCATCTGATCTCTGCTGTAAGAACAGCACCCCAAAAAGCCCTTTTTAGGGCTAGAACATCAGTCTGCATTTTTTTTTTCTCCTGTGTAATCTAATTGCATTTGCCTGCCTGGCAGTGTGTGTCAGGCTCACAGCACAGTCTGTGCCCACTTGCCCATTGCCACCACTCATATCTGGTGTTGCAATAGCTTGCATTTAAAAAAAAAAATTGGGGGACTGTGAAATCATAGCAGTCAGTTTCCTTCACACAAGTGCGTTTCAGGGCCTGCAAGGGCACAGTGTCACACCAGTGCAACTCATATCTGGTGTAACAGTAGTGTACAAACAGTAGTGTACATAAAAAAAAAAACGCTTTTTTGACTGTGAAATAATAACAGTCAGTTTCCTTCACACGTGTGTGTTTCAGGGCCTGCCAGGGCACAGTGTCACACCAGTGTAACTCATATCTTGTGTGACAGTAGTGTACATTTAAAAAAAAAATACAATTTTGACTGTAATAGATTGAATAGCAGTTAGTTGTCGGCAAGCGTGTGTGTCAGGCCTAAAGGCGTCTACTCTGCCGACTTCTGCAAGTGCACAGTGCCACTCATATCTGTTGTCACAGTAGCTTGCACGCATAGTACCAGTAATCGGAAAAAAAAAAATGACAGACAGAGGCAGGCCACCCCACAGGGGCCGTCGTGGTGCTGTGATTCCCTTTGGCCCTAGAATAATGCCCAGTGTTCAGAGGCCACGTACCCTGAACTCGAAAAGTTCTGAGGACATAGTTGACTGGCTAACACAGGACACCCAATCTTCTACAGCTTCCGCTCGGAACCTTGACGCACCAACCTCCTCCAGCTTAGCTTAGGGCACCTCTCAAGTTACCACTCGCCCGCCTGCCGCCACCACCAACACTAGCACCCTAGCTGCTTCACTTTATCTGTCAGAGGAGTTATTTACACATCAGTTGGAAGAAATGAGTGATGCACAACCATTATCGCCAGAGGATGTAGATAACAGGGATATGTCCCAGACAGGCAGCATTACACACATGGACGTACGGTGTGATGATGATGTTGTACCCGCTGCTGCTTCCTTTGCTGAGTTGTCAGATATGGGTGAAGCAGTTGATGATGACGATGCGTCCGTGGATGTCACGTGGGTGCCCGCTAGAAGAGAAGAACAGGGGGAAAGTTAAGATGGGGAGACAGAGAGGAGGAGGAGACGAGTTGGAAGCAGGGGGAGGTCGTCACAAGGAGCTAGTGGCACAGTCAGATAGCATGCATTGGCGTCCAGGCTCAGCCAGACAGCACGCCAATCAACGCATGCTGTTGCCACCACCAGAATGCCATCATTGCAGAGCTCAGCAGTGGGGCATTTTTTTATGTGTCTGCCTCTGACAACAGCGATGCCATTTGCAACCTGTGCCAAAAGAAACTGAGTCGTGGGAAGTCCAACACCCACCTAGGCACAACTGCTTTGCAAAGGCACATGATCTCACATCACAAACGCCTATGGGATCAACACATGAGTACAAGCAGGACAGAAACTCAAAGCCACCATCCTCCTTCTGGTCCAGAATCTTCAGCCACGTCAACCACTGCTGTCCTCCTTGCCCCCTCTCAACCATCCGCCACTCCGTCTCTCGCCTTGAGCAGTTCCTGCTCATCTGCCCACAGTCAGGTGTCTGTCAAGGACATGTTTGAGCGTAAGAAGCCAATGTCACAAAGTCACTCCCTTGCCCGGCGTCTGACAGCTGGCTTGTCTGAACTCTTAGCCCACCAGCTTTTACGATACAAGCTGGTGGAGTCTGATGCGTTCAAAACATTTGTAGCTATTGGGACACCGCAGTGGAAGGTACCCGTCCGAAATTTCTTTGCACAAAAGGCAATCCCCAACCTGTACTCGATTGTGCAAAAGGAAGTAATGGCATGTCTGGCACACTGTGTTGGGGCAAGGGTCCATCTGACCACTGATACCTGGTCTGCAAAGCATGGTCAGGGCAGGTATATCACCTACACTGCGCATTGGGTAAACCTGCTGACGGCTGCCAAGCATGGAATGCGTGGCTCTGCAGAGGAGTTGGTGACACTACCACGACTTGCAGGCAGGCCACCTCCTCTACTCCTCCTACTCCATCCTCTTCCATAACCTCCTCGGCTGAGTCCTCTTCTGCATCTTGCTCCACATCAACGGCACCCCCCAGCTCTCCAGGTACTATTCCACATCTCGGATACGGCAGTGTCATGCAGTCTTGGGGTTGACTTGCCTGAAAGCAGAGAGTCACACTCCAGCACTCCTGTCCACCCTGAACGCACAGGTGGATCAGTGGCTGACTCCGCAACAACTGGAAATCAGCAAAGTGGTTTGTGACAATGGAAGACATTTGTTGGCGGCATTGAATTTGGGCACGTTGACACATGTGCCGTGCATGGCACATGTGTGTAATCTGATCGTACAATGCTTTGTGCATAAGTACCCAGGCTTACAGGACATCCTGAAGCAGGCCAGGAAGGTGTGTGGCCATATCAGGCATTCCTACACGGCCATGGCACAAAGCGTAAAGCACCGAATGGTACGATAGGCAGTTTCTGGGTACAGAGTCTCTGACTTCGTGTTCCAGGGCATCCAACATACCATGTGCAAAGGGGCACTGCCAAAACACATGCAAAGATGTTTCCTCCACAAAGGGGTACCGGGGGCAGTACCGGGTTCTGCACAGGTCGTGGGCATGCATGAACGACCTGAGAGACAATCCTCCCTTAATGGCCATCCACAACAAGTCCTTATGTCCATTGGTAAGCCGCTTTGAAGCCACATTAGTCCATACAGTATCTACCGTGGCGGTGGGGAGCCCCGGAACAAGCTCCAAAAAGTCTTTACCTCGGATGAGCTTGTAGATTGTCTTTGGCTTTCACAGGTCCGGTTTCAGACCCTCCAGCTGGTGCTCCCTCACAAACCGGACAACATCCCCATAGAACCTTGGAGTGTTCCAGTTGTAAGGAATGGAACTGCCCCATCTTTCCCAGCGCAGCTGTCTCCAGAGGGGCATGAGGAACAAGCGAGACATGGACCTGCACGCTGAGCCAGTATTTTCAACAAGAGTTCGCTGCATGCTGACACATGCAAAGGAGGCCCTCAGCAGAGTGGGGATATTGGGGATTCCTTTCCCACCCTTGCGGGGCTCCTTATACATCACAGTCATCTTGACTCTGTCCATTTTGGCCCAGATGAAGTGAAAGCCATATACACGTCCCCTGATAGGGGACGTAACAGGGATTAAACTGATAAGAATAGTACTACTTAACACACCACTCCTATCTGGTGGCACATTAGATAGCACGCGCAGTGCCCCAAATTTGAAGTAGGAGGTCCGACCAAGTATCTTTTTCCATCTCCCGGTTCCTAAAATCAATGCCATATACACGTCCCCTGATAAGGGACGTAACAGGGATTAAACTGATAAGAATAGAACTACTTAACACACCACTCCTATCTGGTGGCACATTAGATTGCACGCGCAGTGCCCCAAATTTGAAGTAGGAGGACCAACAAAGCATCTTTTTCCATCTCCCGGTTCCTAGAATCAATGGCATATACACGTCCCCTGATAAGTGACGTAACAGGAATTAAACTGATAAGAATAGAACTACTTAACACACCACTCCTATCTGGTGGCACATTAGATTGCACGCGCAGTGCCCCAAATTTGAAGTAGGAGGACCAACAAAGCATCTTTTTCCATCTCCCGGTTCCTAAAATCGATCACATATACACGTCCCCTGATAGGGGACGTAACAGGGATTAAACTGATAGGAATAGTACTACTTAACACACCTTATAATAAAGCAGAGAGAGGAGTTTGAAGAAGAGGAGTCAGAGGAGGTAGGTGGCTTTGAGGAGGTGGAAGACCAAGCACAGCAGGCATCCCAGGGGGCTTGTTGTCACCTTTCGGGGACCCTTGGTTTTGTACGTGGCTGGGTGGAGGAAGAGACCTTCAATGACATCAGTGAGGACAAGGAACGGGACATTGCTAGCTTGGTATCCAACCTTGTGGAGTTTGCGGTTGTACAAATGGACTGTTTGCAGTTGTTTGGGGTGCGTTAAACGGGGAGTTTGGTCTGTCACTGTGAAGCAGGCGTAACCCTTATACTACCTGATCGATACAACATCATACTTGATGTTTTAAAGCACGTTATTCCAAACAATTTAGGAATGTTAGGTGATTTATGCCCTTTGTGGATTAAAACCAGACAGTGCATCAACCATGTAATTTTCAATGAGAGTTTTGCCATGGATCCCCCTCCGGCATGCCACAGTCCAGGTGTTAGTCCCCTTGAAACAACTTTTCCATCACTATTGTTGCCAGAAAGAGTCCCTGTGGGTTTTAAAATTTGCCTGCCTATTGAAGTCTATGGCGGTTCGCCTGGTTGGCCCATTCGCAAACTATTGCGGAAATTTGCGTTGGCGAACTGAAAATGTTATGTTCGCGACATCACTACCCACAATTAGTTAAACAATAACGATGACAGGGGTTGGGTGGCAGTGGGATGGGCAGTCAACAGGGTTAAAGTGGTGCTCTGGGGAAGTTAAGAAAAATAAAAATGCCCCCAAAGCCTCCTCAATACCTTTTCTGTGCCCCCTGCAGTAATACATGTGGTTTTGCCAGCTCCTGTGGCCTCTGTTGTCTCCTATATATTATTTTCCTTGCTTTCCAGACCACAACTCCCAGCAGTCAGTGCAGCTCTGTGTAATAGCTGCAAGCCAATTGCTTTTACTATCTGTGTGCATACTGTGTTTTCAGCAGCACACACTAAATGTCTTTAATTTAAAAATATTTCCACCCCAGCAATAAATCATGTTATGCTCTGAATGGCAGCAGTCAGTAATAAGATTTACAGCAGGAAAATAACAGTGTTATGTGCTGAGGAGACTGGGCTTCTCTGCAGGCAAGATTCTCACACATGGAGAGGGAGGGGGAGGTGTAGCTGTGAAGCCAGAAATCACGTGGTGTTTGTCTTCCAGGAGGGTGGGGGCTAGTCTCATTGAGGGTTTTACAAAGAGAACAAGCAGGATCTAAGAATTACGTCTTTTGCTCACTCCCTGCATGTAAGTGACAGCTGAAAGAGGCAAACTGCTCTATATAGCTAATGAATGATATTAATGATATAAATAAATAGGTTGGTGAGAGGGAAAGGATGGGTTTTGGGTTTAATTCCCCAGAGTACCCCTTTAATCTAAATTGCTTAATTGCTGCCTGCGGCTAAACCGCATCACAATCCCTAGTCCCAGGAGTGCAGGGGAGCCGTGCTGACATCACATGTGGCAACCGCTGGTGTGACTCCCTCTGCATCTCCATTCCATTATAAGAAGAAAAGCTTGGACCTGCGCCTGTATTGTCAGGAGCTGCTGCAAGTGCTAAAGATTTGAGACCAAGGATGTGGTGCGGCTCCGGAGACCAAAGATGGGGGGATGGGAATTTTAGGGGGTGTTTGTGTGGAGACCAATTATAGTTTTTTCTTTTGGGGGGGGGGATGAGGAGATCAAGGATGCTTTTATTTTTTGGTTGGAGGGAGGATGAGGAGACCAAGGATGGGGTTGGGGAGGTGAGGCAACCAGGGATGGGTTTGAGGAGGGATGGGGGGTGAGAGGACCAAGGATAGGGTTGGGGGAGATCAGGGGACAATGGATGGGTTTGGGTTAGGGGACCAAGGGTTGAAGGGGTGAGGGGACGGGATGTGAAGGGACCAAGAATGGGGTTGGGGGGGTGAGGGGACCATGGATGGGTTTGGGGGGAGGGGCAGAGAGGTAAGAGGACTATGGGGGGGATGGCGGGTTGAGGGGACCAAGGTGGGGATGGGGTGGTGAGGGGAACAAAAGTTGGGAAGGCGAGGGGATGGGATGTGAGGGGACCAAGGATGAGAGGGGGGTGGGGGTGGTAATGTATGATTAATAGATTTAAATTTGTATGATTGCTAGATGTGTATTTGTATGATTCCTAGATGTGTATTTGTATTATTGATAGATGTGTGTATTTATGACACATGTGTGTATGACAGATGTATGTATGATGCGTGTGTATGTATGATAGATGTGTGTATGTAGGACAGATGTATGATAGATGTGTGTATGTATGATAATGTGTGTATGTATAATAGATCACACATATATCGTACATCCATCGTACATACACACATCCATCATACATACACACATCCATCATACATGTCTATCATGCATACACCAGTCATATATACATCGATCATACATACAAGCATGTACTGTACATTGATACTGAGGGGGAGGGTCAGGGAGTGATTGCGTACACCACTGATGGGCTAAGAAATATTGGTTTAGGTTGGTGTTTTCTAATCTGCTGCTTTCCAGCTGTTGCACAACTACATCTCCTATCATGTTCTGGCAGCCTTCTAGAGCAGGGCTTATGGGTCTGGGGGCAGAGGAGTCTGGAAATGACAGGTGTAATAGCCATGGGGTCAGGGGTGGACATATCACATGTACAACATGTTCAACTGCACAGGGGCCCAGCGTGAGAGGGGGCCCGTCTGCGGCAGGCCCCCTCTCATGCTGGGCCGGCCCTACCATGGGACCTGAATGATGCAGGCGGCATTTGTATCTCTCGTGCAGGGCCGCCATCAGGGGGGTACAGCCAGTACTCCAGTAAGGGGCCCCATCTCCCAGGGCCCCTTACTGGCCCTGCTGCATCCCCCTGCAGCAGCCCCAGCACAGAATACTGCTGTTTAAGCAGCAGCCTCCTGCTTTCACTGGCAGCTGCAAAATACTCCCTGCCATCTGTCCTCTCCTCCCTGGATAAGGCTCTTACAGACGACAGCAGCACAATGGAGCGATAACTGCCGAACATCGGGCCGTGTATGGGAGGCAGAGGATCTTTGGTGATGTCATTACCATGTGATCAGTCACATGGGTGGGAGGAGCCTGACTACTATGCAATGGAGGCCCAGGAAGAAGTTCCTTTATAGGGGAATGTGTATCATGTGAAAGTAACCTATACTACATACTCACACACAAATTACTATGTCTGTGTTTTCCAAACAGTGTGCCTCCAGCTGTTACAAAACAACAACTCCAAGTATGCCCAGAAACCCAACAGCTGTCTGGGTGTGCTGGGAGTTGTAGTTTTGCAACAGCTGGAGATACATTGTTTGGAAAACACTGCACTATATAATTCCCACACACTGCATTTAACACACCCACCACATTTATTGATTTAAGAATCAATTAGAGAGGAGCGAACTTACAGTAAATTCGATTCGTCACAAACTTCTCGGCTCGGCAGTTGATGACTTTTCCTGCGTAAATTAGTTCAGCCTTCAGGTGCTCCGCTGGGCTGGAAAAGGTGGATACATTCCTAGGAAAGAGTCTCCTAGGACTGTATCCACATTTTCCAGCCCACGGGAGCACCTGAAGGCTGAACTAATTTATGCAGGAAAAGTCATCAACTGTCGAGCCGAGAAGTTTGTGACGAATCGAATTTACTGTAAGTTCGCTCTTCTCTAGAATCAATAAATAAATGTCCAAACTATTCCAATATAACGTTAATTATTCCACATGGTCAATGGCATAATTGTTAAAAAATACCAAAGTCCACAATTGCTAATTTTTTGTAATTTCATATAGCATAAAAAATAAATTAAAAAAAGCGATCGAAAAGTCGCATCAAAACAAAAAATGGTACCAGTAAAAACTACAGATCAAAGCGCAAAAGATGAGCCCACACACATCCCAGTATATGGAAAAATGCTAAAGTTATAGGGGTCAGAAAAGAATGATTTTAAGTATACTACTTTTTGTATAAACGGAAGCCCCCAAAAGTTGCAAAATGGTGTTTTTTTTTTACTGTGTATTTCATGGTAGCATGATTGATGCCATTACAAAGTAAAATTGGTGGCACAAAAAGCAACAAGCCTCATATAGGTCTGAAAGTTGAAAATTAAAAGTATTATGGCTCTAATACACAAGTGGTATAAATATCATAGTCGCAGCTGTCACAATCATGACTGAGCCCCCTGTGACCGGCCACCACTGCTGCCACAATTGGAGATGAGCGAACTTACAGTAAATTCGATTCGTCACGAACTTCTCGGCTCGGCGGTTGCTGACTTTTCCTGCCAAGCTGACTTTTCTCTGCCGAGCTGAGAAGTTCGTGACGAATCGAATTTACTGTAAGTTCGCTCATCTCTAGCCACAATATCTGGCTGATCTGCCGGCAACTGTAACTGTAAGGGTAAAACTCCAAAACAAAGTACCTGCACAAAACTAAAAAAGTGTCCACATATCGCTAAAAGTTTATTTTGTTAACACCAACCAAATTAAAAACATGTGTATGAGGCATCAGGAGAAAACCTCAAGTAAGCACAGGGGCCACAACACACATGAAATTCAGAGATAATGGGGGAGATTTATCAAATCCTGTGCAGAGGGAAAGTAGAGCAGTTGCCCATAGCAACTAGATTGTTCCTTTTTCTTTTTTTTTAAAGGCATCTGAAAAATTAAAGAAGCGATCTACAACTACTCCACTTTCCCTCTGCACAGGATCTGATAATTCTTCCCCATTATCTCTGAATAAAGTGGCAGGGGGGGGGGTGGGATCAGTCGGGGGGAATAAAGTGGCAGGGGGGATCAGGGGGGGATCAGTCGGGGGGGAATAAAGTGGCAGGGGGGATCAGGGGGGGGGGAATAAAGTGGCGGGGATAAAGTGGCAGGGGAAATCGGGGGGGAATAAAGTGGCGGGGGGGGGGATAAAGTGGCAGTGGGGATCGGGGGGGGGGGAATAAAGTGGCAGGGGGATCAGAGGGGGGATAAAGTGGCGGGGGTGGGATCAGAGGGGGGGATAAAGTGGCGGGGGTGGGATCAGAGGGGGGGATAAAGTGGCAGGGGGTGGGATCAGAGGGGGGGAATAAAGTGACAGGGGGGATCAGAGAGTGGAAATAAAGTGGCATGGGGAAGATCAGGGGGGTGGCAAATGATATAGCACAGTGGGGAGTGGTTGAAATGGCACAGGAGGTTGATCAAGGTGGAGAATGCATGGGGGTAGCAGCCCAATTTGTAATGCTGATACTGGTATCATGTTATACGTCATAGGACATGCAACGCGATATGTGCAATTGGCGGTACTGTGAGGGGTGTCCAGGGGGCCCAGGCCTGAGCTGTGTAAGGGGCCCCAAAATTTCTGATGGCAGCCCTGCCCTTGTGTCCCGACGCCCGGGACATGCAGTCCCGGGGCACCGGGCAGGAGATTTCTGCTAATAGCTACTTACATCTGCCTGCGGGTCACGGGATGCGAGTACTTCCTGGCGGAGGTGCGTGTAGTGACGTCATTGCAAGCGCAGCACTGTGCCGCTACGCCGACTTCCTGCGCGGCACATGCGATGACGTGAACAGATCACTTATAGCGCGCACCTCCAAGAAGTCCCCGCATCCCGCGACCCGCCGGCAGATGTAAGTATGCTGCCAGTGCCTGATGTGGGGGCTCTAAATATCTGCTGCCTAAAGGGGATCTAAAGCTATGCTGCCTAAAGGGGGGCTCTAAATCTACAACATAGATTTAGAGCCCCCCTTTAGGCAGCATGGATTTAGAGCCCCCCCCCCTTTAGGCAGCATAGATTTAGAGCCCCCCTTTAGGCAGCATAGCTTAAAGGGTGGCTCTAAATCTATGCTGCCTAAAGGGGGCTCTAAATCTATGCTGCCTAAAGGGGGGCTCTAAATATATTCTGCCTAAAGGGCGGCTCTAAATCTATGCTGCCTAAACGGGGGCTCTAAATCTATGCTGCCTAAAGGGGGGCTCTAAAACTATGCTGCCTAAAGGGGGGCTCTAAATCTATGCTGTAGATATAGGGCTCCTCTTTAGGCAGCATAGATTTAGATCCCCCTTTAGGCAGCACAGATTTAGATCCCCTTTAGGCAGCAGAGCCTAAAGGGGGGCTCTAAATCTATGCTGCCTAAAGGGGGGGCTCTAAATCTATGCTGCTTAAAGGGGGATCTAAATCTATGCTGCCTAAAGGGGGGCTCTAAATCTATGCTGCCTAAAGGGGATCTAAATCTATGCTGCCTAAAGGGGGGCTCTAAATCTATGCTGCCTAAAGGGGGATCTAAATCTATGCTGCCTAAAGGGGGGCTCTAAATCTATGCTGCCTAAAGGGGGATCTAAATCTATGCTACCTAAAGGCGAGCCCTATATCTACAGCATAGATTTAAAGCCCCCATTTAGGCAACATAGATTTAGAGCCCCCATTTAGGCAGCATAGATTTATTTGCATTTATATGTTCATCTGTGTTGTGGGGGGGGGGGGGGGAGGCCCAGGCACATTTTTTGCACAGGGGCCCTCTGTTGTCTGTGTCCGCCCCTGCATGGGGTGTTAGGAGAAATACCTTATCACTTCATGACTCCAGGGCACTGTTATTCCATATGCGGTCCCAGGTTGGAGACAGCTTCTCCTGGGCCAGACATGGGGGGTAAAGGAATACACTGACTTCAGGTTACGGATAACTGTCTTTAATGAGCTAGGTGCAGATGGTATTACACGTATAGTCTGGTTCTGAGTGAGAGGATGCAGAGTAACCCTTTGGGAGCCCTGTTGCCTTGCTGGTACTTGTGGTGCTTTCACCAAATGAATGGAAACTGACATAAAAGACAGGTAGATTAACCCTGGTAGGTAGGGCTCTGTCAAAGTCTTGTAGCCTTCTCCTCTAGGGCATGAACTTTCACCGTGTGGGTGATCCTGACAGAAAGACTGTATTGAATAAATTTGACCTGGGCCTTCCCTTGAGGCTTCAACACACCTTAACCACACTGTTGCTCAGACTGAGCTCAACTCTGAACTGGGGCCCTACTACACTATATAAGTAAGAATTTAGGGGTTCCCATTGGCAGGCAGGGTCGCATGAGGTTTACACAGTTTCTCTCTTTAGGGTACAGTAACACATTTAACATATATCAGAATAACAACAATAAGATCATTATAAAAAAAAAATATTAATTTCTTAATAGAGTGCAAACATAATCAAAGTGGTGAGAAGTCCTTCAGTAGGCCAAACACTTGTGCAGCAAGGCTGCCCAAAGCAATCCGAAGCCACAGGACAGCCATTGGTGCTGGAACACCACATAGGGGTCTGGGGAGGGGGCAGAGAAGCCTGGATAGAACTTAGGAGTCTAGGAAGGGGGGCAGACAACCGTGGAGAGGACTCTGGGGTCTGGGAAGGGGGGAACAGGACTGTGGAGAGGACTTAGGGGTCGAGGGTGGAACAGAGGAGTCTGGAAGAGAAGTACACAGGGGTCTGGGAGAGGACAGTGCAGGGGTGGGATTTAGCTGAAGAAGAAACAGTGTGGGACAATATCATTATGGCACAGTGTGTGGCAGTTTTACATTCAGAGGGTACAGTGTGTGGCAGTATTATATTCAGAGGTAACAGCGTGTGGCAGTTTTACATTCAGAGGGTACAGTGTGTGGCAGTATTATATTCAGAGGTAACAGCGTGTGGCAGTTTTACATTCAGAGGGTACAGTGTGTGGCAGTATTATATTCAGTGGGTACAGTTTGTTATAGTATTATATTCAGGGCGCAGTGTATGACAGTATTATATTCAGGTGGCACAGTGTCTGGCAGAGTTATAATTATTATTGTCTTCATATAGAGGATGAGGATCTGCTGCCAAAGTGAGGAGACAATGATGTCCGGTTCCTCACACTCTGGAGAGAAGATGTAGCTGGAAGAAGACATAGCTTCAGGACCAGATAAAGAAAAAAAGAAAAGACAACAAAGACATCACTCAGGTTACTGATATCATTGTGTTTTCTCCTGACTGTCCCATCAGAGCTGTTGTAATTTGTAAGTTCTTCAGTTATGATGGTGGACACTGTAGCACAATCTGTGGCTCTCCAGCTGTTGCAAAACTCCCAAGCAGACATGATGGGAGTTATAGCTTTGCAGCTGGAGAGCCTCTTGAACTGAGGTGATCGATCAGGGTCCCAGCAGTTGAACCCCCACCAAAAAAATGAACTGCTTATTCTAAAATGCTTGGACCTATTTTTGGTCCCAGTCCAGCCCTAGCGTAGGGAGGTAGGGTCCACCGAGGCAATTTTTTTGCATAATGGCCCTCTGGTTTCTAGCTATGCCCCAGATCATTGGGTCTCTGTATCTAATCCATATAAGGGGTTACAGTATCTAATCTATACAAGGGGACAGATTATTTAACACCTTTAAATGGCCACTGTTACCAAAACTATATTTTTAAAAACAATAGAGCCATAGAAAATAAGTAGGGATGCACCGATATATCGGCGGCCGATACATATCGGCCGAAAATAGCTGTTTCGGGGAAATGCCGAAACAAC